>NW_017732188.1:332336-378365 GCF_001890085.2 Hipposideros armiger | reverse complement strand
GCGAGGAGGGGCAGGGGGGAGGAGGAAGCCAGAACCACCTGCCACTGCACAGGCGAAGCGCTGTTGCTGAGGTGACTGACACTGGCAGGAAGGAGCATGGCCCTTCTCCCTCTGCCTGTCACCAGTATTCCTTTAGTGTATCCTCTTTTGCCAGAACCACACTGGGTGCCACCTAGCAAAGGTAAGTCATGGTTCAGAGTTCCGGCTGCAGCATCACAAAACAGAATGTGGAAAAATGGGCTTGGAGCTGAGAGATGTAGCTTAATAACCAGCAGATGCAAGTCTGCAGAGCCAGTTTTTCAGATCTGAAAGATTAGTTAACACAGGAAGCTGGTAAAAAGGGGGAAAGAAGAGGTTAATGAAACTAGGGAGAAAGGTACGGAAGTGAAAAAGGGAAGAAAGACCTTTTTCCAAGATGAGAAACTGGAGTAGAATGAATGAATCATGGCGCACTCACTAACATTGGATATTTTTAGCTCCTTGAACTGAGGGTTTTGAACTTGAACAATTTAGATGAAGATAAGGACATGTGGGGAAAAACTAAGCTCCTCATCAAGGAGGAACAAAGATCCAGGTGGGAATTTCCCCATAACCTGGGGCAGCTGGCTGACACTGTATCACTGTTTGAATTCCAGAAATAGGGAACGACTGCTATTTATCATATGCTCCTATTCTATGCACTGAGGGGAATAGAAAACGAGTGTGAACAAGTGTACAATTAATTGATGTAGCAAGCAGTAGATTAGGAATTTAGAGAGCAAATAGATTATACTCCATGCTGCAGTTTTTCTCAACCTTTATTATTGTTTTATTACCCCTCTAAGGAAAGTTTCAGAGTTTTTTTTTCCTAATTGTTTTTCTTCCCATAAAATGTTAATATCATAGATATACTGTACATCTGCTTGTATACTGTGGCCCTTTAGAAAGCCACAAACCATTATAAGGTCTAAGATTTTTCTCCTCTCACACCGTCCAAAAAATGAATTTCACTCCCTTAGGGCAACATCCGCCCCATTGAAAATTCATGCTATAGTGGAAGCTGTTGGTGCCTCATCTAGATCTCCTTCAGTGATGGGGCACCTAACTCCCCAGCTGCTGTGAGAATTGCCCTAGGCCAAAGGAAATGGTCTCAGTGGCGGTTCCCCCCCCAACTCCCCCCAAAGCCAGCAGCCAATGACTCACAGTGCAATAGAAAAGGCTGACCTTCCGTTTCCTGAGAGCATCTGGGTTGACCTCCAGTTGTGTGCCAAATCAGAAGCCTGCCCCTCAGGTGGAAGGAAGCTCTGGGGACAAGCAAATAGGTTTCTTTTGCAGAAAGTCTGGGGGGCGGGGAGTGTGTGTGTGTGGGGGTGTTTCAGTCTGCGCCTGCGCAGTGCCCTATGCGTGGCAGCCTGCTGAGAGCTGTGTCTCTGATTTTTACAGTTTTGAGGGTCCCAGTATTGGAAGCTCCCCTGACCTCCAGAGCCAGGAGATCAAGGGGGCGACCCCTGAGTGGCCCCCGCAAAACTGGAGCACCAGATGTGTGGAGAGAGAGAGAGAGAGAGAGAGAGAGAGAGAGAGGGATTGATCTAAGATTAGGAAATGAGCTTCATTCACATAAAGTCCCGGAGCCTCTCCATCAGCTGCCTCTTCACTGGGCCTGAGGCAGGTAAATTTCAGGGCTTGCAAACCTTTTAAGAGGGGTTTTTCAGATAGCTATAGCCTTGTGGTTCTCCTAGAGATGAGCCTGACTGGTTTTCAAAGTTAGATATTTTAGGGACTCCTCTCTCAAATACAAGTCTTGAAAGTTGGAGTGTCTAATATCAGGTTAAAAGCCTTCACTCCTCAGAGAGAGATACCTAGTTTTGAGTTCCCTTCCAATAGTGAGTCACTACTCCAGGGATGGGGTTTATGATGAGATTGTGTCCCAGCCTCTTCTTTGATGTAGGCCTTCGGTCATTCTCCCTGTACATAAGATCAGACAGTTTTCAGTTGTTTTTTTCAGAGGAAGTTGTTCCATATTTAGTTGCAGAGTCAGTGTGTCCGGGAGGTGAGCCCAGGATACTCCTATGTCATCATCTTGAGCCAGAGTCTTAAGAAGCTCCATCTTGAAGAATACCGAAGGAGGCGAGTAAGGAGGCGTGTATGAAATATTTTTGTTTGTGGGCATCAAAATGAGCAAAGATGTGGAGGGCTTGGAGGTGGTGAAGAGGCTGGATATTCAATGTAAAGAGTAAATTGAAATGGATTAATAAGGTAACTATTTCAGAAAATGGCTGTCATACCTATTGCAAGGATGTTAGGTCATCAGGAAGTGTTCTGAAGAAAACAAAGCAATTCAATTTGTTAACTTCAGGCAGTGACTTACTGAGAGCCTGCTTGCTTACTCAAGAACTTGGAATGAGGGCAGGGAGACAACACAGGAAGGCGCTTCCAGCTCCTAGTTAGATGGGAAGGTCAGACACACACACACTTGAAGCAGTCCAAGGGCGATAGAAGGCAGTGCAACAAAATATAAGATTGCGTGGTTCCTCTGTGCTGGCCATAGGATTGTACAGAAAGGAGTGAGACTGATGTGGTTGGTCGATTATGCAGATCCTGCGTGATAAAGCATGGCAAAATAGAGATAAAACATAGGATTTGGAATTTAATGCCATTTATAATTATAAATTACATTACCTCATTATAGGCTGCTGGGTTGTAGGAAATCAGGAGTAGGTGAAAAGGAGATAGCTATTTAGACAACCTTTGCAAGAGTTCTCTATCTTCAGAGATCTGACATTTCTAGGGAAAGCATGCCCAGAGTTTGTCAGAGTCTCTGCTTTTGGACAAATGAGCTTCCTGTTGAGTTTCATTCTCCTTCTTGGCAGGGAAATCAACTCTAGCTTATAGATTAAGAGAGAGCCACTGAGGAAAGTTCATTGAGGATCCCCATGGTTAATGGCCCCGAGCATTTGAGGAAATGCATCGATTAAAAAAGTAGCAGAGACCAAACACCAGCTGGTGGGAAGACAAATAACCAAAGGATAATGGATCAAAGAGAAGGAACTCTAGACATTCGGAAGGGATGGGTTGAAGGGAGTACAAAATTAAAGAGAGAGAAAAATGACAGTTGGACAGTTTGTGCAAATTCACCTTCATGTGGATTCTGCAGTTCTTTTTTTTTTTTTTTTACTGTTTCTTCGAGTTGTCCCTGTCTCTCTTTACTCACTACCACCGCTCCAGTCTGGATTATAATCATCATTCACCTGGACTATTATTGCAACACGGTCCAAGGAAATGAGCCTCATCCAACACTTTCCCTCCTTGGCTCTCTGCTTCATGCCTTGCCACCCACAGTCCTACCCCAATTCCTTTTCCACTGTGCTGGCAATGATCCTTCTAAAATATTCATCCATTCAGTCCACAGATATTTATGAAACACCTGCTATGAGCTAGAGATTCTACTGGATGCTTGTTAGACAATGATCTGCTAAACATACATGGCCTCTGCCGTTGAGAGGCTTAGAATCCTTAATGGACAGCTGCAAACAGTGGCTGGGGCTTTGAAGGCAAAAGGTGGGGAGGATGAGAGGAGCACCTTGGATCATGGTGCATGTAGTTGGGAGTAGGGAAGGGGCAGGGATCTAAAAGAGGGATCCTTGAGAGACTGATGTCTTCAGGTCATGTTAGAGATTTTGGTTATTGGCTTAAAACAATGAAAGGCTGGCCAGGATTGTTGCCAACAGTTTTGTGAAAGCCATTTTTAGCAGCAGAACGGACAAAAGTTTGGAGGGTACTATCTAATTGAAATTCTTTCTCTGTCCTTTCAGAGGACCCCTAGTCTTCAGATTTAAATCCTGGTACCTTAACTTAGTATTTAAAGGCTTTTTGTGAACTGTCTCTGCCTCTCCCACCAGCTTCATCAGTTGCTGCACTTTTCCACAGTTGACACTTGTGGCTCCCAATCAGAATGACCTGGGCAATATGTGAAAATTTCAGATTCCCAGGTCTCATGCCCAGGGATTTTGGTTTATTAGTTTTAGGGTCTGACTTGAAAGTGAACATTTCTAAATAGTAACCCATGCTCAGTCTAGACCAGTGCTTTCCAAGTAAAACTTCCTGTGATAATGGAATTTTTCTCCACCTGCACTGCCTAATATGGTAGCCATTAGCCACATGCAACTAGTGAGCACTTGAAATATGGCTAGTGCAACTGAGAAACTAAGATTTAATTGTGGTTAATTTAAATGAATTAAATTTAAATAGCCACCTGTGGCTAGTGGGTACCAAATTGGACAGTTCAGGTCTAGACAGCAGTCTGAGACCTTTCTATATGATGGCCATATTCAATGTACAATTCCCTGCTTCGGGGTCTAGGTACAAGCTCCCCACTCCAGAAGTCTGCTCTCCCCTAGTCACCACCTTCTCTTTACGTGGTCAGCTTCCATGGAGTCTGTAGGTCTCTCCTCTAAGAGTCTCCTCTTGACCCCTTCAGGTCTGGATTAGATACCCCTCCTTCAACATCACAAACTTTTGTCTCTTTCTATCCCCAACACCTTGAGGGCTACCTGGTTACAGAAATCTCTGTACATGCTTGTTGTGTAAATAAATAAATGAAAAAATGAAGAGGCAGAGCAATAGATTGTAGAATCACTTAACTGAATCAGGCATCGATAGATACTGGTAATTAGAAGATGAAGAATTTTGGAGCCAGCCGAGTGGCCCAGTTGGTTAAGAGCTCACACAAGAGTGCGAGCTCTGAGCAACAGGGTTGCTGGTTTGATTCCTGGCCCGAGCTGAGCTGCCGTTGAGCTGCCAACAGGTGGCAGGATGGCTCAGCTAAAAAAAATAAAAAAAAGATGAGGACTTTTTTTTTTTTTTTTTTTACTGCAACTTTGCTATATGGAATTGCACAAAACTGAACTCCTGAGACTTAAACTGTTTGTGATCTTTGGTTGCTAATTTGGCCAATGTCATGTCTCCAGTCTGTTTGTGGATCAGTTAGCTTTGTAACAGTTGAGTGGCAGCATGGTTTTGGGAGAAAAATTTTGGAGTCAGACTGCCTGGATTGAAACACTGGCTCTGTCACTTACTAGCTAGTGACCTAAGGGAAAATGTTAAGTCACTTAACATTTCTTGTAATCAGTTTCACGTACAAAATATGTTTACCATAGTATCTACCTCACAATGTTGTTAATAAATTAATACTCATAAAGAGCTTAGGGCAATATCTGACACATATTAAGGAATTAAATGTAATTAAGTGTTTGTTAAATAAAAGCAAACTGGGCTATTGGCTACATTATATCCCTACTGAGTGATCTTGTACATTGGTCAAAAGGGGAATTAGGAGAAAAACATAGGCAGTAAATATACATAGTCAATATTTGGCAACCATCCATGCCCTCCAGGACACAATCAGGATGAAGGGGTGGGACAGTATTATGAGCACCAAGTTGGGCTCATGGTAAAGAGCACCACTCTATCTAAGCATCACTATAATATATAGACTGGAGAATGTAATAGGTGAGAAGTTCTGGAAAGGTAAAAATGAAACAGCCAAGGTTTAAATGAAATCTGGGATGATTTTGATGTAAAAGGTAAGCTTCTCGAAAAATGCCTCATTTCAGATCTCTTATCACCTGTCCAATCTAAGCCTGAAGTAGATTTTGGAAACAAAATTTGAGCTCCCACCTTTCCTTTCTCAAAGAACTGATACTGGGCATTTGATGTTTTTTGTCTACTTAAATTATGACCTTTTCTTAATGGCACCCTTCTGTCTGTTCTGGGGAATTTCCTCCTTGCCTTTGCAGGTATTCTTGGTGGGGAGGAAGTCAAAGTACTCTGTCTACCTCTCAGGGATGGACATGCACCCAACAGAGTCTACTCAGGTACTTTCTTCTAGGATGTTAAATTTTTAGGGGAATGATACACCGACTGGATACACCAACCCAGCCATTCATTACCTTAATACTTAGACTCCATAGTTAAGAAGTTCCTACCACTTAAGCTCCAGGGTTCTTGACTTGGTTCTCTGGAATTCTGGCTTATTCAGAATTTTAGCTACTAAGTATACCTGCAACAAATTCCATATTTCATTTACATTAGCAAAAGTTAGCTTTTGGTATAAAGGATCCACACTGATATGATTCCATGTATATTTAAGTCAAGATCTAATGAAATAAGTGGTGAACTTTGAAATTTTCCTTCAAAGCACTGTGGTTTTGAATACTGTTTTTGTTGCTTCTGAAGTAGAACAGGAATTTCATGGTTGCAATATTGGGACTTCGTGAGAGAAGAGGAAATGCTACATGTTTAAGAATATCAAATGAGAAATAATGGACTGATGAGGGAAATTTTGTCCAAACATCCATCTCTAGAACAAGAGTCAGCAAATTTTTTCTGAAAAGGCCAGATAGTAAGTAATTTAAGCTTTGAAGGCCAGATAGTCTTTGTCAAAATTCTTCAACTCTGCCACTGTAGCACAAAAGCAGCTATAGACAATTTGTAAACAAATAAACATGGCTTTTTTCCAATAAAACTTTATTTATAAATACAGGCAGCAGACAGGATTTGGCTGGTGGACCACAGTTTGCTGACAGCTGCCTTAGAATCATGCCTGGTATATATCAGGCATGCAACAAATATTCATCGACTGCACGAATGAAAAAGGGGTCAGTTGGAAGGTTTGGCATAGTTCCCATCTGATGGTTTCCATTTTCTGAGTATTAGCTGTGTGAATTTCATAGTTAACAGTGGGCTTAGAGATCACTAGCAAAGTTCTGAAATAACTACTGGTTGAGGAAAATGTCTGATTCCAAAATGCAGTTCCTATACTTGCTAGGAATAGTTTCCTGGTAGGGAAAGAAAAGGAATTAGCATCTGTTTAGAGTCTAATGGAATGCTTCTCAAGGTATGCTCTTTGGAACACTTGAAACAGAATTACCTGAGGTGTTTGTTAATAGATGTGGATTGGATTATCAGGCTTCTCCCCAGACTTTTTGAATATGAACCTCTGAATGTACTGATATTTTTATCCTAAAGTGATTTTAATGCAAATTAAGTTGGAGCACCACTGGTGTAGTCAATATTAGCAACTTAAACTATATTATGCAATCTTCACAACAGCCATGCGAAATAGATATTATTAACCCCATTTTACTTACAGAGGCGAATAGAATTGCCCAAAGTCACATACACAGTAAAGGAAAGTATGAGATTTCACATCCATACGTGTCTGCATTAAAACCCACTCTTCCCCACTGCTATTCTGCCGCAAGCAACAACAGCAAAACAAAAGTATGGATTAAATTCTTCTAGTACTTGATTTAATTGTCACCATCTGTGAAAAGATCTAAACTACTCCTGAGGGTCAATTTGAAATTGAAATATCTGAAGCTTGAATATTTTGGACGGAGACGTAAGGACTACTGTTTAAGGGGAAGCAGTCATATGATACTGCCGTAGTCCCTGGGATCGCTAGTGCATTTGGAATAAAGAAGGGCTTCTCTGAAATGCTTCCTGTGTTCCTTGTCCACGAGCTACCTACCACAAAAGAGATATACTAGAGTTACTTTTCTGAGGCTTTTGCTGGAATCAACTTGGTGCAAGTTCCTTTTGCTTTGTAAGTTGACAAACTAAAATTCACTCAAATTGTGAATGAGATCCAGACTGGCCCCTACAGTTGCATTGCCTCTTACTGGAACATTACATATTTAATGCAACTATGTAGGCCATTCCATTATTTCACAAAATTGTGGGTATTATATAGACCATGGGTCAGTTCAAGTGAGGTTTCCTTAACTGCCAGTTATTTTCAACTATGTACTTCCATCACTTTGAATTGGGACGTCTGTGCTTACTCCTTGACCCAGGCAGGCCATTCCTTGACAAGCAAGCTGGCTGGAATCGCCGTTCGCATAACTGTGTTTATTCCTCCATCCAATGAGGAGCTCTGAGACAGGGCTTGGTGAGATCCTAGAACTGTGTTCTGAAGGTAGAAGAAGCTACTGTGTGTCTCCCAGCAACGAGGCACCCAGGACCCTCATGCTCTGCCACTGATTGCTAACTTATGTGTACCTCAAGTTGTGCAAGTTTGTTCATTGTGTTCTAAGGTTTAAAAGCCTTCTGTTTTGGTTTCATACCTGTACATTCTAGGGAGAATTCAAGCACTTGCGTATGCTTTAGATTAGTAGAGGAACAGTGATCTACATTAACTCTGCAAGAGAAGTGCCTGTTCTGAACTTATTAAAAGTACATTCAAACCAAAAGCATGAAACATTGTCAAAATGTTAAAAATAATTCTAACTATATGCTAATTGGGGTTTATGGGATACTCTTTCAAAGGTCACCTTTCTGTGTGATATGACTTCACTCTTTTGAAATATGTGATATATGCTGACTTGTACCGTAATTGAATTTGCTTGTGTATTGTTGGGTTAAAAGCACAATCAGCACTTTATAAATTATATGTGAATTTTTCACCACAAATTTGAAACATTGCAGCCTGGCTTTTACTCAATGTCCTCCTCTCTTCCCATAAAACTGCTGGCAGTGGCTGTGTGCCCATTTAATACCAGGCTAGGCAAAGCATAGATGGAGAAAAATCATGTCTACTACAAAAACATTTTATCCATGATAATAGGCTCCCCAATTATTCGAGTAGTATGTTGTGCATTATCAATACCAAGGCTCAGCTCCTTTTAGCATGGAAAATTGAGGAAGGACTAGACAGCCAAAATTATAGTGTTTACAAAGGACAACTTTATGAGCCAGAAACAAGCTGCCCTAAATTCCTGCCAATGGCAAGAAAGCATGCCTTCCTCCAAAGCTCAGCCTTAAGGTTCCATCTGCCAGGTGATACTGCAGTACCAAGGAACAGATGACTCCATGGTCTGCCCTGATTTCCCCAGCCCACAGGGAGCCTAATGTATAGGATATAACAGGAGGAAAGGCCGAGAACTCCAGTGCTGAGTACAACCTGCCTGTCCAAAGATACTGCAGGGTCAATACCCTGCTGATAAATGTCCTCTGAAAGAATTAAGAAATTTCGCAGAACATTTCTTAAGGGAACACACAAAAGAACTGCCAGAGTTATAGGAAAGAGAAAGCTCTGTGCTGAAAACAAGCCTTGAGACTCCCTTTGAATTCTTATTCTTAAGAATACGGGTCCTGGGCCGGCTTGAGTGGTGCGATGGTTAAGAACTGGCTTGGGACGCCAGAGGGCCCCGGTTCGGATCCCACATATGAGGGCCAGTGACACTGCCCTCTACAGCTAATATGCTGAACAACAGCTCAACCTGGAGCTGGGCTGCCGTGAGTCGCCGGCTACGGCATAGGCTGCAGCCCCTGTGGCAGTGGGTAGCCATGGGCTACTGTATGTAGCCAGCAGCCAGCGTGAGCGGCCAGCAGCCGCAGTGAGCGGCCGTCCAGAAGCTGGCGACTGATCTGCCTCGCCCGGGAACAGCGCAATGATGGTGCCAACTTGGGCCAGTGAAGCGACATCCTCCACAACTAGACTGAAGAACAAAAATGACAGCAACTTGTCTGCTCCCCTTCCCCCAATCCCCCAGCACTGTTCCCATCCCCCAATTCCCCAATAAAAATCTTAAAAAAAAAAAAAAGAATACGGTCCTCTGTCTTATGTGCACCCAATTTAGGATCATTCTCTATATAAGAACAAGTGGCTCCTGCTGGGGAGGGGCACTGGGAGGGAGAGCTGGTCTTTGTGCTCAATTAGAAACAAAAGAAGCTGGATCCTAACAGGGGCCTGGAAACAACAGATTCCAATCAAATAAAGGAAGGAATGCAGCCATTTTTTTTAGCAGGGGGAAGTCAAGCACCTCATCAATGATGTTTTGTAAGAAGTGTTAAGCGTTAGCATGACTGGATACCATGCCATACAAACTGGATTTGGGCCAGGACTCCATATTCCAGGAGAATTTGGGGGAGAAAGATAAATATCTGAGTACCAAAGGAGCCACGGTAGGAACCAGACACAGGGAAATAACACAATAATGCTTCCAAGAGCAGGAAGAATGTCTTAGTCAGTTTTGGGCCTCAATTTCTGGCTCTGTGCCTGGCCCATAGTGAGTGCATTTGAAACTACTGATCATTCTACTCTTTCTTGAACATTGATTCCTTTGGGTTCCTGTGGCATTACCCTTTTTTTGTTTTTCTTTAACTCCTTTGGCGATGCATTTTTAATCTCCTTTAAAGGGCTTCTTCTCACCACATATAAGACATCTCTATGTGAATGTCTCATTGGTACCTCAAGTTGAAGTCATCCAAAATATACTCACTCTTGTCTCCAAACCTGACACTTCTCCTGTGTTCCCTGGCTCAGTGAATGACATTATCATCTTCCCAAAAACTTAAATCACAGGCTGAGTGGCAGCCTTTCCTGTTTCACCTCCCTTGTGATCTACATTCAATCACCATGTACAGCTGATTTGCCCTTCTGAAGAGATTGCAAAATACTACCCACTGTTTTCCTATACTCACTGCGCTACCCTAGTCAGGCCACCAAGATCTCTCACCTATATTATTGCACGATATGCTAAATATTCTCCTTGCCACCAGCTTTGCTACCATCCAGTGCATTCCCCCCATTGCAGTCAGGCAGATCTTTTAAAAATAGAAATCTAATCATGCCTTTGCTCTACTTAAACCCCTCAGTTCTCTATTATTCTTGGGTTCTCACATGAAGAATAAAGTTCTGATTTCTTAAAATGATTACAAGGCTCTTGTTGATATGGCTCCTGATTCCTTCTCCAGCCTCCTCTTTCAACTCCTTCCTTTATATACTCTCCACCCCTTTCCAACGTTATTCTAGAAGCAGATGGACACCAGGCTGGGTATAAAAACTTCAGTCCTTTGCACATTGCTCTCTCTGAGTTGAGTACTCTTCCCACTTTGTCTGGTGATCCTACTCATCTTGTAGGTCACCCTTTCTTTCTATGTCACCTCTTCTGGAACATGTTCCATGCGCTATACACCCCATCATAGAACTTGTCAGAGGGTATGGTGATTGGTTTATACTTGTTTGCATTATCTATCAGAGTGTAGTCTGTATAAGGGCAGAAATGATATGTCTACTTTGTTTATCATTATAGTCCCAGGGCCTGGCACTATTCCTGGCACATTATTCTGTCTCTGTGAATAGTGGAGAAATGAGGATTTATTGTAACCAGAAGAAATTTGTAGAAATGGGGTTTGAAAGTAGAGTTTGAACATTAAAACATGTCAAGACCCCAGAGTTTTGGCCATAATGAGAATGTAGCCTTTAGAGAGCCCTTGAGGAACACTGTGGTGGATTAAGAATAAATGAAAATTTTTTGACAATCTTCCCATGGAAAAGTGAAGGTTTATTTCATTTCCCTTGGAATCTAGGCTAGCCCGTGTCAGTTTGACCAATAGCATATGGTAGAAGTGATGCTCTGGCAGTCTCGACCTGGCATTTGAGAGCATAGGCAACTTTTATTGTATTCTCATGGAATTCTGAGATGCCACATAAGAAGTCCAATTACCCTACTAGAGGGGCTACATAGAGGGGCTCTGAAACTACACGGAGGGGGAGAGGGACCCAGCTGAGCCCAGCCTGTGCTTTTTCTTGCCTGGGTCTCAGGCGTGTGAGGGAAGTACTCGGGATCTTCTAGGACTTAAGAGACCAAGCTGCCAGGCACAAGCGATCCCAGCAGACTCCAAGTGAGCAGCATTGCTCTGCAGAGCCTTACCAAATTCTTGATCCCTAGAATCATGAGATATAGTAGAATGGTTTTTTTATATTGTCACTAAATTTGGGGGTGGTTTTTACACAGCAGTAGATAACCAGACATTCAACACTTTCTTTTCATTGACTGTTAGAGATACAAGGTAAAGAAAAGATTTTCTCAGTCCTGCCATGTTCTCTCTGCAGTAGCTGTGGCTTTAGGCTTGAAGCTGAGGTGGGGAGATGTGTGCTTGGAATCCCAAGTCTCAGCAAAGAGCCCATTTCCCATAATGACAATTTCCTTTGTGGTTGAGTTTCCTGACCAGCCTTTAAAAGCCCACTAAGCTCATATACATTTTGAAGAATTACTTTTGAGTTCACACAAACAAATGTTGGCAGCAAGAAATTGACTGGATAGAAAGAGCCTAGTGTCTGTTAAGAAGTGGCAAAAGAGAACACTCAAGTATCACTTAAAATTAAGCCTGCAAACAGACATTGACAATCGAAGCAGTTGTAGGGAGGAGAATGATGGCGGTTATAGATACCTGTCTTTGCAACTTGTTTCATTCCACCCCAGATTCTGGGGGCAATCAAACCCCTGGGTGGAGTGAATATAATAGCTAAAGGAATCTATATCAGTTAGTCCTTTGCTTGGGCCCACAAGGATTCTGATGTACCAAATATCTATACACACCTAATTACTTGTGGCTCATTTTTCTGTACCAAGTAATTACCTGTTAGTCTAATTCCCACAGGTCAAATCTGTGACACCTGCTGCCGCATGTCTCTCATCTGTCTTGGGCCCTGTACTTCCTCAGATACATAGAGCTCGGGAGATTACTTGCCCTACCTCTACTTACAACAGCACCCTGAGCTTTGAACTTTCCCTCTCTTGTCCTTGTGCTCTGTTTCCCTCTGCAGTTCTTACCATCACCTCCCCACCCCTCCAAACTGGTAAACCTCCAGTTGGTCCCACTTGACAGTGTGTGCCTAAGGCTTATGCTCAACTTTGTTTCCCAAATCCCATCCTTTTAAAATTAATCAGAATTACTTCAGTTATAAGAGACACACAGCCAACTAAATCCTGTTTAATCTAAAAGAATGAATTTATTATTTTTTTGTATCCAACAGAAGGAATGGGACCATCCTCTAGGGCAGCGGTTCTCAACCTTCCTAATGCCGTGACCCCTTAATCCAGTTCCTCATGTTGTAGTGACCCCCAACCATAAAATTATTTTCGTTGCTACTCTATAACTGTAATTTTTGAATCGTAATGTAAATATCTTTTTGTTTTCTGATGGTCTCAGGTGACCCCTGTGAAAGGGTCGTTCAACCCCCAAAGGGGTCTCGACCCACAGGTTGAGAACCGCTGCTCTAGGGCAACTGGATCATGAGAGTGATCCACAGGATTATCTCCTGATCTCTGATATCTGTTTCTCTCATTCCCCTTTGCACTAAATTTGTCAGGAAACAAAGCTACAAGAGTTCAGGGCTTGTATCCTTTTAGTGGGAAACCAGAGAAAAAAGAAGGGTTTTCTTTCCTAGCATCATTTCCCTTGCCCAAGCTAGAGCAGTCGTTGTGGAGCAAAGACTGTGTCTGCCCAGCCTGGGCTGTCTGCCCAGCCCTGTGACCAGAGAGGGGACTGGAGCCGAATAAGGGCTGGACATGAGCAAGGCTCTAGAGGCAATGGGCTTGAGCTAAGGAGACACCCTAATTTGTATCTACAACTCTTCTCTGATTCTCTGTGTCAACCGGGATTGTCCACCTGGGATTGATCTGCGAAGGGACAGGTGACAGATTGTGTAGCTGAGCAACAATCGTGGGATATCTGGACTAGAGCAAGGCAGGGGTTTGCCGGTCTGAACACGTGCCTGAGATCAGAGGAAATGGGACAAAGAGGAAGAACAACGTGGGCTCTTCTTAGAGAGGCCCAGAGCTCGACCATATGACCAGTTATAGAGATTTATTGAGAATGAAACATCAAAAATAAGCATTCGAGGACTGGACAAACTGAGGATTGAGCTTTTTTGTTGCTGTTGGTATTAGAACAGTTATTTCCTGAAAGTAATTCTATTTTATTTGAATTGTGTTTCCTTACTTATACTGTACCCCAAGGATAATAGTTGGACTTCATGCAAGCTGTTAGCAGACTCAGGAAGGAGTCTTGAAACAGAGCATGAATGAAGATGAATGTATTTTCTTTTTTCTGCCAAAAGAAGTGAAAGCAATGAGAAGTTATTTTAAAGTAACTGTGAAATGATGAAGGGAAGGCAAACATTTTTTAAAATTCTCTTTTTACAGAAGGAAATTAAATATTTTGAATGGATAGCCTAATTACCTTATTTAAAATATATTTTTTACTTAGAAAATAAAATGAACATAACTAGATCAGGAGTGAAGAAATTATAAAAAATGGTTTTAAGAAGCAAAACAGATACCCTGTATTGTGTTTTGCAGTGAATTAGAATACCTCTATCTACTTTGTTGGATAATGTGCATATTGCATTACTAAATTGATTGTCTAGAATATCTTTGCCACTCTATTGACTAAATCTTAACCATCTTTATAGATCTTCACTAGTAAGATGATTGATTTTGGAAATCATCTATTGAATCTTGAATTAGTGCCATGTTTGCACATACTAAGACAAATATTTAGTTTGTACACATGAAGACAAATTTTGCTTTCTCACAGATTATTGTGAGACTGAAGTGTCTTTTTTTTCTTATCTTACTTTTGATTTTAAACCAGGTAAACAAAAGTTTGAAATTTGACATGAGGATATTCTTTTTTATGAAAGTATTGTTGTCTTCACAGAAGGCAAGGGCACTATAGTTGGATGTTTTTCACAAAACCTGGCTTAGTATTTATTGAGCAGTCCTATACTTAAAATAAATTGGCTTTACAGAGAATTTTGGATTTCAAATACACAGTTCCAGTGAGTGCACTCATCCATGGTAGACCAGGTGTCTGGGCTGAATGTTCAGAAAATGCGGACATAACCCTCGGACAGCAAGAGTGGTCCAGATTTTACCAATTTTCACCTGAAAAGCTTAGTTCAAATTGGCTGCAATGGAAAAACTGTCACTCAGTGAAAAGTGACTTAAAGAACACCAGGAGCATGTTTAAAATAGACACAACCATTCATACCTGAGCCACATCTAAAATTCAGTGTATTAAAATGCAGATTCGGTTAGAGAAAAACCATTGTAAAACAGTGCTCGATGGATGAGATACAAATCAGTCATCCTAAAGGAGGCACAGGTTGAAAGGTTTAAAATATCTGTGAGTGTTCTGGGTTGTACGGGCATCTGGAAAACGGGCTCATGGAAACAGGTGATGGAAGGTAATGAAGAGGCAAAGTTGTTTGAGCTGCATGAAAGGAGGCAGCCTCTTCTCAGACTGTCAAGCGATAACAACCAGGTGCAGTGTAAGTGCCGTGATGCAAAGCCACGTCGTGAGACAGGTAGATAGAAAAATGAGAGGCAGCATCCCCTGAGAGGGCTCAGGAGGCATTTGTCCTCCTTTGGCCTTCTGTCTCCCCTTTGATTGACTACATAAAACAGTGGGTTGAATAGCTCCCCCCTCACTCCTGACCCCCATTCATGTCCAACCAGAACCTCAGAGTGTGACCTTATTTAGAAATATGCACTTTGCAGATGGAATTAGTTAAGGATTTCAAGATGAAATCATCCTTGATTTAAAGTGAGTCCTGAATCCCATGACTGGCATCTTTATCAGGAGAGGAGAGGACACAGACATAGAGATGAAGGCCATGTGAAAACAAGGACAGAGATTGGAGTCACGCTGCCACGTGCCAGGGAAAGCCAGGAGCTACCAGAAGCTGGGAGAGGCAAGGAAGATACTCCCCCAGAGCCTTCAGAGCACGTGCGGCCCTGGCTGCACTTCTGAGTTTAGACTTCTGGCCTCCAGAACTGGGAGAGAATAAATTTATCCTATTTTAAACCACCAAGTGTTTAGTAATTTGTTGCAGCAGCTCTAGGAAACTGATATAAAGAGAGAGCAACACTGAAAAAACTGCCTGACAGTGGTGAATCCTCATTAGGCCACTGCATCTGAGTGCATATAGGTGGCCTTTCTCAGTCATTGAAAACATCTCTTTTGTTAGTCGAGAGGAACCAAGAGCAGATAAACATGGGTGGGGTGAACTTAGGCATACACAACCACATTTTACAAAATTACATGTGTGTGGGGAGAGGTATATAGGAAAACATTAGTATGTATATTGTATATCAAGTTTCTAGCTGGGATCTAGCACACAGGTGAACTCTTATCGAGATTAAAAAAATATATGGGATATCTCTGATGGCCCAAGTGTTGAGTGTAAGCCTGGCATTGGGATCTCTACCCAGAAAATAAGCCCTAACTTGACAATAAGACCGGGCAGATCTTATTTTCAGGGTAGGGCTTATTTTCGGGGGAGGGCTTATTTTCAGGATAGGGCTTATTTTCGGGGTAGGGCTTATTTTCGGGGTAGGTTATTTTCCGGGTAGGGCTTATTTCGGGGTAGGTTTATTTTCGGGATAGGGCTTATTTTCGGGGTAGGTTATTTTCAGGGTAGGTCTTATTTCGGGGTAGGTTTATTTTTGGGATAGGGCTTATTTTTGGGGTAGGGCTTATGTTCCCGGTAGGGCGTATTTTCGGGGTAGGGCTTATTTGCCGTCAGAAGAGGTCAGAGGAATACTGCCAACCTCTTCATATTAAGTGACTTCATTTAATTATATCCAATCTAGTAAAATGATGTATATTTGACTTTCCTGAGTAGCACGTTTCTCTTACAATCTCATGTCTTTTAAATGAATACGGAACCTTCATTTTCAACTTATTAGCCAAAATTACCTGATGGTGTGTGGTATGTGACGGATGCTGCAGATGGGAAAAAAGTCTAAGATGAAAAACTCGCCTATAGAAGTATCACCACGAGAAAAAAAATTGATCTGTTGCTATACTTTCCTCTGCCCTAAAATACCAGTGTTCTTGTTCTACCTAATCACTCCTACTAATTCTTGAAGGCCCTCTTTTTTATTGAACTTCTCCTATGAACTCTTTTATGTCTCCCCCAGGGATCATCTGTCATTGTGACCCAACACCAGTTATTACACAGTTATTTCTGTGTGAATGCTTTGTAAATTCTGTGGGCCCCTTCTGGGTGAGGACCTTTATCCTCAGAGTCAAGCACATAACTAATAGATATTGTCTAAATACTAAATATAGTTAGACTATTTTTAAACTCAGTTTATATATACTTTCCCACATCCATAATGAAGGCAGTTGGACCTCCCTGATTCTAATGAGGGTAATATCTTAACTCACTGATTATATGTTTTGTCTTCAGTGGGTTTTGACATGTGGCTTTTGAGCAAATTGTATGGTGGAGAAAGTGTCCTTTGTGTGGTTCTTTAATTTTATGGTCCAAACGACCAGACCTTCATCCTTTTGGTGGGGTAACCTAGTAGCTGCCAGCTGTAAATGAGTGACTTTTCTCGGGAACAAGAGGAACTCAGATGAGATGAGGAGAGTATAGATTCAATAAGAGACACTGACAATAAACCTGAAATGTGGCCATTAGCAACATTTCCCTTTACACTTAGGCTTCCACCTTTTTCTTCTCAAGGACTGTTGTCATCTAGACATAGACCAGTTGTTTTGGACCAAGAGTGTATTTTGTTTGATTTTCCAAAGTTCTGTTTGTGTGAAGTATATGATTAAAATTGACTGAGATTTTTCCCTGGAAGACCATATGATATGGGAGGGCTATACCAAAAAGAAGTGACAGGAGTTAAGAAAGTCCTGTTTGTGAGCCTGACACAATGGAAAGGTAAGCTAATTTTGGGGCTAGAAAGCCAACCTCAGGACACATAGGAAACTTGGAGAAATGCGAGCTGTGTAAGAGAGTATCCTGTTTATTGCCAACCAAAATGTTTGTTTGCTGTTATTATAATATAGACAGTGTGGACATGATCTAATCTTACATTGGAAAAGTTGTAAGTTTGCTTCAAACTGTGTTATCTTCTTGTTATGAATACTTCCTAAGCTGCCTGCCACTTTGTTCTGAACTTGGATGCAAACTACCCACGGGCATGTAGCATTGAGCAATCCAAAGTACTGGCCTGAGAGGGACACGCACTGACTGCTGCCAGAGCAGTTATTCTGCAGATGTGTTTTCTCACCTAAATAGATAATAATGGGTTGTTTGAGATTTGATGTTCTCTAGGTGGCAGAATAAAAGTGCAGCTGCTATAGTGCAGTCATATAATAATAGCAGTCATTGTTTCTGTTAATAGCAAGAACCTCAGAAGCTAAAAGAACTTGAAAAGTGAAATTTAGTGGAAGCTGAAATTGCTGGAAGAAAAATTAAGCACATTACCATTTGCCTCCCCTTTAATCCTTTTCTGGAGGGAGCAGAGGGGCCAAAATTTCAGGCCAAACCTTTTTATCAACAATAGTTAACACAGAAAGTACATCAGATGACTTCTCTACTTAATCCCTTGAGCTAAAAACCAGGGTGAAACTGTTTTGGACATTTTATCCCTTCAAAGAACCAGACCCTCTGTTGCCTTCTAAGAACCTTTGGCATCCACAGCTTTGCAAAAGAGTTTAGCTTAACTACCCTGGCGGTAATCCCAAGTGTGGCTCGGGGTCATTTTTCACTGCCAGAAGCGGTAACCCCGAGCCACACTCGGGATTACACTGCAGCGTCCCAGAGAAGTCCCTTACCTGCTCCCTGCGATCCTGCGGTGTCCTCCTGTGATCGCCGATGAGAATGCCGGCCGATGACAAATTGCAGTGTTTTTTATTTGATTACATTATTGAATAAAATTATATTATTTTTTATAATTATTTATTATATTATAATTTATGATTTTGTGTTTCAAACTTTATCATACCTGGGATGCCTACTAGACTCTTGTTTGGACAGATTTAAGTGAGTAATTCTTAAGAATTACAGGCCTACAATATAAAACAACAAATTTCCATGCAAAACAATGTACCGCTTTGGGTACAAAATTACTGACATAATCAGACTGCCAGGGAGGTTAAAAGAAAACATCATCTGGCTTTACAGAGAATTTTAGCAGTGCTTCAAGTCGTGTTTTTTTCCCCCCCCCTTTTAAAAAAATAAACAGAAAGGGCAGAAATGCAGATATTTAGAAGGTCAAATGCATTGCTAAAGGCAGAATATATGAACTTTCAGTCTAACTTGCCCTTCAAGGTACCAGGCCTTCCAGGAAAGGAAAGGCCAACTCTGGGCACATTTCCCTGAGATCCTCTGTTAGCTTATGATACAGCTGCTGGTAAGGAAGACATTGAGCAGGAATTCTGGAGAGGACAGCATCATGGTATCGGGTACAGTAGGGCATAATTCTACTCTGAGAGGCCACAAAAAACTTCCATGATGAAATCATATGTAAGAAGAGAGCTGAATGGTGAGTAGGAGTTAATGTTTCCAGTGAAGAAACAAGGTATGGAAGTATCTAGGTAAAAAGACTGAAGGAAAACCAATTCAGAGAGAATGCATAGAGTGAGAGGAGAAAGAACAGTTTGGAGGGGTAAACAGACCTTGAGGGACTCGGAAGGCATTCTAAGTGATTTGGTCTTTATTCTGTAGTAATAGTAAATGACTGAAGAGACATAATGATCAGATTTACATTTTGAAAAGACCACCCAAACTTAGTAATTGATGCAGCCAGTGATCATCAGTGGATGCTGAAACATTGGGTTAAATGTTGTTGGGAAACAGGATAATAGCATGGTGCTAGAGAGTCACCTGACAAATCACTTTCCAATTGAAAAGGGAAAAATGTGCAATAAAGTTTCAACAAAGAGAGCAGAGAACTGGTAGTCAACACCTTAACCAAGTATTAAAATTTAGCATCTCAAAATAATGAGGCCGTAAACCAATACATTCAGAATGTGGGACATCCTACAATGCAACTATCTTGAACTTAACAAATAGTCAATGTCATTTAAAAAATAATTGAGGACAATTCTAAACAAAGATGTAGGAGATATAACAATGGAATGCAATGAGTTAATCCAGCTAAAACCCTGATTGAGAATAGCGGGAGCAACCATAGAAGACAGTCTTGGGACAATGGTGGAATTGGGACTATGGATGGGATATTGCAGGATATCATGGAATAACTATTAATTTTCTTAGATATGGTATCATGGTTATACAGGACATTCTCCATATTCTTAAGATGTGTATACTTAAGTTATGGGGTGAAGTATCATATTATTTACAACTTACTTTCAAATAGTATAGATAAAAATGTGACTATTTTATATTCATAAAAGGAGTGAAATAAAACAAATATAGTACAATGTTAACAGTTGTGGTATATACTTGTAAGTGGAGAGAATATACTGTTCGTTGTTCATTGAAAACCTTCTTTGAATGTTTTTATAATTAGAAGTTAGTAAAAGAGAGGAATAAATATTATGGGATAGAAAGGAATAAAGACAGCAAGAGTAAATGTGGCAGTCAGTTAGGAGGTTATTTTCAGTAGTTCAGGTAAGACCTGGAGCATAAACTAAGGGGATGGTGGACAAGGTAATTTGGCAAATTGGATCACTATTTAGATAACAGAATGGATTAAGCAGAAAGGAGTAGAGGTGATTGTTTGGAATAGTGCTTGGCACCTAATAGGCACTCAACTGTCTTAATGCATGAAAGAATGAATGTATAACATGGGATTAAAGAAAAGGGAGGAATAAGGATGCCTTCCAGATGTTTTACTTAGCTGCTGGGGGCATAATAAGACCATTTATTAAAATAAAAAACAAGAGAAGAAGCGTGTTTTGTAAGGAAAATGATATGAGCAGGTTGAATCTGAAGTTTCTTACAGATCATCAAAGTGGAGGCATCAGGTTGGCAGTTATATGTCGAGCTCAGGAGCAAATGACTTCAGAATTATTGGCCAATAAAGTAACTATAGAAAAAAAAATTGCCCAGAAAGAGTTTACAAAATGAAGGCTAAAGGAAAAAAGTCCAGGATAAAGCCCTGAGGCACTCTTAACATTTAATGTATGGGCACAGATGGGCAGCTAGCCAAAAATACTGAGATTGAGTGACCTGTGAAGTTAGAGAAAAACCAAGAGAGAGAGAGTGGCAACAAGGAGTCAGGGGAAGAGTGTTTTAAGGGGGAAGTATTTGAACAGTGTCAAATTCTATGAAAGAACAAGCAAGATGGGATTGAAATGGGAATATAAAGACCTAGAAAACTTCGGTTTTTGACCAGAGAGAACAATTTTGAAAGAGTGATAAGGGAAGACACTAGGTTACATTGAATTGTGAAGCTGAGAACATGAGAAGAGCGAATGCAGCTAACCCCTTTGAATGCTGAACTGTGAGAGAAGAGGCTAGACTAGGAGTTGGAGGGATTTTGTTTTAAGGTGGGGGACACCTCAGCATATGTAAATGCAAATTGAAAAGAGAAGTGTGAGGCAAAATTGCAGTTACAGAGGAGGGAGGGCATACGTGATGGTGCAGGATCTCTGAGAAGACTAGATCCAGTGGGATCCAGAGCAGAGACATGTAGGATGCAAGATAGGTCTCATTTCTCATTATTTAACCGTGTTGCGCTTCAAGGTTTTGTTGGTAAAATGAAGGGCATTGACTGAAAAATTTCCAAGGTTCTTTCTAGCTCACTTATGTTTTGGAGCCTCTGAAGGAAGGGGTCAGTCTTGGAAGATGGATCCTATTTGTGTATACAGGCAACAGGACACCATCAAACTGCAGGATCAAGAATAATAGTCTTGGGATACTGTGATCCTGGGGTGTCACCTGTACGGAGATGAAATACATAAATGGACATTTGTGAAAATGACTCTAAACTCTGAAGTACTGGTTGTTGATACTATTCCTATCTAAGCAAGAACAGGAAAAAACAGAAATTAAACTTCTTTTTGCAGTTTTACCTATGACTAGTCTTACAACTGTCAAAGCTTAGAGTCATTTTGAAAGTATTTTAATCAATTGGCAATTGAATTTAACATAGTTTCCTTTTAGGATTGTTTTACTTTAGTAAAACAGCTTGACTCTCCCAAACATTTTTTTTTTTGGACTCCTGTGGTGTCTGTGTCTCACATAAGGCTGTTGGAGGGAACACAAAGTTGGAATAGCGACATAGTGAAGAGAGGGACTGGGGCTCAGGATGTGAAGGTGGGCCAGTGCAGTGGAGAGGAGCAAGGTGACGAGCTAGGGAATGGTAAGCACTGGTACTGGTTATGACTCCTGTAGGGGTTCCACTCAATTTTCATTAATGTTAATATGAATCACAACGATAATGACCGTTTGCTGAGCACTTTCCATGTGCCAGGCACTGTGCAGACTGCTCATTATCTCATGTGATTCTCAAAGCAATCCCATGGGGCACTATTATTATTCCTGTGGTTTTTTTTTAATCGTGGTAAAATACACAGCACATAAAATTTACATTTTCAGCGTTTTTAAATATCATTACGTACATTAACATTACTGTGCAACCATCCCACCATCCGTTCCCAGGACTTTTTCGTTTCCTGAACTGAAACTTGGTGCCCGTTAAACATGCTGTCATTCTCCCCACCCCTTTACTCCTGTTTTGAAGATGAGGCAGCTAAGGCTTAAAGAAAGTAAAAATTATTTCCTGAAGGCATAGAGCTGGTGTGTGTCCTTCATTTTAGACTCTGGAATGTGTGTGTCTAGAAGAATTTAATTTGAAGTGAATATGGATTTCCAGACAGAATTGCCAGTCTAGAATTAAGTTCTAATCCAGAATTAAGTAAACATATTCCTCTTAGAGTCCTGGCTGATGAGTTCACTACTTCATAGTCTTTCTTACTCATGGCCAGTGCTTTGCGCCTCTGTGAGTCTCTTCTTCTTGCCAAGAAAGAAGGCCTTTTGATGACCACCAGAAAACTTTCTTGACTCACCTTTCAGGCAGAAGAATCTAGGAAAGAAAGTATATTGTTTAATCCAAAACTATGGATTCCCCAGAAATTAGTAATTTATTAAACAGTAATAGCCTGGCCATCTTTTTTTGTTTGTTTGTTTGCAGATTTAGCAGAGAAAATAAGAAAAATTAAACTGAAACTCTGTATTACTTTCCTTGTGATTTGATTTTGCTTTGCTTTTTATGCCTTTCTTTTCCGTCCCTCTTATCTTCTTTCTGTACATACATCAGTTGGCAGCAGACTTTAATATTCTGCTTGGATACAGATGTTTGGAAATACAGGAACACAGTTTATACCTGATCCTGTTACTAAGAAAACGGGGGCAACTCTGGAAATTTCACCTGGGAATCATGACCACAAACTGGAAAGAATCTAATAAAGAATTTTAGAAAAAGAAAAAAAAATGTAAGCCATGATTTAATTATATTCTACACCAGCACGTTAATATTGATAAGCTTCTGTAGTCTTTTTCTGCCTGTGGTATAAATATTACTACGTAAGTCTTTTTCAATAAGGTTGATCACATATGGTATGTGGGGGTGGCGAGGGTGTTTAAATTTAAACACAAAGCACACTTGTAAAACATTGTCTAAAACAGGCTATAAATAAAATCATTTGGTGCTCTCAGGGGCAACACTTACAGGATTTTAATTCTACAAACCTTTCTTTCATAGTCAGAGCATGGGATTTGAAGGAGAAATTGTTTGCTTACGTCAACCCTTCTGAAAATTATTTCAGGAAAAACAAACAAGAAGTTAATTTGCAGAATCTATTTTGTTGGTCCAGCTACAAGGAAACATTATGCCTGTCTGAGATTTCCTTCTTTCCAAACCCCAACAGGCTCCCTTAATATCACTGAGGCTGACTGCATGAGAGAGAAGTTCAGAAGGGCAAGAAAAACTCTGCCTGCCCAGGCTAGGTGACAGGGCCTTTTAACATATGTATGTCATCTTGTGCAAAAACACAGCTACTCTTGAAAGTGAGAATTTTCTCTTCCAGCCGGCGCCTTCAGCACTCTTGTTATAGCTCATGATCTTCTAAAAACTGCTGCAGCCCAGCAATAGGAAGTACCTTGTTTCTGAACACAGAGCCCAAGGAGTGCTGAAAAGGGAAATGGAACATATGGCGATAAACCCTCTGAGACTTTGGTGGTGGGTTGTAATCAGCCACCAGGGTGAGAGAGTCACTGGCAACCATGAACTCTCCCCCTAGGGCCTCATTAACAAGGCCAACTGTGCAGCAATAGAGGAAAACAGGATCACATACTTAGAGGAGATTGCAGCCCTTCAGGTCGAACCCTAGATTTTCCTTTGGCTGGAAGGAGTGTTAATTGGATGGAAAAGCAGCTTCAACAAGAAGCTGAAGGAAAACCACTGCCCAAGTGGCCCCTTTCCCGTAAGTGTCTCCATTTATTTGGACATCAAATTGATGAGTTTTTTAAAGTATTTTTTTGCCAAATGTTGCAGGTAGGACACTGACTGTCAAGTACCAGAAGATTTGCTCTTTGGTTGCTCCTAGCTTGGACCATAATGGTGGTGGGAAGCCATTCTTTGCTTTAGTTCTCCCATGGGTGGAATGGGGATGGGAGTGATGGGTAAGACAGGAGGCGTTGTGTCTGCCCCGAGCATTCTCTGGGATCCTTATGGTTCCCCCAAGATCCTTCTCTATGCAGAAGCACTGGTTTGCAGACATTTTTTTCTGTGCGGATGAAAAGACCAATGGGCGATTTTACGGAAACTGCCAAGACAGCGTTTCTTTATTTCCTTTCAATTTCAAAAGGCTTCCTTATGTACATGTAGCTCTGAAGGACATCTATATCTCTATATAATGTGTGCGTTCTATCACCTCCTGGAATTCCTCAGCCTCTTCCCTCTGCTTATCTTCTTCTTCTAACCTATTAATGATCAATTTTCAAAATTCTTGGTACTATGTGCTAAATATACCCCCATCAAAACAAAATATGAAAGAGTTCCAGGCTGGGTAATATTCCTGGTTCTGCCAATTATTTGGTCACAGTAGCTGCTAGTTACCCATTCACTATCATATTTAGTTATCAATTTGTATCCAGGGTTTTGCTTTTACTTTGTAGTTCATAACTTCATCTTACCTGTTTGTCAGCTTGAGTGCCACTTTGTTTTTCAGCTTTCCTTTGAAAATAATACTAATTATTATTCAGAAGTTGTCAGTTATTCTGTGCTTGTTACACTCTTTACAGGACCACAATTAATCATTAAAGCAAAACTTTGTCATAAGTATATCCATATATAGATGAGAAAAGTGAAGCTCCTACGAGCTTAGTCAGTTGCTGTAAATCAGAGTTAATAACTGACAGTCTGAATTCACAGGTGGTTGCCTGGCTTCAGAATGTGTGGCCATTCCAGTATATCAAGCTACCTTCTTCTAAGAGTGTCTAGAAGGATTTTTAAGATCTTACGAAGGTTCTATTGTGATTTGCGTGGAGCGAGAGGGCCACTGAAGCTTCCTCCAGGGCTCCAAGTTGATGCTATAAGTATAACAAATATTGATAATATTGGCAGTCATAATATTGACAGTGAGATATTGAGTAGTGTACAAAAAAGCTGCCGAGAAGTCTAAAGAAGCTTGTATTCTACCCCTATTTCCATAGGTAATGAAGTATAAGACTTTGAGCAAGTCAGTAACTCGTTTGCCCCCTATTCCTCCTCTGTAAAATGATTAGTGAACTTTTTATAGACTCTGATTCCATGACTGCCTTAAAGGAGAAGTGAAAACTTTTCATTAAGATGTGGCATAGAGGAGTTAACTAAGATCTGTATAACATTTTACATTTTTCAAAACACTTAAAGCTGATTTATAGCATCTCTTAACAACCTCGGATGTGTCCTAAAGGAGGTGTACGTCCACACTGAGTGACTTTCCTGTTTCCTGGTGTGGGACTTGGGGTGGGATGGAGAAAAAAGAAACAGAGCCCATGGTTGAAAATACCTCTGGATCTCACCCTTAGGCCTCAAGGTCCTGATGCCTTTCTATCTGGTGTTTCAGACCATCAGCCTGGAGAGAAAGTATGGAGAAAAATCTGCAAACTGACTGGGCCTTTTTTCTGGGATAAGTGCTTGAATTTCAGCTCCACCTCACAGAGCTGCATACATATACTTCTAGCCCCATTTCTTGGCAGAATGAGGCATGTGATCATCGGTGCTATTGATGGCCGGAGAAAAGATGCTCTACCTGAAGAGCAGGCTTTGGTAGGTGCATTCCTCTTGTCAAGAGAGCTGATCGCAGGCAACGCTGGAGAGAACACTTTACACTCTGTCGCAGACTGAAGACAGGTCCCACCTGGGGCCTGTTGTGGCTGCCTTGTGGATCCTTCCCTCCCAGAGCCCGTGGGTGCCCTCTTCCTTGTGAGGGATAAAGGTGAGCTTCCTGCCACTGCCTACTGGAAAACCACACTTCCTCCCTCCTCCATGTACATTTGGGCTAGTAGCTTCTGTCTTCAGCTAGATTATCTCTTTTATCTATGGGATCTTATTCTAATAAGATAGCAATATCTCTTAGGTTAGGTCTATACATTTGGCCTCTCACCCTTGGGGAGTCCTTGTAATAATATAGTTCAAAAACTGCCCAACTATATAATAAATATTTATTTATTGAATAAATGAATAAACTCTAAAGTTGCATCATGAGAAAACGCTATAAATCCTCCCCTTTTCCTCTTGGATATTTTCCCAAACAACTTAGTCTTTTGTTCAGGCTCAGCTCGCATGACAGCATAGGCCAGTTTTGCAGCAGCGCTTGCCAAGGTGAGATGTGGAGCAGGGAGTCTTATCTCACATGCATGGACTCATAGTCAGCTTCCCACAGGTCATCTCCACATGGGTATCCAAAAAAACATCAGAAACTTAGTATTGCTTGATTTTCCCTCCCATACCAGATATTTTCACATTCTGCACATTAAAAATTATTTCCAACTGTCTTGTTTTAGTTACTCTAGGCAAAAATCTTGTGTCATCCTTGATTCTTCTCTTTCTTTCACACCCCACAGCCAATCTGTCAGCAGATTTTGTTAGTTCTATCTTCAGAAAATACCCACAAACTGACCACTACACCATCTCCACTGTCAACCACCATCATCTCTTACCGGGATTATTTCAATAGCCTTTAAAACTTAATCTCTGTCCCACCCTACTCCCCGATTGTCTATTATCAACAGTGGCCAGAAAGGTCCTGCTGAGGTATATTAGATCATGTTATCTTCTGATTGAAATCTTCCAAGGGCTTCCCTTCTCATTTGGAATAAAAGCCAGAGTCTTTACAATCTGGCTCCCCTGTTACTTCTCCGAACTCATCTCCTACCACTTCACCCCTTGCTCACTGTGCTTCAGCCACACTGACCTCCTTGCTGTTTTTTGAACATGTCTGATACATGCCACAGAACCTTTGCATCTGCTCCTGTCCACCCATCCCCTAGCTGGTGCCCTCATCTTCAGATCAATATGCGAATATCTCCTTTTCAGTGACACTTCCTTTGGCTACTCTATTTAATACTGCATCTGGTCTCTACTCCCCACTTACACACAGGTCAAATTGAGTTTCCCTGCTTCATTTTCCTCATGGGTTCTGTGATGGGTTGAATTTTGTCACCAAAAGGATATATTAAAAGCCCTAACCCCTGGTGCCTGTAAATGTGATCTTACTTGGAAATAGTGTCTTTGTAAATTTAATCAAGTTAAGATAAGGCCATTAGAGTGGGCCCAAATCCAATATGACTCATGTCTTTATGAGATGAGAGAAACACCATAGGAAGACAGAGATACACAGGGAAAATGCTGTGCGATGACAGGCAGGGATTGGAGTGATGCAGCTACAAGCCACCTATTGATGTTCACCACCAGGAACTAGGAAGAGGCAAGGAAGGATTCTACTCACAGTTCTAGCGGGAGCATGGGCCTGCCAACACCTTGTTTTTAGACTTTTAGCCTCCGAAATATTAAATAATTAGTTTCTGTTTTAAGCAACCCAATTTGTGGTACGTCATCATGGCAGCCCCAGCAAACTATTGGGTTGTCAGAAAAGTCATGACACATATTTGCAATGAAAAACATAGAAAAAATATGCCATTACTTTTCCGACAACCCAATAATATGGCATGTATCGCACCATCTGATATACTACATATGTGTTGTGTTTATTGTCTGTCTCCAAGAAGGATGCGCCAGCTCTGACACTGTTCCTCACTGCTCTGATCTCTGTTGGGTTCTACCCAATTTGACTTCTGCCTAAAGATTAGTCCTAATGTTTCATGGGTGAACCTGCAAAGGAATCTCATGAACACAAGGATTGAATTCAAAACATTAAGTGGAAATCCTAGCTTCCATCTAAGGATAGTAGAAGAGCAATTTGGGGTAAACAGAATTTAGAAACTATGCAGATTGTGCTACAATGTAGGAAAAAGTCATGTATTTGAACTCCCATCTAATCCTGACCATCTGCCCAGACTGTGGTGAAGGAGTTAGGCAAGTGCCTGAATATTAGATGAATAAAATGCTGATGGATTGTTTGGATATAGAAGGACATATACCACAGAGAATTCCTGAAAGTTATAAAACTATTGTGTCCAATATTTGCTTGTCTTTATTTTTTTCTTATACTGTTCAGCTTTAATAGCTTTTATTTATTTATTTTATTCCACAGCACTCAAAGTGTCTCAGTAACACTATGCCCCAAAGGAAAGTGTGTTATCTTTATAACACAATATTATGTGCATTATTGAATTCTGAAACTAAACATGTTAGAGAACTAATGTACAATGTACGAAGCTTTCTCTAGAAATCTTTAGAGCATTTAGAATGACACCAGAAAGAAATGTTGTTCATCACCCAGGCTATGCCCTATACTTTGTCCCTGGCTCGTAAATATAAATAGAAAATGTTATGGGGAGAAAAAAGTAGGGAACTGAAAAAGAAAATGAAGACTCTGAGGGCAACACAGTGCAATGGTTGGAGGAATAGACTATGAAGTTAGAAATGGATTTGAATTCTGATTCCATGACTCAACAGCTGGTCACTAACTACTAATTCTAACATTCATAGCAAGAATACCTGTCTCAAAGTGTTGTTAAATGAAATACACATGGGAAATACTTAGCTCAATCCCCAGAAAATGGTATCCATTATTGTTATGTCTCCTGAGGCAATCACTACTTGTAGATACAATTTATTTTAACATATTGTGAAAGAATATCTAGTGAGAGAGAGCCTCAGCTCACGGTAGAGCTGCTCAGAATCTCCTTTCAGTCAACGACCTGAATGTGCTTACTGACAGGAACTTTTATTGTGGGAAGGGAAGCAGTCATAGCCTTCCTGATTAACTGCCGTATCACTTCCCTTGCCATCTTACTTTACTATAAATATTTAACCTAATGATCCTTTCATTTACATAGCTCCTTTGATGACAGGATTTTTCAAAATGCTTTTCAGCCATTCATTAATTAAGCAAATCCACCCATTTTTATAGAGCCTATCACTGAGATACTTGAAGAACTTTGGGGAATAGGAATTTCCCCCTGATTTTCTAGAGGAGACAGAGAGACAGACTCACAAATTTCAAAGCATCATGTAGAGGAGGAGAAAGGTTATATTCCAAGAGTTAACCTTATTACTATTACCTTACTGATTTTGTTTCTTTGCAAATTCCCTTGTAAAGCTTTCATCATATGCATAAATTGACCACAGAACATGACATGACAATTAACCCATCCTGTAAACTTTGCCTCCCTATTTTAATTATATTCTTCTGTAAGGTCTGGTATCATGAATTCTGATTGCCCAGCATTACCTTCATCTCCCTTATTTCATACCATGGCAAATAATTAACCAGCTGAATGTTCAATTTTCCTCTTAACTAGGTGAAACTGGCTATTAGATAACTGTGACTTTAAAACTACCCAGCTCAAAGAAAACATCGACTTATAAATGAGGGGAACTTGATTCTATCTGAGCTTTGGCTGGCAGTCTGCGCAGGGTGGTTGTCAACAAATGAGGCATGTTTTAATTAAGAATTTTTGTTACACCTGTACACACAATAACAACAGTGTGGTTCCAGAGATTGTATGCTAGATGCTTAAAGGGGTCCTCCTGCAGTGAGGCTCTCATCAGAAGCTGACCTTTGCCATTCTAGAATATGATGTAAAAGAGAATGTGCAAT
Organism: Hipposideros armiger; assembly: GCF_001890085.2. Lineage (NCBI taxonomy): Eukaryota > Metazoa > Chordata > Mammalia > Chiroptera > Hipposideridae > Hipposideros > Hipposideros armiger. The sequence goes on along the minus strand of NW_017732188.1, from coordinate 348,548 downwards.
TTCCCTTGACTTGCAAAGTGCTTAAGAAAATAACTAGATTCTTTGAAATGGGAGAAAACATGTTCCTCTTCAGAAATATTTACTTTATAAAAGGAATGTGAGACCATTATTTGCCCTCTGCAAAGAATCCACACCCCAAGATTGTGTGGCTTGCTCCCCACTTTGTCTCTCTTAGGTCTCTGTACTCAAATACCTTCTCTTTTATCTTTCTTTGTGGCTCATATTAGAACCTTCTCATTGCATTTTATATTTTTGTAGGTTTTTTTTTAAATTGCCTGTCTCCTCAATTGGAATGTGAATTCTATGAGAGCAAGAACTTGAGATGGTCACCCCTCCATCTCCAGCCAATAATAGTTGAATAAAAGTTGAATGACTTCAAAGGAGATGGTGGCGAGATAAAGGTAGACACATGATATAAAATAATGAAATGGATACAAGTAGCTGGTCTGGGAGCTATCAGGTCTAGTTCCAAAGAATTTTTATGAAAACCTAACTCTTCTTTTAAGAGCCTAGTTTCTGTCACTGTGGTAATAAGAAGCAGGAATAATTATGGTCTATAAATAATCCTAAAAAACTCTTGAAGCTTAGCCAATAGTTTAACCTTTCTATCAGAAGGAACTACTTCCTATTTTCTGCATCTTTTCCCCCTGAATTTGAAAACTCTTCCCCTAAGTTTGGGAATGTCCCCTGTTACCATGTGCATTCAACATAGCTTTGAAGGCTGAAGTCAATAGAAAAAAAGGAATAAAAATTACAAAGATATTAAATAATGAAAGAAATAAAATTGACTTCACTTACAAGTTACATAATCTATATAATAAATCCAAAAGAAGTTATAAACTATTAGAATTAACAAATAATTTAGCAAATTTGCTGGATAGAAATTCAATATAGAAAAAGCACTTTATTTCTATATATCAGCCAAAAAATAAAATTTGAAAAACAATACATTTAAAATAGCACCCCCAAATTTGTGCCTATGGATTAAACTTAACAAAAGATATATAAGATATCTATAATTAAAACTACAAAATGTTGCTGAAAGAAATTAAAGAAGACTTAAGGAAATAGATATATCAAGTTTGTGGATTGGAAGATTCAATATTTTTTACGTGTAAATCTCCCCAAATTGGTCTGTAAATTCAATATGACCTTAATAAAAATTCTAGCAGTTTTTTGTGTAGAAATTGAGGCACTGATTCTAAAATTCATGTGCAAATGAAAGGACTGAAAAAGCTTAGGTAATACTAAAGACGAAGAACAAAATTGGAGGACTTGCACTGCCAGATCGCAAGACTTACTATAAAGCACCACTAATTAAGATAGTGTGGTATTATACAAAGAGAGACAAATAGGCCAGCTGGACAGAATTGAGTCCAGAAGTAGATTCACATGTATAGAGTTTTTTGTTTTATTATAAATGTGCCGCTGCAGTTTAGTGGGAGAAATGGTGGTCTTTTCATTAAATTGTGCTATAGCATTAAATATGCATAGAAAAAAGTAAACATTGACTCCTATATTACAGCATACAATAAAATTAAATTGAGATAGAGTATAGATCTATAGGTGAAAGAAAAAAGAATTTCAAGGAGAAAACAGAAGATATCTTTATGACTTTAAGGTAGGAGCGAATTTCTTAAACAAGACACATAAAGCATTGACCATTAAAAAAACCCCTGATAAACTGGACTTCAATAAAATCATGACTGTCAATTTATCAAAAAGTATCAATCATTATGAAAATGAAGTGAAGCCATATACTGGGAGAAGATATTTGTAATTCATGCATCTGACAAAATACTTGTAGCCTGAATATATAAAGAGCTCATGCAAATTAATATGACATAAACAAACCATACAGTTTTTTAAAAAATGTCAAGCATTTCATAAAATACAATATCCAAATAACCAATAAGCATATAAAACCTAATCAATATTATTACTCATCGAGAAATTGTAAATGGAAAACCACAATAAAAATACCACTTTATATCCACTAAAATGGCAAGATTTTAGTGGATTTACAGTATGAAGGCTTATTCTACACTGCTGGTCAGAGTATAAAGTGGTGTAAATAATATTTCTATTTGGAAAACTGACAGTATCTACTAAATGTGCATTCCTGTAATATAGGAAATTTACTGTTAGTTATATAAGGAATAGAATGTATACATATGTTTACCAAAATTCAATAATTAATAGAATTATTATATGATAGCTATAACAAGAAACAAAAAAATGTCTATCAATGGGAGAATGGATAAAAAAATCCATGGTGCTGGCCGGCCGAGTGGCGCATTGGTTAAGAACTGGCTTGGGACGCCAGAGGGCCCCAGTTCGGATTCCACATATGAGGGCCAGTGACACTACCCTCTATAGCTAAGATGCTGAACAACAGCTCAGCCTGGAGCTGGGTTGCTGTGAGTCGCCTACGATGGCGTAGGCTGCAGCTCCTGCTGCAGTGGGTTGCCATGGGCTACCGTGTATGTAGCCAGCAGCCAGCGTGAGCGGCCAGCAGCGGCAGTGAGCGGCCGTCCAGAAGCCGGCGACTGATCTGCCTCGCCTGGGAAGAATGAAATGATGGTGCCAACTTGGGCCAGTGAAGCAACGTCCTCCACAACTAGACTGAAGAAAAAAAGGACAGCAACTTGTCTGTTCCCCTTCCCCCAATTCCCCAGCCCTGTTCCCATCCCCCAATTCCCCAATAAAAATCTTTAAAAAAACAAACAAACAAACAAAAAAACACCATGGTGCATGCATAGAGTTGAATGCTACAGTAAAAAAGAATCAGCTACAGATAAACAGCATGGATGAATATCAAAATAATTATTCTCTAAGAAGCCAGACAAAAAAAGATCGCATAGTTCTGATTTTATTTACATGAGGTTTAAACAGGTAAAATCAATGTATTTGTAACAGAAGTCAGAATAGTGTTTATCTTGGGGGAGTGTAATTATTGGGAGAAGGCATGAGAGAAATGCCTTGGGTGCTGGTAATATTCTATGCCTTGATTCAGGAGTGGTTACACAGATACAAACGTATGTAAAAGCACATACAGCTGTGTGGTCAAGATTAGTGCACTTTGCACTTGACTGGATTTATGCTATACCTCAATTCAGAAGTAAGCAAAGCTAAAAATTAGATTTTAGTGAAAGCAAAAAATGTCAATTAGAAGAACATAATCAAATAGCACAAAATAATAAAATATAAACTGATAGGTGGAAGAACACAAATCCCAAATTCTCACACCCTCAGTGGGAAGACCACCAGGTTACAGAGCCCGGTGGTGAAACGCAGACAGTGTATGCTGAGGTCAGTGCAAGATTTAGGTGCACTAGAGGTCAGCAAACCCCCGAGCAGCAGGCTTCAGAGATACAGCCCTTTGGCTCCTGTGGAAGGCTCAGCTTATGCCAGGCAGGCATTGAGACCTCACAGAGCAGAATGCTAAGAAGCCACAGGCTCCCAGCTGAACTCTGCAGTCCAATAGCCTCTAGCAACTAGGAGAGAACTTCTGGCATTTAACCCTCCCTTTTCTCACAAGCAGACTCCCAAAGGATGCCTGTGGCATGGACTGACACAAGACCTTTGCTTTTTGTTCATTATCCACATAAAGGCAGTTTTATTTTATGTGCAGATCTTTTTGGATATGGGTGTTTAGGCATAGTCACTAGGTAACCTATTTTGGGACATTGGAAAACTATTTGTAATCTGTTCTGAGGGATAAATGTGTTCAAGAACTGAAAGAGTATTTTCAATCTGGTTTTTGGATTTCATATCACGTTCTCCAACTTTGTTGTGTAAAATGGATGAAATGAACAGGCAAAGAGCTCTGTCTGGGCCTTTGTTTTCTGTCGCCCTCAGCTTGCTCAGAGTGAATGCTGGCCCAGATGCCGAGCGGAACCAAGAACATCAGTGTAAACTTCTAGTCTTTGGTGTTGTAAACTATAATGACTGCAATAATAGCTCTGATGGTGACCATTTCAGCCTCTTCCTCATCTCAAGCTGTAAAGGGAGGTACATGAATATTTGTGGCCACATATTGACCAGTTGAAACCTCATAGATCGCTTTCAAAAGCAAGTGAGACAGGGGTTTTTAGGGATGGAGCACTGCAGGGACCTGTAACTGCTAGCTCTTTGCCCAGCACACATTCATACTTACTAATATTATATTTATATGAGACTTAACAATTTCAGCATGCTGCTATATATATTGTCTCATTTGGTCCTCATAATTTTTTATAAAATAGGTACCATTTCCACTGAGGGTCCATTCAAGACCACCAAGTAAGTGGAGGAGTTGGGACTACCACTCATTTGTTTTAGTCACACTACACTCCAGTTGCTATTGTTGATGAGGCGGGACTTTCACAAGTGAAATCTGCTGCATGTGAGCTCCCAAATTTGAGAGCTTGAACTATTACTGGGTTGTCATGATGTTCCTCGGCTCTTGTCTTCTTGAGGGAAAGAATTTAGCCTAGGGACAGTGTTTTATGCTGGTATAGGGTAGTAAGAAGTTTATTAGTAAAGGCAGATATGCACCAAGATGTGGAGCGGACCAATCCCAAGCCGGGGGAAAGGCCTCCCCTTACATTGTATGAAGGCTTTTATTTCTATGGGTAGGATTGCCTCCCCCCGGCCCCTCCCCCACACACACACCTTCATTCTCCTTATCTCTCTCTCTCTCTCTCTCTCTCTCTCTTTCTGAGGTGCCCAGCCCTCCCTTTCGGTTCTTAAGGTAGTTTCTGTCAATTTTATTTTTATGATTTGTTTGAGAAACTCACTAAAATGGTTCTGATAAGCAGGATGTATATTCTGATAAGCGGGATGTCTTTCTTCCTTTTCTGGCTTCTAACAACACATCCCTTTGATTTAGGGGCATATGTGAGCCTGGAATCCTGCTGGGCTAGTAAGGCATTGGTGCCCTAAGTGAGGGCAGCTGCAAGGGGTCTTGACACAAGTAGGAGCTGCAGCAAGGGGCTTTCTAATCTGGGCTAGGTCTCTCCTTCTGCTCACTTCTATCTATCTACCTACCTTACAAAACCAGCAAGTGTCCTTTTCTCCTGCTATCTTACATTGGCACCAAACTTTGCAATTCTTGGCATTTATTTATACTGGAGGTGTTCATCACACCATTCTGTCATACAGGGAACACGGACCACATGGAAATTTTGTTCTATCTCCTCAAATTAATAGACACCCATGATAAGTGAGCTTGTAAAAGAAAGATGAACAAAGCTCCATATTTTTCTTTTAGGTTTAGAGACTGTCAAACTTCTACTAAATCATTAGAGGAGGGAGATAAAAAGCATAGCTGCTGTATCATCTCAAACACTGGAGAAGTGATCGTATTTTTTATCAAGTATAAAATATAAGATTTAAATTTAAGAAGGAAATAAATTAAAAAAAAATTAAGTTCTCTGTAAGTTCGTTCAGCATCTGAAGTGATTAATAATAGATACAATTCATGAACTATCACTATATACTATCTTCTTATACTATCCACATTATTTTTCTCCATTGTTTTATTAAGGTGTAATTTACTTTCAGCAAAATTTCTTCCTTTTAGTGTTCAGTTCTGCAAATTTTGGCTAACACATATAGTTGTATAACCCCACCCTTTTAAGGTATAGAAGAGAACATATTACCCCCCAGAATCCTAGATCATCTATGTTATATGACTTCCTGTAATGACCTAAAATGTGTTGATAGGCTATGACATCCAGAAACATAGAGGTTAAGATATGTATGTACATGCCAAAATATGTTTCCTAAATTTACAGATTGAGAAATCAAGGCCCAGGAAGGTAAGTAAATAAGTCCCTAAGTGGCAGAGCTAGGGTTGAAGCCATGTTGGTCAGACTCCCCAGCTAGTTCCTCTTCTAGAATACATGCTACTGAGATCTGCATATATAAAGCTAAGGAATACCCCAATTTATGTAGATGGACCTAAGAAAGACCTTCTGTCAGGAAAGGGGGGCCTGCTAGTGTGAACTCCAGCTCCCTGGATGTTTTTTTTTAAATAGTGGTGTTCTTCTTTTTCCTTTGACAACAACACAAACAGTCCTTCATCAATAATTGCTGACTTAGCCCAGTGTGAGATTTTATTCCCCCCTGTACGAATACTGCTTTGGTTTTATAGTAGAAATTTGTTAAAGAACATAATTTACAGAACTGAGCTATACTTGTAGAAATGCCTACTTCCGCAATTCTATAATCCCAGTTGCCACTTGACCATAAAGTAAAGGGTACCCAACTTTATCAATGGGCAAGCTATCCTGGGCTGAAACCCCCAGAGGAAGAAGGGATGATTAATCAGACTAGTAAAAATTTGCTGCTTATAGCATCATCCAATTGTGTATATATCAAGCATCATTGTATTTTAACATGCTGGGAACACTTGTCTTGATTGAATGTTGGTCAATAAAAATTCCCTTTTAAAGGATTGCTTCTGTGAGGTCTGCTCTTAGTTCGTGAAGCTGCAGAGACACACTGAGAATTCAAAGTAAAGCATACTGCACCGTATTTAATAAAATGTTCTAAAAGTACTAAAGAGGCACAGTCCCTTGTCCATTAAAAATGCAGTAATTTTCTGGAAATCAGATTTAAATCATGTGGGGTTTTTTTTCCTTCTTAGAACCATAGATTACATAAATATTTCCATTAGATCCAAGATAGGATGACATGACAAAAATGATGAAATGAAAAAGTGTAGTTATCTATTGGATATCAGAAGAAAAAGGAGATAGGCATATAGTTATAGTAAAATAAAACTCAAAGGAATTCAAACTCATTCCATTTACAATTAAAGCACACATTTAAATCATGATATTATGCAGCCTTGGTAGTCTGAGCTGAGATAATTTATAGGTATTTAATTAATCCCACAGAGTAGAGCCTTCTGTTGTTGTTTTGTGAATGTAATATTTATATTTATAATTATAAAACTAATTTACAATATTAAAGGAGGCCTAGGTGAATATAGTAAAGCCCATTCTCTCTCAGACTCTATATGGTCCATATCAGATTGTGAAAATTGACCCAATATTCAGTAAGAGTTTTACTTGGGACTTCATTGGTGGGAAACAAGAATGAAGAAGGAAAACAGAAATGTAGCAAGATTCCTTCCTTTTGTTTTTTTTGTGTGGAGGAATCTAAAGAGTGTCTATTTTTTTTTTAACCATCATAGGACTGACAACAGGAAATGCCATCTTCTTTAAAAGACAGACCACTGACAACACAGACCACTGACAAACCAGTCAACCCCTTAATTACTATTTATTCAATATAGTTTTTTTTTTGTTTTTATTTTATTTTTTTACTTCTCTTGCATTACTCTCACTCCGTTTTTTTTTTTCAAAGTTAAAGGCCATCACATGACTGTTTTTTCCTTTCTCTTCAACAACCAACTCGGTTCTATAGATTGTCAAGGATCAGTCTACACAAGCTACAGAACTCAGGATTGCCAGCATGTCTGTGCTCTGCCAGCATCAGAGAACAACATTGTTGAATAGAGTTTAGTGGTCAGAACTCCCCTGAAGAAAATCCATTAAACTCAAACTTTTAGGGGAAGTAATGGAAAAGTAAAGAGAGGTATTAGTTAGTTGCCACTATTTACTGAGCACTTAATGGACAGTGCCTGTACAATTTTCTCTAAGTGTCATCCTGCCTGTCTTTGGAGAGGAGAGTGGAAATGTTGTTTTCTAAATTGTCTCAAGTTAAAGCTCTGATTGATTACAAAAATATTGGAGACATCGTTAGTAGAGGAAAGTGTTTTTAAAAGGATAAAAACTTTTTTCACTACTCAGAAGTGTATGCTTAAAATTCAACACTATGTCTATCTACTACAGTATAGCACCTTTAAATCTATCTCTCCTCTGCTTCTGTCTTCTCATCTCCTTCTCTAGCTCTGACCCTCCTGCCCTTCTGCTCCCCTCTTGTAAAGACCCTTTAGTTCCATTGGGCCCACCCAGATAATGCAGGATAATCTCCCCCATCTCAAGATCCCTAACATACCTGAAAATTCCCTTTTGCCATGCAAGGTATCATAATATACACACAGGTTTCAGGGATTGGGATGTGGATAACTTTGGGGGAGTCATTATCCTGTATATAACACATGCCAGCTGCCACGCTGTTTTTCTTGGGTGACAAATCTGCTTTTTCTATCTGATTTGAGGTAACAGAACTCTGCAAACTGTATTTCTGCTTTAGTAGCTGGTTTTCTGTTAGGTTCTGCCAATAGGGGGCGGTAAAAGATACTGGACAGCAAGAAGAGGAAGAAGAGAGTTAATTCTTTCTGGTTAGCTTGATGCTCTGATTGGTCTTCACTGGGACCAGCAGATGGTGCAGGTCCCAGCTTTTTTCCACATTCTCAGAGTGGCCACACTTCAGAATCAGTCTCATTACCCTCAAAAGTACTCTCACAAGCTGGGCAATGGATCTTTTCAGAGGTCTGAGTCTCCATCAGAGCCACTGGTCCAAACATCTGGGTTCTGATAACCTCATATTATTTTCTTTGTTTCTCCAACCTTAGAAATGACGGCAGCTTCTTAAATAATTACTATAATGTTCTTTTTTAGGTTTCCCAGTTATGATCAGTTTTTATTTTAACTCCCCCAACAAATGGGTATAAAATTAAAGAGTGATAAATAACCTTAGAAAAAAATAGAAGTAACTGTGAGGAAAGAGAAATTATCTCAAGCTTGTCTGATGCTGGTTGTTTTGCAGGAAACATTATGGTATAAAAAGACAAGTTTATCTTCCCAACAAAATCCTTTCAAAATTTTCTTCCTAATGCGGAGCAACTAAAATCCAAAAGATATTCATACTGGTTTTGATATTCTGAAACAGGAAAATTATTTAAAGGAATACAATACAGTATTATTAGAAAGTCTTAATCCAGTTTAAAGTTAAAACAATGCAGAAAACTAATTCAGTTCAGCCAAATTTAATTCAATACTTATGTAATTCTTAATACCAATAATTAATACCTATAGTCCATCTCAGTGAAGATCTTAATAAAACTTCACATACACGTGTGTGTGCATATGTGTGAGAGAGGGAAAGAGACAGATATTGAGAGATTTATAAATTATACAGTCTTCAAATAAGCTGCTTAAAGAAACTATCCATTTGAGTTTCTAGATGTGTGAATCACACTCACAATTTAAGACCTCATTTATTACATGTTTGAACAGCCTTTAGATTACACTCTTGCCAGAGATAAATGAACTTGACATAAAATAATAATGTTTCAATCATAGAAATGTGATCCTAATCACATTTAAATCTGCTTCTTATACTCTGACATTAATTATCAACTCAGAGCCCCTTCTAAAGCTCCATATCCAGTCTTGGAAGAGGTTATTCATCAAATAGCAATGATGTTTGTCTAGAAGAGCACTTCTCTTAATGGACTTAATGTAATTATTTTTAAACGCCCAGATCCTCCTCCCTTCTTCCCCACCTCCTACTTAACTCAATGGCCTATATAGCAATCTAAGATCATTGAGACACTGGGAGGAGGTGATGCAATATAAATCTACCAGAAGTCAAAACAATTAAGTACGTGTGCATAAAAAAAGATAACAGTGGGAGGAGTTGTGGGTCCAGAGCAAGTAACACTGAAGGTTATCATATAACTGAAACTGGGTTACATGAAAATGGAGTTTAAAGGGAAAAATAATCCACAAGAGGGAAAACTGAACGGGGTGTGTGTGTGTGTGTGTGTGTGTGTGTGTGTGTGTGTGTGTGTGTGTGTGTGTGTGCGCGCGCGCACGCACACATGTGTTTAGAATAGAAGGTGGATACTATCCTTGCCTCCCAATGTGAGGTCTAGTGATTGTAGTCAGGACCCCAGGAAATGCAATGGAGGTTCAGGTGTGTAGAGTCTTTCCCACTGGCTGCTTCCTTGAGTGGCTGCACATCCTCCTGCTGCTCCCTGCTCCTCAAAGCTCAGAGATTCAGGGTTATCACAGAGCTTTCCCCTGCCCTACGAGAGCCATGTTTTCTGAGAGCTTAAGAGCTTTTATGATGAGATTGTTTTGCCATTGTTGACCCATCATAGAAATGACCTTAGCAGCCTGAATTATTGTGCAATTTAAGAGGTTCATAATGTATGCTAGTTAGAAAATAAAGGAGACGTTCTATGGGAAAATACTAATTTTTATTTCAAAATGTAGGAGTAAGGACAAAGACTGTCCTTGGAGTTTAAATTCTAGGAAAATAAAACCTAACTTAAAGATATCTGCATTGCAAGGAAGACCAAAGGAGCAATCAAATGAAAGAACAGCAAAACTCACCTATGAATTAATTTTAAGTTTATAAACCAGATTTATAATTCAAAACTATGACAAAGGTCTAACCAGCAACCTTGGTGCTGTGCCAAGACTCCTAAACGCTCTTCCCTTTAATATCACAGGATAGTGTGTGTGGGAAAAGTGAAATTATTGGAAAAACACATATTAAAGTGTACAAAAAGGCTATAGTTATAGAGAGAAAGTTTGAGGATACTTAGCACATTGGCAAAAGAAACATGTGGAATATTGCTACAGTGAGCCAAATGGTAAATAGGTTCAAGTGGATATATATGTTTAATCATCGGGACTTTTGTATTTCTCTGATGACTCAGGCCTGAGAGAGGACTATGAGCACTAATGGGTTAATCTTAATCCCCATGTGGGATAATAACAGAATCATATACATAGTGTATTGCTTATCCTAGTACTTACACTATGTACTGAGGACTCCATAACTGTACCTAATGTTATTGGTGTGCCTGCCTTCCTCCCTGGTAGTGATTTTCAGATAATGTCTGGTAGGGTGTGTGAATCACTGAGTGAAATATGACTGACTAATTTCTCTTTTAATTTTTATGTCAGATGAAGATGGATTTTCTCACTCTATTTTTAAAAGTATTTAAAATTATTTTCAAAATGTTATTTTCCACCTTCTTTTGACCTGGAATGTGGTCTTGGAGAGTAAACAAGAATTTACTACTTGGGTCTAATTTCTGTTGAAATTATATGCTGCTAAAATATCTAAATGAAAAAGAAAAAAGTTCAAGGCCACTGATACAAACAAGTAAAACATCTGAATAATTGAATGAATCACCCCATTTTCATCTGAATGTTTTGTTAAAAGGTAGCTTTAGGCATAACTACACATTAGAAAGTGAAGTGAAGAGGAACAAGCTAATTAGTGTTGTCAAACAAACAAGAGTCTAGAGGTGCCAAACTTGGTATCTTGATCCAAATTAATCAGTCAAATTTTCTACAGTAATTAACTGTATAATTTAACTGAATAATTTCCAAATTTCAATTTTTCTTCTTATAAAAAATGGGCAAAAACGTTCATGATTTATTTCATAGTTGTTTCATTTCACCTGTACCATATTTTTCATCTTACTAGTTTTTGTGGGGTTTTTTTCTCCTCTTGGCTTCCCCTACTTTCATTCTTTAATGGTTTCTGTATTTCTTCTCTGCTCCCATCTATTACTTGCAGAATAGATTATAGGGACGTGTCTATAGGCTAATCTTAAAATGGTTGATACTTATCGGTGACAAATACTTAAGATTATTTTTTGTTGGTTTGAAACCATTGCATCATAGTACTGATTAGCTGACCTGCCAATATTTGTTTCACATGAAATCTGTTCACATGATTTCTAAATTGTTCTAAATAATATATTTTAATTACTCCTATAACTTTAATTACTCCTATAAATTTGCTGTTAATTTCAGCAAATGTCCTACCATTAAATCACATCATTAAACACATTGTAGGTGGAAATGTACTTACTTCACATAGCCTTATTGTTTTCAACAGCTTTTTTGTAGTTTATTTTTAAATCATTTTTAATCAGCTGATAGCTTCCCAATCCCTTTTAGAGCCATTGTAATGAACTGCAGTCAGTTCAAACCCATTTTATTCAAATGTTGAATGTTCCAAAACCAGTGTTTCTTAAGCTGATAGCCACATCTCAGCTTTTTAATGCTTGTGAAAGAAAATAAGAGTGGCATGAATAATCATAATAGATGTATTCTTTCTCAATCTTATTAATCAAAGTTAATAATGAGGTGCAATAAGTAATATCTTTGTGGAAAATTATACCAGTTGTCATGTATGAACAATTCAAGTTGTATAATTACACAAAGTATGTGAAAATGATGAGTTATAGTTTTCTTGCTATAAATTATTTTAAATAGGAAATAACTTCCCTATTATTAGCCAGTGCACAGTGGGACACTCTTCCTCTGTTGCTTAACAGCCTGTGGAAGGCCACATTACTTAACCATAACCTTAAGTGTTGCATTTTTGAATTTCCATGCAAAATCAGGATACTTCTGACCTTTTGTGTCTGCAAGCCAGCATTACTCACCTTGAGAAGTGTGCCATTTTTCAGTGGCTGGACCACATAGGTTTTCTGCCAATCCCATTCACATTTAGAGGTTGCATGCTTCCTAATTTTTCTTTTTTAGGAAGGTAGCCCCAAACCTCCTCATGCTATGGTGAGAGTGTGTGTGAGGGGTCTCCTCTTGGATTATATTTTCTCAGCTCCTATTCTTTTCCATGTACTTCACAAATTAGAATCACTCAGCCAGGGGAACATAGGCATTTGCAGTGAGTCTCCTTTTGGACCTTTTTGTCACTTCCTGTGTGATTTATTACAGATTTTGGTATTCACCTCTTCTGGGTCCATATTGTCTTTGCTGGGGCCAGGAACGCTGCTCTTTAGCCATCTAGTATTAATAAAAATTTGTTCTTATTTGATGTACAAATTTTTCTAACACTTTCTGCAGTGTATAAAGACAAGCTTATTTACTAGTACTTTCTATAATATAAGCTTTCAAAGATACTTTGATTCCAGACGTAGCCATTTAGCACTCAGTACAAATATGAGATAATTGTTAGCTAAAATGCATTTCTGTATCTTAGAAATATGTTATTTCTTTATAACTGTAAAAGGGACTTTACATGGATTTTCAGAGATAGCTGCGAATGTGTTCTTAGTATTTTTGTCAGATGTTATTTTCAAGCTATATGCAATAGCTAAGTAGAATTATATTATTGTCTATTTGGGAAAGTACAAAATATTATATCTTATATAAATGTGGTATGCAATAAAATAATTTAGTAGTCATGTAGATTACTTGGTATGTAAATAAAATGAGACCTAGATCTTAGATTGTCCTTTTTTTTATTATAAAAAATATGAAAATGCATTTTCTTCTGCTTTTATTTTTTTAAAAACAGACTAACATTTTGATTTAAAAATATATACAAACTTCAATCCTTTTAAAAGAGAAAGGCTTTAGATTATAAGGAATAAATGTAGTGATATGACACACATAGACTCAGGGAAATCATCTTTTCAACAGCATGTGCCCATAACAATTACACAACCAGAGAGTATGGTTACTTTGAATTTAGAGTACTGTAAGTTTGCAAAGTTTTAATTTTACTTTTTACAATTTTTCTACAGTAGAAGTTGTATGTAAGGAAATATAACATCCCCAAGTTGTATGTATTTCTCTATATACAAGTTGGTTAAATAAGAGAAGTTAAAGCATTATATTCATATTATATCCAGGTTACTATCAGTGAAGTCAGAAAAATCTCAGTTCATTCAATTGCTGATGATTTTTAAATCCTGAATTGACTGATTGCTCGAGCAAATTAAATTGTCAACTTAATATTTTGGAATATTATGGGTTAAATGTTATCATATATGGAATTTACTTCAAAATAATTCAGTTGGGAAGAGAAGTGTGTAAAAAAGAATTAAAATTGTCCATGAACTGATAATTATTGAGGCTGGGTGATGAGTATGTGGAGATTTATTAACTGTTCTCTCCACTTTTGCAAATGTGTGAAATTTTTCATGAGAAAATGTTTTACGAGACACCAAATCAAAAACCGGCTGTGGCTATAAACCACAAAAAAGTTGGTATTTGCCACCAGGACGATATAGTCACAGGTTTGTAACAGCTGACCGTGATAAACACATTCACAGAGCAAATTATGAATCCGTTCAAGTTGAACTCTAGAGTTGTGGATAGCTACTACAAGTACCAGAAGTTTATGATTTAGATGCAAGGCCCACTAAGTTTATGCATTTAATAGGACAAATGCATTATCTGGGCATTTTATTTTCTTTTTCTTCATTCTTATGTTTTTGAAAATATAAATAATTTACACATAACTTTCTTCATGGGATGATAAAAACATTAAATGCATTTCGCTTTGCTTTTCCCCATTGTACCCTCACCTGTATAATCTCTTTGACAAGAGTGGCGTAGCCAAATATTATAATATTGATTTTAAAAAGTCAAGACAGTATAAATGGTATGGAGTTTTAACCTTTTCAAATAAAGGGGACACAGTAGCATTTCTTTAATGCGTGGTTACATTTGAGCTGTTGAGCTCAAGCATCTAAAAGAGTAGCTTCAGTCTTTACATTGTTTGTTTATATGATGAAAACAAAAGGAAAAAAGTCAGATTTAGGGATGAGGGTTTGCAGAAAGGTGTAAAGAAAGGTTTAATACCGAGTGAAGATGACTGTCCAATCTTTAGAGTAAATCGCTATTCGGCAAAAGTAATGTGTTAAATGCTGCTAGACTGGTAGTCAGGAAAATGAGTGAGCACAGCCATTGTCCCTACTTCTTTGCTTCCCAGTACTGGGCATTGCTCAGAGCTCCGTGAATAGCCAGGAACTTGCCCCGCCTCTCTCGCTGTGCCCAGGTTTCTAAGGCACTCTTCCACAGCTGAGCTGCTGTTCTAGGGGCTAGGGTTAGACTGAGAACTCATTATCTGACTTTTCTTCTCAGAATCTCTTTCTCTAAAGTGTTAGAGGTGTCCCACCGCATTACTTGTGCCTGACTGACAGCCCTAGAGAAAATTGCCTTCGGGGTGTGCAAGAAAAGTCAGGAGAGAAATGCAAATTGAGTGAGTTACTCTGCAGCAGGGATTGTCTTTGCGTCTGTGTACCCGAGGAACTGTCTCAGAAGGGCAGGAGGACACAAAAGGTTTTGCAGGGCATACTTGTGCAAGAACACTGCTGAGCTTGCACATGCAGGCATATAATTTGCTTTAGTGCATCCATCTGTCCGTGCCACAAAGTGTAAAATCTTACGGATGGGAAGTTCATATCACAGTTGTGAATGACATCTGTCATTGACAGAGGTCTACTAAATGAGGATGTTTGGAACTCTAGATGAATTATTGGGTTGTCGGAAAAGTCATGACACATTTTTGCAACGAAAAACAGAAAAAAATATGTCATGACTTTTCCAACAACCCAATAGATTGGGCTGTGTCCTATTACTTATGGATGACAAAGAGAAAAATAGTCCCTAATACCTAGGAGTTCTCCTGGTACTATCAGCCAGGCCTTTGTGTTCATCTGTTGAACATAAATATGTTCACAAAACATTAGATAAGGCTACTCTGTGACCTTGATGAGTAATAATAATAATAATAAAATAAGCCCTCTATAATCAGATCTGAAAATAGACAAAATATTAATATTGTCCATGCCACAAAATGATCCAACATCCCCCACTTCCACTGCTTCTTTACTTACTTATTGCAGCTCTAGCCTTAGTCTAGCCACTCCTGCTTCCAGATGAGATTTATCAAGACACTCATTGAATAATGTTGCAATAACTGTGTATAGTGTGTGTGTGGGGGAGAGGACTAGGCTAATCGAGGTATCACTGCATAAATTATATAAATGTCTAACCACTATGCCGTACACCTGAAACTAATATAAAATAATATTGAATGTCAACTGTAACTGAAAAAAATGAAAAAAAAATTTAAATAAAAAATAAAAATAACTAAAAATTTAAAACTACTGTAAAAAAATATACTCATTGAATTACCCACTTCACTACTTTCTGACAGCATCCAAATCAGAGCAAAGACCCACTTCCTAAACTCTCCCCCAAATCCCCTAACATAAGAGCAAATCTTATAATAACTATTGATACCTTCTTACTGAGATGTCTCAGGGTTTTTATCATGTGTGTTCTCTGTCACTGCAAAAATTTATATAAATTCAGGTGTGTTCCTGATAGTCATTGGCGGAGGATAAACTAAGTAGTTGTGATGGGAACTTTATAATAAGCATGATCCTTCTGTTCAACAGAGTCGTTGGTTATTCTTTTTTTTTATTGTGATAAAATATATGTGACATAAAATTTATCATTT
>NW_017732188.1:239513-330226 GCF_001890085.2 Hipposideros armiger | reverse complement strand
TAATTAATATTATGAACTAATGGAAGAAAACACACAGCAAGAGCCAGGTTTTTTTGTTTTGTTTTGTTTTTTTGCGTGGAGGAGCATATGAAGTAATGAAATGTTCCAAATGAGAAGCAATGTTTATAAACTGTGCACAGCGTGATTTTGATATATAGCTGAAGATTGTAGGAATATGTTTTAATAGGAGCATGACACAACTGCAGTAAGTCATTTTTCTCTTTCCATTGTCTTTTTGAAAGGTTGGCTACTATCGACACCACAATTTTGTAACAATAAAAACGTTGAGCCATACCTTGAGTTGTCTGGATAGAGTAAAAAAAACTAAGTTAAATATTTACATTGTCATCTTGTTATTTCCAGAAGCTATATGTATGAGAAGTAATCATAAAGAAAATGGAACTATAGAACAATAAAGTCAAAGGGCCCTAGACATCAGTAACAACTTCCAGTTTCATTTGCCAGTGGGTATGATGGTTAATTTTATGTGTTCACTTGGCTCAGCTATGGTACCCAGTGGTTTGGTCAAACGCTGCTCTAGATGTTGCTGTGAAAGTAGTTGTGGATATGATTAGTATGTACAATTATTTGAGTAAAGCAGATTACTTTCTCTAATGTAGGTGGGCCTTGTCCAATCAGTTGAAGGCCTTAAGAGCAAAGACAGGTTTCCTGAAGAAGAATTGTGCTTCAAGACAGAAACATAGAAATCCTACCTGAGTTCCCAGCCTGTTGGTCTGCCTTTTGAATTTGCCAGTTCTCACAATCACATGAGCCAGTTCCTTAAAAACTCTCTCTTCTCTCTATATTATCTATAGATAGATGATAGATGATAGATAATAGATAGATAGATAGATAGGTTGATAGATAGATCTGATTCTGTTTCTCTGAAAAAAACCCTGAGTAATACAATGAGCAAACTAAAACCCAGAGAAATTACATGATTTTCTGATTTTCTTTTCTTTTTTCTTTTTTAAAGATTTTATTGGGGAATTGGGGGAGGGGAACAGCGCTGGGGAATCGGGGGAAGGGGAACAGACAAGTTGCTGTCCTTTTGTTCTTCAGTCTAGTTGTGGAGGACATTGTTTCACTGGCCCATGTTGGTATTATCATTGCGCTCTTCCAGGGTGAGGCAGATCGGTCGCCGGCTTCTGGATGGCCGCTCACTGTGGCTGCTGGCTACACAGGGTAGCCCATGGCAACCCAGTGCAGCAGGGGCTGCAGCCTACGCCATTGCCGGGGACTCCCAGCAGCCCAGCTCCAGGTTGAATTGTTGTTCACCATCTTAGCTGTAGAGGGCAGTGTCACTGGCCCTCATGTGGGATCTGAGACTGGGCCCTGCTGCTCAGAGCTGGCATCCCAAGCCAGCTCTTAACCAATGCGCCGGCCCATGGTTTTCTTAATACAATTTAGTAAGTGGTGGCAGAGCTGATAGTAGAAAGATGGGGAAACTGGGTCATAAAATTGCCTAAAATATTGATTATACATCTGGGAAAGAAATTCAGAACTATCAAATGCCAGCCCTTTCTTTTCTAGTGAATTACATGTGGAGACATGTAAAATTTTGTGCAAAAACCAATACATGAAAAATTCTGACAATCAAAGAAGATAAAACAAGAGAGGGGTTATTTGTTTGCTTTACTAAAAGATACAGTGTACGATTCTTTATAGTGGCAACTTTCCTCTACATTTAAGGTGCTTTCAGTTTTTTGAAATGCTCTGTAATCTTTTAGAGACACACAAGTTCAACACACTTGAATAGACATGTTTTAAAAGTGTATCTTATCAAAAAATATGCCCAAGAGTCAACAATGATTCCATCCTCTTGAAAATGAATATTTTATAAGAATAGAAAAGGCAAAGAGAGGGAAATACACATATGCTGTTGTTTTAATCAACATAAAACCTCACATTTTGTATGATGCTTTGCTGATAACAAAGCTCTTTCCTATACATGCTTTCCTGGAGGCTTCACTGCAAATCTCTGAGTTACTATCACCATTTTATAGTGGAAACAGATAGGTTTGGCAGAGACTAGAAGACTTGCCCAAACTCCTCAGAGTCAGAGCAGCTGATTTCCAGATCTGAGCTCTCATTGCCCTCCCGTGATGCCCACAGAGCACCAACATTGGCCAGAAGGGTAGTGTTTGTAGGTCTCTTGACCAAGAATCTTATGGTGAGCTAAATTCTCACTCTCATCAAAAGGATATGTGCATTCCACTGTACTAGCAAGAGTGTTTAGATTTACTTTGGGGAAAAAAAAATCCCAGTACATCTTTCTTATTCTTAAAGTAACCCTACCATGTCCTCTTGAAGCTGAGAATTGATTCTGTGGGAGAATGGAGCACGTGATCACAAGGATAAGGCATTATCTCTCCTTTTGCCATCTTTCCCATAGTGCTTCCTACCTGTAACATTCTTTGGACTCTGCATCCTTGTACAATAAGCAAGCTTCAGTTGTTTTTAATGCTATATGGTTTACTTAAATGAAATAATCATTCCCATGTTTTACAGTTCTTGCTCCTACCTTGGTTTTTCATTTCCCTAACCTTTTACTTTAGGAGTACCATTATGCATCTACATTCTCTGGGTTGCAAAGACCCAGCACATTTTCAGTCCATCACTTATCGTTCCTCCTTGGGCCACTCCTGGATTCATCACATTTGTAAGACTTGGTTTCTCTCCTCTTTCTCATCCGAGAGGAGGTGGACCAAGACAATTCTTTGGAGGCTCAGCAAGTGATTTCTCTTGGAGAAGCGCATCCTTCTAGTCTGCCAAGGAATGAAAATTCAGACAATCACATAGATCATTTTGAATGGTGCCAAATAAATTCCACCAGATGCCACTGGTTATAATTACAGCCTGTCACTGGGAAACGTGAATTTATTCTAGCATCAAAGTTCGGTCTTTGATCCAGGAAAATGGCACAGAGAGGACGCAGGCAGCTTTCTCCGTCGAAATAACATAGATTTCTCAGAATCCAGGAAATGAAGTGCTTCTTTACCTCGAAATGTCTGGAACAGGATGCAAGGGATTAAATAGGAACCACCTAATATATGGACTGCCTTTTGCTGAGAGAACACTTGTCAACTACTCCAAAAATTAGGTAAAGTGCTGAGTGAAGACCACCATTTTGTTACAAGCAGGCCTGTGGGCTCCAGCTGGGGAAACACATAACCTGTTGTAGCTTACAAGAAAGGAAAGCTCTGGTAAGAAGGTGAAGTCCTGAAAGGCAATATGTGAGAGTCTGCCCTCCAGGAGGTGATAGCATCCCAAAGTCTCCTAAGATATTAGGTTCAACCACAAGACCAGACTGTCTTTTATACAAACAAAGCTAGGTAGTCACATCAAAGGGCCGAGCAAGACCAAATTTAGTAATCATTTAAAAAGAGTAACAAGAAGCAGCCTAGGAACGCTGCAAGAATGGCGAGAAAAGGCAGAGACGCATAGGACGGATGAGACGGGAGGAGGGAGTCGGTGAGGGAGGGGGGAGAGGAGAAATCTCAGCGCGGACGTCAGGAACAAAAGCTCCGGTGGGGTCTGGCGGAGGCACTAAGGGAGCATGGGCTGTTTTAAATAATTATTAACAGTAGCGTGTGTCTGCGCCATCCTGTGGGTGTGGCGCAGAGCGGAGTGTAAACTCGAGCGGGGCTGGAGCAAACATCAGATTTGCAGCAGCAGCCTGCCATCCTGCCCGAGGAGCGCGGGGACCAGCGCGCGGCACGCCGACCGGCACCATGGCCTCGTCTCAAGGGAAGAGCGAGCTGAAAATCGCCGACTGGATGGCAACGCTACCGGAGAGCATCCACGGCATCCCCCTCACCAATTTAGCCATCCCAGGTAGGCGCGCTGAGGCGGCGGACCCGGCGCTCGGGTCCCGCTCCACCCGCCCCGCCCTGCTTTATCTGCCACTAAAGTGGTAACTTGCCAAGATGCCCGCAGGAGGGAAACTCGTCTTCAGGGGTGGGTCTCGGTCCTGGGGAGCGCGTGCCCGGGAGCCTCGGGCCTTCTGGCCTTTTCCAAACCTCTGGGGACCGTGGCGTGGGGAGTCAAGGTGACTGCTTTTCACCGGGCTTTGGAAGCAGGCTCTCTGAGAGGGCTGGGGCAAGGGAAAGGCTTGACTCTCGGATGCAGCCTGCTGTCCCCTCCCTCGGTTTTCTCCGCAGACTTGTGGGGTGGGGGCTTCTGGATCTGTGGGGCGACCGTGCGCGGTAAGCGCGAGCTGGGGTCCTAAGGGCTTGGTTTCAGCTCTTGGACCTCCGATCCCATCCCTGTCACGGAATCCAGCGGGTTTGGTAGATACCTCGGTTTGAACCTGCTTCAGTCAATAATAGTCGTCCCCGGTCTCCTTTAAAGAAACAAAGCGCTCGCTTCCCCAAGAGTGATGAAAGTTGAGGGAAGGGCAGCGGCGCGATCGCTGCCCTTGACTGGAAGCTGAAGGGGGCGAGGGACGGAGGGCACCGTTTCGTAGTCCGCGTGGACCCGGAGGGCCAGGCCGGGTGGCCACTGTCTGGATTCTGGTCCGAGCGCTGTTAGCCACGAATAGCGCCCGAGTCAGGAAAACGAACCCTTGCGGACGGTGCGTGTGTTGCTCGGGACAGACCCGGGCAGGGGAACTGCGTGATCAGGTGCGGAGGGCCAGGATGAACAGGCAAACCCTAGGGAAAAGGTGATTGCGATGGTGACCAGACAGCCTAGAAGAAAGGAAGTCTGGGCAAAGCGAGTAAGAGACGGGAGGCATCCAGAGTCTTCAGCATATGGCGCGCGACTTGGACCCGAGGACTGGGCAGGTTTTGGGGTCAGGCGCGCGCAGCAGCCCCTCGCTCAGGTGTGCTTGAGAGAGGACGTTTCAGGACAGAGTACCACAGCGACAGCTGGGACACGGCCTTACTTCCTTACCAATTTGACTTTTCACTTGGGTTGAGGGAGCAGACCCCTGATCCTTGCAGGACCAGGATAAAGGGCGAATGACCGACAGGTAGTCCACCCTTGCCCCTAGCTGACCCGGGTTATCAAGTTCAGACTTTCGGTCTACCTCCTCTTGATTTGCCCCATCCAGCGCCCCCTCTCAGCTTTTTGGGGGAAACATAATTACAAAAAGTAAAATAAAAAATAAAAAGCAAAAGAAGGGTTCTCTTGAAAATCCCAACAGGCTCTAACCAGCAGAGCTGGAATTGATCGGTAACTCAAATCAGTGGTCCTTAATCAAGTGGATGTTTGGTGGCTCTGATAGGCATAGGCTAGCTACACTCGAAGCGCCAACCTCGGAAGGGAAGAGCTTGTCTCCTTTTGCCCATCTTCAAGAGGCGGCTTCCCAAGAGCCCGGGTATCTCCAAGGACAAGAACAGCTCAGCTTCTCCACCCTACGTTTACCCCGCCGCCTGGGTGACCCTGGGGATTGCTCTTTTGAAGGAGACAGTACAAAGTACACAACTTTGTTGGCAAAATTCCACTCTCACTTCCACAGCAGTTCCTAGTCTCTTTTTCCCCCCTTCCTTTTTCTATGTTTTTTTTTTTAGTTACTTTCACATGGTCTCACCTGAGCATTTCTGCAAATGTAGAAGGTAAGAAAGACAAGGACCCTGATGCCAGCCTTCTGATAAGTCCAGAGACACAGAGATGCTAAAAGCCTAAGTTCACACTGCTAGTTCTGAGGAATGGTGTGATACCCTGTCTGAATCTACCTTATATTTCTGTAATAGTTCACTTTTGAAAGCCCTATTCTGCACATCAGGTCACATAGTCCTTCCCATACCTTGTGAAGCAGGCATTGCCGGTACTATTAACTCCATTTCACAAATGTAAAAATTGCAGCTCGGTGAAGACAACTGACCTATCAGTTCAGTGATCTGACCCCTAAAGCAGTTCTTAGGGAAGATCTCTTAGGATTTTGGAGTGGAGTGGAGGCGGGTGGTGGAAATGCTTTGAAGTTCTTATCTGGATAATTCAGCAGCAACAAGTAGAACCAGATTGAAGGGACAAGGAAATATGCATTAGCAGGAGCAGGGCAAATTTCCTTTCCTCCCCATGGAATACATTGAAAACCTGAGATCGGAGACTTTGATATTCTGGTTGTCTTAGAGTAGAGACGTAAAGATGATGGCTTTGGATCCAGTGGGAATTTCCACTGGTTTCCTAACCCCTCTTATTATTATACTAAGTGGATCCCCTGCAAAGCCTCCCATTCTCACTCCCCAATACTTCTGAGAAAAAAAAAACCCAAAACCTATTTCTCCAAATCTATACCCCCGAATTCCTCCATGACTCTGTAATGTAGATTTGGTAGATCCATACATATAAATCCAGGTTTAAAAATGGGTTTTGGCATCTTTCTATATTACTCAACTGTGAAAATTTTTGGAGGAAAAAAAGACATTTAAACTTTGATAGTCAGAGACGACTAATTGGAGACTATTAAACACTAATGGAATAATTGCCTTAAAATCATGCTAATAGCTTCCTGGCTGCTACATGTTTACTTGGCCAGTTGCTACAGCTTGAATTAAGTAATTATCTCCACCATTTAAAACCACTCCTGATGCACTACACAAGTGTTCCTGTGGAAGGGAACCTCTGCTAGGTCGTCCTCAAAGCTTCAGGTTTTCTTAGGTGATGCAACTGGAGAGTGAAGAACTGCCTAATTGCGAAGCCACCCAGTCGGGGAAGGTAAACCAGATTACCCAGGGCTAGCGAAAAGAACAACTGTCAGGCGTGTGATATTCCCTACTATGAGAGCACTTCTGGTATCTCTGAACATTTGTCAGTGTCTGCGTCTTGAATGCTTTCAGAACCAAATCATTCAGTGACTGTTCTGCATTTAAATGGCCTCATGATTTGGTATTGACTGGCCGAAGGAATTAAGTTAATAATTGATATTAATAGTTTTACTTTCAATTTATCTTTCAAAGGAATGGTGCTTTCAGAACACATTGACAATTAATCAGATTTCAGTCTAATTTATCATTTCTTCCCCTCTCTGATGACACCAAACTAAGTTGTCATTCATACATGTTTGTTTAACAATACCCTGGCATTTTGGGTTATGAATGATGCTGTCTCTCACCACAAACAAGTGAGAGAATATAGACAGGATGGAAGCATGAAGACAAAGTGTAAAATTCAGGGAAAGGTGAGTCTGATGAATTTCTGGCATCTTTGAAGCAGAGTTTTTAATTCTATAATCATGGTGCCTCCAGAACCGTTGTAAAGAGATCCATCATGGGGGCAAGCAAGCTGTTGCTTAACCTGGGTAAGGTGTCAGTGACCTTGGTCTAGGACATGGAGTCATTCTATCCCAAACTTAAATGATCAAGAAGGGTTTCTATTCCATGGCAGGGACCTGCTATGCCATTTCTGATATGCGATGAAAGTCTTCTTCATATAGTATAGTAAATGACCATGTGACAATGAAAGCTTGGCCAAAATCTTGTGGGACTGGGACCTCAGAGAGGGTGTATGTTTTCTTGATGTTGGAGGAGTTCATTGAGAGGATGTGACCTCCGGTTGACCCTCAAGCTGAACCCAGGCAATTGGAAACTTCTTACCTGCTGCCCGTCTTTGGAATGAATGTATGTTCTGCCCACGTTCCCACAGCCATGGCCGTTTTCAAGGACATAGCCTTGAGAAAGCAATGTGTTGTTGAGGCCATTCGGACGGTGTATGTGACTGGACCCAGTTAAGACCTCTCTACAAACTTCTGAGAATCTGTCAGGCTGGTGTGGAGATCTCATCTTGTGGTCACCCAAGACAAGCCTTTTCTGTTAAGTTCCCTTGCTTATTAAACCTGCCACCTATGAATCTGGCGTGGCCCGCCTCTTTCTTCGATCTCTCTTTGCTCTCGCTGTACCACAGCCAATTTGTGAACTGACACTTGAACAGGAATTGTTGATTACACTTTAGATAAAGAACACAGAAATGCTTTAGAAATCAATAATTGTACCTGTCAATTTTGTTCATTTCTTACAGAAAATGCCAACACCGATGAAAAAACACCGTTTTACTTCAGGAAACTAGATGTTCATACAGCTCTGATTTCTGTGTTCTTGTGTCTGCTTTTATTAGTTTTTAATTTCTTCCCTTTCAGCAATATCTTCTTCTTGTTGCCAGTGTTCCTAGAGCCAGCTGTCTTCCTTTTTCCTGGTAATTTACTATTTCTATTTTGATTGGGATAAGACAATCCACAAGACAAATCTGGGTCTGTGTCTAATTGTACAGATTTCTTTTAAAAAGCAGGGTTTTTTTTTCCATCTTTTTAGTTAGGATAGTGATATGGAAGTTAGTCTTTCAAAGCAATCAAAACGCAGCAAAATTGTTTAGGATGAATATATCTTTTGGGTTGCCTTTCCAATTCCCATTTTTGTTTTTGATTTTGCTAAAGAGGAAAAACTGAAGAATATCTAGAACATAATTTATTCTACTAGGACTTTTTCTTGATGAGTGGAACTGAATCACCAACAATATATTATTAATCAACACAAAGTAATACTTATGTCATTTTACCATTCACAGAATGTTTTCTCATGTATGCAAGTACTTTTCACATGTTCTTTCAATAATATTCTAAGGCCTTGCTACTCCAAGTTGGTCCAGGGACCAGCAGCATCAGTGTACATGGGAGATTGGTAGAAATGCAGCATCTCAGAGACCACCCCTCATACTGATTTAAGCATAATCTGCATTTTAACAAGATCACCAGGTGATTTATACGCACATTTAAAATTTGAGATATACTGCTTTAGAGTGTCTCTCAGGGGATCCTTTATGTAAGTGGCAGAGCCAAATTTAAATATACATCTTTGACTAAGCTTTTTCTATTGGACCATGCAGGCCATCTATGTATGAGTGTTCAAATTATGGAAGCTGCTGATGCCAGGCTCTGCTCCTACTGACCCTGTCTGCCATCACTGTTGAGCAGTGAGTGCCAA
The DNA here is from genome assembly GCF_001890085.2 of Hipposideros armiger. NCBI lineage: Eukaryota > Metazoa > Chordata > Mammalia > Chiroptera > Hipposideridae > Hipposideros > Hipposideros armiger. Next base: position 321,305 of record NW_017732188.1, on the reverse strand, counting down.
CACTGCCAAAACCTTTCAATCTTGCCCAGTATGATGTCAACAAAAGAGCTCTTTGAATGTATATTGATTCTTTTGTTGTTGGCTCCTTGTTCTAAGACTCAAGTATAGTTTATGAGGGCTGGGCAGTGGACAGTATGTAGGATAGATTTTATTCTATACTCTGCATCATTCTCAGTGTTAACTCTCTTTGTGTGTACATGTGCATGTGTATGTGTAAGTGTACATGCATAGTGTGTATCGCCTTTCTCTTAAGATACCTTCTTTTCCAAGAAGCTTCTGGATTTTTCCTGTAAGTAGACACCTGGTGGGTGCTACCTAATTAATCTTTCCTTCTGACAGGTCCAGAGTAGGAATACAGCTGGGGTCTGTATTGTTCCCAGTGAGCAGCCTGAGACAATGTAAACAGAAACAAATATTCTGATATACTTAAAGTAATCCCTAATAGTTCTATTGTTTTAAAGCACATTAGTAGAGTAATTGCTCTGAGTCTTCAAGAAAAGATTAAATTTCTCTCTCTCTCTCTCTCTCTCTCTCTCTCTCTCTCTCTCTCTCTCTCTCACACACACACACACACACACACACACACACGGACTCACAGGTATGCATACATTTTAATTTTTGTTAGTTAAAGGGGTCAGCTCTGTTGATCTGGAAATTTTGCCTATTACCACCAATAAGGTTGCCTCTTACAAGGATTAGTTTTTGGAAACCGAAGACTATGTCACCTTGATGAGCATTCAAAGAACTCCTAGAATTCAAATCATGGGATTTGATATCCTTAAGAGGCTTATATATTCTCTTAACTCTCTTTGTCTGACTAGTATTACAATCAGCCTCAGAAGATTGGGGGCCAGAAAAATATCAAAATCATATATTCCAGAAGGCAGGGGAAAGTGAGAGAGAAGTCTACCATGGTTCAGACAGAATTCTGCCACCAGAAGCTTTCCATAGCACCATATGCTCTTATCGTCCTTTATTAAGAGAGGAAGATGGGTCAGGAGGAGATGGTTAAACATTCTTGAGAAGCAGCCAGGATTAGTCACCTCCAGAGATTAGGTACTGAAACAGATGGCCCATTAAGATTTGTTAGATGTGCTCTTGTTGTGTTCCTATATTTTATTACAGATCTTGAGAGTGGACAGCTCTCATACCACTATACCTTAAATGCCAGCTAATATTATGTTTCACATAGAAGAAGTCTTCCTGTGAGTTAATTTTTATGAAGCAGCCATGTTTATCTTTAGTCAACATTATAAATGATGGCTGTGTTCCTTCATTCACTTGAAGAGATTTTATTTCATGAAGGAAAGTGGACTATGATGAATGGCAATCTTAGTTGCCCACTAGGTTTTTCTGGAGGCCCCTCTGGCTTGCTGGGTGGTGAAGAGGTAGGTGCACATGAAGGAGTCCTGATGGGCAAATGGGAACTTACCTCAGTGCTAGTCCCAGGCCATACTCCCCTGTCGCCATAGAAGGAGGACGAGGGCTACCTTAGCACGGAGTTAGCCCTAAACATATTCCTGCCATGACCTGCCCTGGGCTTTTCTCAGTAAAGAAAGATGGTTCGGGGATGTAAAAATCTTGCCTTAAAAGTTGCTGGATGGGAAGGCTGCTGAACTGTCGAGTTTTGTTCAGTTTTTACCCACCACCTTGTATCTTCATTTCTCTTTGTATCAGCTCAAATTCCTTGGGTCCAGAATTAGAGTCCCATTCTTGAAAGTGTCCTTAACTCTACTGTCTGACTCTTTCCTGTTCTGCTTATCTGGAAAAACTCCAACTCAGTTAAACTCAATGTTCTACCTATTCCAATCCCAGAAAACTTCAGTAGCTAAACATTGCTGGAGAAACTTACACAGCCTGGATGCCTTTGACTCATGAGAAATTTCTGACCATGAATCTTACTGTACATCCCTAGTAAGTTTATTTTCCTATTCCCTGAGATGATAATTTCATATCTCTTCTTGATCCTCAAACCATCATCTCCTTCCCACCTAACTCTAAGCTTATGATCTCACCTTTTATTTTATAGAGAAAAAATAGACATGATCTTCCTGTTTCTCGCCCTTAACTCACCAACCCACCTGCATCTACTTCTCCATTTTCTTTAGGTGAGAGGAAGACATGGACCTACTCATGCGCAAGCCCAGCCCCTCCACTTGTGGCCTGGAAAACCATGCACTCAAGTCTCCTCCAAGTTTACTCCCACATTTATCATTTTTTTTCTACCTCTATTGAGTCATTTTAGTCAATACACAGACATACATTAATATTATTCCTTTAAAAAAAGAAGGTTCCCTTTGCACACCTGCCTCTCTATCCATTACACTGTTTCTTCGACATTTGTGAAAGTGTTTCCTCTGTCTTCAGGTTATTTCCCGTTCGCCTCCTAGCCCACCCTAATTACATTATTTCCCTACCACTGCACTGAAATTGTTTTTATCAAGGTTGCCAAACAACAATCTGTATTTTGCCAAAGCTAATGATATCATTTTATTTGATCTTTGAGTATCGTTTGACGTGGCTGACCACACTCTTCTTGAAATATGTTCTTCCTTTGCTTTCTTAATTGCACTTTTTTTTTATTGTGGTAAAAAACACATAACATGGGATTTATCCTCTTAACAATTTTAAAGTGTACAGTATTGTTAGCTCTAAGCACAATTGTGTACAACAGATCTCTAGAATTTTTCATCTTGGATGACTGAAACTTTATAACCATTAAATAGCAAATCATCATTTTCCCCTCCCACATCATTCTGGCCTCTGACAACCATCATTCTACTTTCTGTTTTGATGAGTTAGACTACTTTAGGTGTCTCATATGAGTGGAATAATATAGAATTTCTCCTGTTATGACTGGCTTATTTCACTTAGTACAATGTCCTGAAGTTTAATCCATGTTGTAGCATATGAAAGGATTTATTTTCTTTTCCATAGATGAAGAATATTCTATTATATAATGTGATATATATCACATTTTGCTTATTCATCCATCAATGGACATTTAGGTAGTTTATAAATCTTGGCTATTGTGAATAATGGTATAATTATCATGGGAGTGCTAATATCCCTTTGATGTTATTATTTCAATTCTTTTTGATAAATACCCAGAGGTGGGATTGCTGGGTCATACTCTAATTCTATTTTTAAGTTTTTAAGGAACTGCAATATTGTTTTCCATAACAGGTGCACCATTTTACATCCCCACCAACAGTGAATAAGGGTCCAATTTCCATACATCTTCACCAACACTTGTTATTTTCTGTGTGTTTATTTTTATAATGATCATTTTAATTGGTGTTGGTTTTAATATTAATTTTCTTGATGATTGGTGATGTTGAGCATCTTAACATACACATGTTGGCCATTTGTATATCTGTTTTTTTTGGATAAATGTGTATTAAAGTCTTTTGCAATTTTTAATTGGATTAATTAGTATTTTGCTATTTGGTTATAGGAGTTAATCATATATTTTGAAAATTAATCCCTTACAAAAATTTGGTTTGCAAATATTTTCTTCTATTTTGTAGGCTGCATTGTCACTCAATGAATTGCTTTCTTTGCAGAGTTTTTTAGTTTGATTTAGTTCTACTGTCTATTTTTCTTTTGCTGTCTGTGCTTTTTGTGTGTTAGCCAAGAAATCATTGCCAAGACCAATGTCTAGAAGTTTTCCTCCATGTTTTTGTCTAGGAGTTTTGCAGTCTCAGGTCTTAATTTAAATCTTTAATTCACTTTGAGTTGATTTTTGTGTATGGTTTCAGATAAGGGTCCAGTTTCATTCTTTTGCTTATAGATACCCAGTTTTCCCAACACGTTTGTTGAAGAGATTATTCTTTCATCATTGTGTATTCTTGGCAGTCTTGTTGAAAATCAATTGACTGTATACATGTGGGTTTTTTTCTGGGCTCTCCATTTTGTTCCATTGGTCTATGTTTGCCTTTATGCTAGTACCACAGTGTTTTGATTACTGTAGCTTTGTAATATGTTTTAAAACATGACGTGTGTGGCCTCCTGCTTTGTTCATCTTTCCCAAGACTGCTTTGACTATTTGGAGTCCTTTGCAGTTCCAATGAATTTTAGGATTATTTTTTCTATTTCTATAAAAAATGACATTGGAATTTTGATAGGGATTGCATTGAATCTGTAGATCACTTTGGGTAGTTTGGGCATTTTAAATTAAGTCTTCCATCCATAGACATGGTATGTCTTTCCATTTATTTGAATCTTTTAAAATTTCTTTTACAAATATTTTTGCAGTTTTCTGAGTATAAACTTTTCACCTGCTTGATTAACTTTATTCCTAAGTATTTTGTCTTTTTGATGCTGTTACATGTGGGATCTTACGTGTAGAAAATCCTAAAGACTGCACTACAAAACTGTTACAACTAATCAAATTCAGTAAAGTTGCAGGCTACAAAATCAACATACAGAAATCAGCTACATTTTTGTATACTAACAAACTATCTGAAAAAGAAATAAAAACAATCCCATTCACAATAGCATCAAAAACAATAAAATAGTTAGGAATAATTTTATCCAAGGAGGTGAAAGATCTGTACACTGAAAACTAAAGCTTTGATGAAAGGCATTGAAGAAGACACAAGTAATGGAAAGATGTCCCATGTCCATGGATGGAAGACTTAATATTGTTAAAATGTCTATGTTACCCAAAGTTGCTTATAGATTCACTGGAACCCTTATCAAAATTCCAATGACATTTTACACAGAAATAGAAAAAACAATCCTAAAATTTACATGGAACTACAGAAACACTGAATAGCCAAAACAACCCTGAAAAAGAAGAATAAAGCTGAGGCATCACACTTCCTGATTTCAAACTATATTACAAATCTATAATAATCAAAACAGCATGGTACTGGCATAAAAACAGGCACATTGACCAGTGTAACAGAACCAAGTACCCAGAAATAAAAACCCAAGCACATATGGTCAACTAATATTTGACAAGGGAGCCAAGAATACTCAATGGGGAAAAGATAGTCTTTTCAATAAATGGTGTTGGGAAAACTGTATATTCACATTCAAAAGGACAAAATTGGACCCCTGTCTTATACCATACACAAAAGTCAGCTCAAAATAGATTTAAAGGCTTAAACATAACACCTGAAACTATAAAACTCCTAAAGAAAACATAGGGGAAAATCTCCTTGACATTGGTCTTGGCAATGAATTTTTGGATATGACAGCAAAAGCACAAGAAACAAAAGCATAAGTAAATAAGTGGGACAACCTCAAACTAAAAAGCTTCTGCACAGCAGAAGAAATAATTAACTATAAGAAGAGGCAATCTATGAAATGGGAGAAAATATTTGCAAATCATGTGTCTGATAATGAGGTAACAAAATATACAAGAAACTTCTGCAACTCAACAGCAATAATAATAATAATAATAATAATAATAATAATAATAATCTGATTTTTTAAATGGCAGAGTACATGAATAGACATTTTCCAAAGAAGACATACAAGCTACCAACAGGTACATGAAAAGAAGCAAAATCACTAATCAGGGAAGTGCAAACCAAAGCCACAGTGAGGTATCACTTCACATGTATTAGAATGGTTGTCAAAAAGATATAGATTCTGGTGGCCTCTTAAACATTTTCTGTGGATGTTTTGTCTCTGGACATGTACTTGTAGGTTCCTAATTAGAGGGATTTGCCAGTTATTTTTCCAGGATTTCATAGTCTCTCACTCCCTCCGGTGTCTTTCATCATGCCACCCATCTATTTTGTTGTTGTTGTTGTTATTCTGAACAGCTTCCAGGCATCTAGAATATGCCAGGTCTCATCAAGGCTCCCAGACAGGCAAGACAGCAGCCATTTTCTTGGGAAGCACCCTAAAAAGCCAGGATGGTGGATGCATGCTCTACTCTCCTCTTCCCCGTGGAGGGAGAGACTGCCAAGCTATGTTGGCCTCTGTCTGTTGTGCTGCAGGAAGGAGCCACCCAGCTTTTTTGTTCTCGCTGGTCCACAGGCATGTAGAGTACGCTGGGATTCATCTGTGCTCTGAGACAGGCAAGGCAGCAGCCAGTTCCTCGGGCAGCCACCCCCCACCCCCCAAAAGAAGCCACAACGTTGGAAACGTGGTCCAATCTTTTCTTTTCATCCCCAAGGAGAAGCTGGGAGCTGGGAGTTTCCTCTCAATCACGTGGCAGTGAGCCAGAGGGAGGGACTCTGGTGAGACTGCGCCTCAAATTTTCCTACTAGCTTCAGTGTGGCTGGTTTCACACTTGTGAGGGTTGCAGGAGTGTCTAAACTGGTTTCTGGGTTTTTCATAACGGGAATGGTTTATGTATTGTTGAAGCAGTGTCTCCATGGGAAGAAGAAGGGTTTGGAGCCTTCTCTTTCGCCATCTTGCTAATGTCACTCCTCACGGAACTACCTTATTTTTCTGACTTTATTGGCTGCTTCCTTTAGGTCATCTTTGCTAGATACATCTCCTTTTCTTTCCATCTGAAGACATGTTGAAGTACCCAGGGTCAGACCTTGAATCCCTTTTTTCCTATAACTACCTTTTCCCTTTGGTGACAATGGCTTGAGATAATACCTATATGCTGATGACTCCCACATTTTATTACGAGCCAGGCCTCTCTGCTTAACTCTATCCTCATACATCCTACTGCCTTCCCATTGTTTGCTTTTGAATGTCTTATAGAAATCTCAAATTTAACATGACCCAAAAAGAACTATTAATTTCACCATCCAATGCTAAGCTTCTTCATAATCAAGTTTTCCTCAGCTGAGTATTTTGTATCACTATCCATCAGTTTACAAGCACAAATTCTTACAGTAATTCTTTATTTCCTTATTTTTGCCCTCAAACCCTAAAACCACCCTATCAGTAAATCCTGTTGAGTCTTTCTGCAAAATGTATCCCAAATCCTTTCATTTCTCACTGCTTCTGCCATTACAGCCCCAATCTGGTTACTGTCATCTTTCACATGTATTGCTCCAAAGGCCTCCTATCCAGTCTCCCTGCCTTCATTTATTCCCCTCTATACAGTGTATCTTTCAAAAGTATAAATCAGGTACATTGTTCACTTGCTTATAACCCTCGGCATGTACTTACTAAAATTACTGGTCCCTGTCTATCCCTGTGACCTCTATTCCTTTCACCCTTTCCTTACTCACACATGTGCATGGAACCTTTCTCCAGATCATCACCAGCCTGCCTTCTCCCTCCAGCTGCCAGCTTGAAGCCTCTTCCTCAGGAGGGATTCCCTAACCATACCATCCAATACAGTTTACCTCCATCCTCATCATTTTTTCTAACAATTGCTTGGTTTACCTTCTTCATAGTGCTTGAGTAGCGACAATTAACTAATATATATATATATATATTCTTATATTTTACTGTTAACAGATACACACACACACACACACACACACACACACACACACACACTTGTTGAATGCATGACCTGTCTGATCTGAATCTTTTCTGCTGCCTGGCCTGTAGTCAATGTGCAAAATATATTTGTTGACTAACAAATGACAAAGCCAGTATAAAGGGACTCTGATCGTGCACAAAGGCTTTTTATTTTATTGATTTGAGAACAAGGCAGCCGAAAGAAAGTATTCGAGTCAGTTCTATTATTCAATTTTTTTGACAAGTCCTGGCCAAAAACAAGCTCATTTCAGCAAAAGGATGATCTCAAAGAACTTTGATAAAGAATATACTGGATCCCACGTTTTTTGAATGAGACACCTGACAATTGAACAAAGTGAAATAAGAATTTGTTTTATATATTTTTTTGTCATTATAGCACTACATGTTCAACCAATTTTCTTATAATTTCTACATTTAAAGAAATAGCAGATTGGACTGTGTTTTCAGGAAAAAATATGCTGCCTTTAATACTGCTTTGGTTTTTCAGTTGTGTGTTCTTATTATTCATAAGTTGGTAATTCAAGTATAATCTGTATAGTGACTTATTTAAGCAAAATATAGTAATAATTCTCAACCCAACAATTATATTGAATAAAGCTTTATGATTTTGTTAGCATCTATATAGGAATATGGGAAATCCTATTAAAATTCAACAAAAGTATACACGATAGCCACAAGGCAAAAAGAAGAGGATTCATGTTGGAAACAAATACAATAGATTTAAAATGCCACTTACAAAATATGTAGGAGCTGGCATTTAATTTCAGAAATTTTAGCATTGCTGAAGTCAAGAAAGGGCTGAGGCTACAACAATAAAGAGGGTACCAAGATCTCTCTTCCCTATGCTTGATGCTGGAAGTAGTACAAGGAGGGGCTAGAACATTACCTGGGGCACACTGTGAAATTAACAGATGATGAAAGAAATAAGGAAGCACTCCCTAATTCAGACAGGAGGCACAGTTAAAAAATGCAGGCTCTTAGGAGACCAGGCCGAGTGGCTCAGTTGGTTAAGAGCTCGCTCAAGAGTTTGAGCTTTGAGCAACAGTGGTTCGATTCCCGGCCCGAGCTGAGCCGCTGCTGAGCTGCCAACAACTGGCAGGATGGCTTAGCTTAAAAAACAAAACAAAACAAAACAACAGCAACAAAAAATTCAGGTTCTAAGGGGGCAGCCGTTAGCTCAGTTGGTTAGAGTGCAGTGCTCACAACACCAAGGTTGCTGGTTCGATCCCCACATGGGCCACTGAGTTGCACCCTCCACAACTAGATTGAAACAACTAGTTGACTTGGTGCTTATGGGTCCTGGAAAAACACACTGTTCCCCAATAAAATTTAAAATAAAATAAAAACAAATACAGGCAAATAAAAATGCAGGCTCTGGTTTCAAATACCTGGGTTTGGAGCCTGGCTTTGCTGTTTGTTAGCTCTGTGACTTATGAGAAATTACTTAAATCTCACTGTGCTTCAGTTTCCTCAGCTAGAATGTGGGGATAATCATAGTACTTCATAGGTTGTCATGAGTGTTTCATAGTAATAATACTTCTTAGGTTGTTGTGAGGATTGAGTGAGGATATGTGTAAAGTGCAGAGCAGTGCCTAGCAAGCACAAGGCTACCCATTCATATGTTATTTGTGATTTTCAGTCAGGATGAATAATCTTCAGAAGAAAAGTGAGAAGGTAGTAAGAAAAAAATGTTTTCAAATGTGTTTAAGCTTTTGTGCCAAAGCAATATATATCTCTAGGTATGAAGGGAAAAAGAAACCTGATAAAACATCACAGAACCAAACAGTCATTTCTCGAGATTATGAAAACTGAGGTATAAAGATATGTAAATGTCAAGATTTCCAAAAAAGGCAAAATGGATCCCAGCAACTTTATGTAGTAATACATGAATGCTTTGTGAGTAATTAAGGAAGTGATGGTAATCTAGATCCTGGGTTTGGGATCACCTTATATTGTGAAAAGAGAACTAACTGCCTGGGAGATACAAGACTCCAGTTATAGTCCTGGATCTGCAACCATGTCTTGGGCAAGATACTTAACTCCAACGAGTCACTGATGTTACATCTGTAAGACTGCTTAGCAGTTGATACTGTAGACAAATTTGGGTCACGCCATGGCTGTGTTACTGACCAGCAGACTCAGGGGGACTTCCTCAGCTCTAAAATGACGACAATGACAGTAGCAACAATAAAAGTTGTGGGGATTCAATGGGATATATATTGTAGTGTACCTGTTACAAAGTAGTCAATACACGTATCTTTCAAAAATCATTTCATCATGTCTCATTAACCTAATTAACTTTGCTGGCAGGGTCCCTGGCATCGCCTACCCAGTTCTCTGCCTTTCTAAACTCCTTTTTCCTTGTCTCTCCTCAGTTAAAGCCTCTTGACTTTTCTCTCTTCCCTATTCAGGCTCAGCACTAGCTTAGGCTCCAGAAACAGTCCAACCATAAACAAAGGAATATGAAGAGAGCTATTTCAACAGTTACCTTGCTGTGTCCAGCATGTGGCTTCTCTGATGCAGCTGGGTACAAAAAGACGGGGTGTTGTGGGAGAGGCGACATAAATAGCCCAGAGAGGGGCATGGGTCTTCCCATTGGTGGAGAAGGTGTCGGCCAGGTAGACACAGTGTTTGGAAGAATATCCATATCCAGACAGGACAGTGACCAGCAAGAGTTCTGGTGCAGTAGGGGGAAGAGGGTTCGTTATATAGGCAGAGATAATAGGAAATCTACAAACAGATTTTCCAGAAACACAGGGAGCCTTCAGCCAGATTGAACGTCCTCATATGAAGCTTACTTGTCCAAGTATGAGCTTTGGACACCTCCTTAGGTGACTGGATTTTTCTAAGATTAAACCCTTCAGCCCCAGACTATACCCATATCCTAGGATAAGAAGAGCTCTGTGCAATTCCTCCTGCCCAGTCCCAGAATGCCTTGTGTCTGACTGAATGCTCTCTTGCTGTGATTTATGAGAAAACTCCCAGTTGTTATAAAGCTGATCGATACATTAGGTAACAGAGCCTAAATTTTAAAATGATGTATAAACTTGGAGATTAACTGGAGCTATTCTGATGAGCTTTAACAAGAGTCAAACTGAAAAAAAATTGAAATATGAAATATGTAAGATCATGTTGACAGAAACCTGACTTACGTGCAGTTTGTAAGAAAGAGACCTAGAACACATAGGCAAGTGGGAGCTGACTATCAGGCAGTAGTGGTGCCACATGGCAGTGTTTGCACTCTTGGGCTGCATCACCAGACAGAGTTAGTAGAGCAAGGGGTGTGAGAGCCTGGCTGACCCTGGACTGGGCGGAGCCATCTGCAGGGTGGTGCTCAGTTCTGGGCTTCAGACTTTCACAGAGACTTTTGAAAACTGCAGAGTGTTCAGGGGAGCAAGGGATTGGGGATTTGGGGCAGGGCTGACCAGCCATTGACTCTGAAGTTTCTGGAAGCCAGATCACATGGGAATAATGCCACCTCTCTTCAAACACATGACGGAGAAGTCTCTGGAGTTCTAAATTAAAGCAACCAAAAAAATAGGATTCAAAGGGAGAAAGAGTTTGACCCACTGAAAGGAAGGGAGGAACCTTTTACCAGTGTGATTTTTTAGTGGCTTTACCCTCTCTAGTAGGAGTATGTAAAGAGAGGCTGGATGAACGTCTTCCAAACAGCTGCATTGACACAACTTTTGAACCCGGTGACCTCTAAGGCCTTTACTAGTTCTAAGATACTATATGATTTTCAGTATGTTAATTAATCTCTTTAAACATCAGTTTCTTATATGTAAATAGGGCTAGGAACTGTACCCATCTCTATATCACCGTTTTGCAAATTAAATGGAATAATCCATGTGAAACACTTAACATCATGCCTGACACCTAGTAAATTCTCTATGAAAAAGTTATATAAAATTACTTAATGAATTCTTGACAGACTGAATAAATCAAATCTCACTTACCACTGTTTCTACCTTTACCTGTCCTCCATCTATAGTGTGTTTTTGCTTTTACCTTCATTTTTTTGGTACGATTTTATTTATTGTTTAATTGTCTAGGGATTTAGCAGTGTCTTTAGTCAGGATAAGGACTAAAAATTGAATACAGCAGGTATAAAGCCCATTTTAATTTAGGACCCAAATATTATTTCCAAGGCTATTAGATTAAGAACATATTTTGGCATATCGGTAGATGGAACTTATTTTTCTCTTGTGTCAGTGTAATTATTGAGACCGACCTCCTGTGATAGGTGGTTGTACAGACTCCTGGCTATAGCCATTCCATTACTCATACACAGATTGAGATCCCCTGGGGCTTTCTGGAAGTCAGAATGCCAGAATGACCCTGAGAGCCTGACTCTGAGCAAAGTTCTTGAAGGAGAAAGAAACAATCCTGGGTTGAAATTTTTTGAAGAATGTATTTCTCCCTTGGGCCAGCTCACTTTTCAGACATTTCATTATGTCAATGGACAATTCATCTAAGGGCCATTTCAACAAGTTAATGAGGTTCACTATGATATTTGGCAACAGTGTTTGCTTATTAAATGTTAATAAAATGAAAGACTAGAAAGAGAAAAAAACTTCTGGACTTGACAGCCTAGAAATATAAGAACAAACGCTTTGCAGAAAGTTGCTCAAAAATAGAGGTGTGTGACTCATGGAAACAGTGACTTAAACATGGCTCACCTACTTTGGTCTCAATTGTTCAGTGAATGTACATGTAAATATTTTAGAAGTGTGTGTGTGTGTGTGTGTGTGTGTGTGTGTGTGTTAGGATCTTAAATCACATACTTTATTCGTAACAAGAATTTAGTTTACCAAATAAACCTGATTAAGCATTGGAAATCATACATATAGGACCCACTTCCCATCCTCCCAAAGCACATGCCAAATAGGGATTACCCTTTTTTCGGTGCTGGCAGTCTAGACTCCAAGGGGGGAGTAAGCCACTTAACATCTTTGTGTTTCTGTTTTCTCACAGGTTAGATGATGATATTAGTCATTGGTTTTTCTCAAAAGTAAAGGGATTCTATGTTAATGCCTTTGAAGCCTTTACAAAATGTGTATACCAGGATCAGTAAAGTTAACTATTTAATTTTGTGTGTTTGTTGTACTGATAGTATTTTGGGTAGAGCAGGGCAAAAAATGGCAATTCAAAATCTAGTTACCTACACATAACTATTAATTTAAATAGGAAAATAATATGACTTTCTACTTCCAAAATATGTGATCTAATTGAGCATTTTTATAGATGTGATTACATATATATTAATTTATTTTTTTAAATTATAGTAAAATATATATTACATGAGATTTACCATTTTAACCATTTTTCAGTGTGCAGTTCAGTGGCATTAAGTACGTTTACATTGTTCTACAACCATCACTGCCATCCAGTCACAGAACTTTTTTTAACTTAAAAATTATAACTGGTACCTATTAAACAATGACATTTTAAATTGCTTTTGAAATAATTTTATCTTTCATCTATAAAACACTTTTGATATTACAAAGATATAGTATATATTTTATCTTGTTTGTGCATCAACAGTCTTTTAAGAAAGATGGGGACTCAAGGCTCAGAGACACTTGGTAGCTCCTACTCCAACAGTTAACGGAGAATCAGAGCTGAAACTCAGGGCATTCAGCTCCCAGGCCAGTATTCTCTCCTGCTTACTTGCATTGATAATGAAAAACTAACTCATTGTTTGTTTCACCTGATCTCTCAGGTAACAGGGATTATTTTTCTTTGATCGTGCTAACCTATTGTAAACTTTGTACTTGCTTTCCAGGTTCTCTTTTAATACCCAGTGTTTGAGATTAGTGTGATGTGATCATATCATGTTCACTTTAATTGAGATCCTTTATGCTTTCAATAATATATGTAGAAACTGATCTTAAAGTGAACTTGCCCTGTGGATGAACCTTGAGAACCTTATACTAAGTGAAATAAGCCAGTCACAAAAGGACAGATACTACATGATTCTGCTTATATGCAGTATCTAAAACAGTCAAACTCATAAAATCAAAGAGTAGAATGGTGATTTCCAGGGGCTGGTTGGGGGAAGACGTATGGGAGGTGTAGTTTCAGTTTTGAAAGATGAAAAAGTTCTGGAGATCTGAGAATATCCTTAAACACATTGAACTGTACACTTAAAAGTGGTTAAGGTGGTAAGTTTTATGTTAATGTTTGTTTGTTTGTTTTTTTACCACATCGGAAAAAAAAAAAAAAAGACTTTGCCCGGTCAGATCAAGTTTTATGATTTTTGACATAAGCACCTAGAAGCTTACTCTATGGTTTTTTGCAGTATTTGTAATTCTTTAAGGCTCTAACACCAAGAAGGGGCTTCTGTTTTAGCTTTGCTCCCAGGCTGTGAGGCTAATAATTTTGTTTTTCCCTCTTTTTATTTCATTCATGATTTCACTGACTGAAGATGGACAGATCACATTACCGTCTTCGGTCTGTTTTTCTTAGTGTGATATCAGACTAAAATACTTCGTCCTCTTATGTATCCTGCTGGTAAGGATTAACAAAGCTTTCAAATTCCTTATATTGGAAATATCTTCTGGATTTGTGAATATTTAGGATTCACATGGCCTAGAATTACCTTTCAAGAACAATTTATTTTCCTGGATGGAGTCGATGGCACCATATTACAACCTGGATGAGATCAGGATTCATGCATTCAGAAATTACGTACTAAACATTAGATATGGCCCAGGCTGTTCTAGGGGCTGGAAACGGAGGTAAAGCAGCTAGAGTAGGCAATTCCGTTCAGTGGTAAGAAGGCAAGCAGAAACAACTACAGAGAAAAAACCCTTTGAAAGAATTCACCTAAATCAGAGGATCATGTTGGTTGTTATTGAAATACTCGTATCTGAGCTCCAGGTCAAAACAAGTCCTCTTGCAGGACTTCACTTTTCATTTCACATTGAAATTTGACACATGGGCAAAAAGGTTGGGGCCTGCCATATGCTCCCATGAGCACTCTTAGGTCATACATGGCTTGGGCCCTGAATAACCCATTAAATAGTGAAAATTTTAGTCTTTAGATAGTCCCAAATATCCAGATGAAGGCCTGACCTTTCCATCTTTCCCAGGAATGTGTTTGTGGGCTCACTTCCCAATCTTCATGAAGGGGGATGGGAGAAGGGAAAAAGACCATGGCTGAGGTGCTCATCCCACAAGTCTTCCGCCCGCCTTTTGACTTTGTGCCACATATGGTCTCAGTTTCTTTTAGTCTCCTAGGCCTGGTGACAGTTGCTTGCGATGGCATTACACTCATTATTTACCTGTGTCCTCCACTTCAGACCCCGACCACGATAATATTAAAATAGTCTTTTCTTTTGCCTGGGCCTTTTAAAGCTGTTGATCTACAATAGTTGGAGACTACTTGTTGAGTTTTAGGGTCACCCTGTACCCTAGAAGTCTGAAGGAAGTTATTTTAGAGGTGTCAGAAAGATAATTTTGCTCCGTATGTGTGATTGCAAAAGAAGAATCAAACTTATCTTCATTAGGCAGAAGTGCAGTTCCTGGAGATCTAGTGAAAAGTACTATAGCAGAATATAGGAAGAGTCATAGTAATATCAAATATAATACCATTTATCAAGGGCCTAGCTTCTGAGAGTCACTTATTAATACATATGTTAATGCTAATCCTTGTAACAACTCTGTATAGTCAATATTATTTCCATTTTACAGATGTACAAACAGATGAAATACTTGGGCTCACAGAAGTATTAGGTGATAGATAGCTGTCAGGTGTCCTAGTCCACGGCTTTTTTTTATTTATTTTTAATTAGATCTTTTATCCTGAATAAAACTACTAGGTCTTGAGGAGCAGTCTTCGTTATTTTTCCAGAATTGACAATTATAAACTATATTTTTCTGTGTTGTTCTGATTTAAGTAGTTAAGTGCATATTTATTTGAGCTCTTTTGGAAACAATCAATATTCACGTATTTTAATATTTTAACTTACTTTTCCATTATGCTATAACTTTAAAAATGGGCCTAGGTATTTTCTTGAGTCCTTAAACAAGTAAAGCATCAAACCTAACCGTACTTAAATTTAGCAAGAGTGAGATTAAAAGTTTGCTTTTGCCTTAATCCTCAAGTTGTGTTTGTTTCTTTGCACACTACCCTTGGCTACAAAATGTCATCATACCATTTTCTATCAGATGAGAAAAAAGCAAATGTTATAAATGAGAAAAATGTTCAGTGCGGCTACATCAACCTCACAAGTGCCTAAGTGGAACTTTAAATCCCAACGTTATATTCCTACGGACATTGCTGCGTGGTGAGGCTGAGAAAGCCTCTTAAAGAGTGGCACATTGGTCCTTGACCTGGGAGATGGCGTTTTGATGTTGATTGCTTTTTTATTGAGAGTTTAGAAACTTTCCCAGAATATTGCTTTCAGGGGATTTTTCTTAGTTTTGTTTTGGCAAAAATCATTTTTATTCTTGTTGAAAGGAATCTTTTTCACCAGAATTCAGAATAGAATATGACAAAGCTGTGGCTCTGTCTCTCTAAAATGGTTTGATTTCATTGTGATATTTGCTGACAAACATCACAAATGCATTTTCCCAAACTTTAAGACAAACTCTAATGGAAAACTAAACGAAAAAAAAATTTTTTACTAGAATGTTTTCTCCATTTAAAAAATGTACCAAATGGAACCAACATTTAATGATTAGTTTCTGTTTTCTAGGCAGTGTGTTAAGATACTTTGGAATATATTGGCTATCATTTATATGTAGTGAACTCATGGGGTCATTTTTTTAAATTGTAGAATTTGCTCCTTTATAAGACCATAATTAATTTTAATTATTCTTTTTTTATAAAGAACAATATAAAAAATATTTTATAAAGAACAATTTTTTTATAAAGAACCATATTCTCTCTCTCTTCTCTCCCTCTCTTTCACTCTCCTCTCCCCTCCTTCCCTCTATTTCATTCATTCAATGACCATTTACCTTATAGGACTTAGTGGACACTGCTAATTTCTATGCCAATAACAACAAACATGAATAAGATAGCCTCTACCCTTACGTAGTTCATAGTTTTCTGGAAAAAGCACACAGGTTAAAAAATAATGATGATACAATGTAGACAAAGTCAAAGTGGGGATGGGCCTAGCTTCTCTGTGATGTATAGGCCGTAGGGGAGTGGACAGGGAAGAGGGAAGATTTACCTTAAGAGGCAGTACTGAGGTTGAGTCTCAAAGAACTAGTTTCCTTGGCAGAACAGAAGGTCCAGGGAAATTCCAAGCAGAAGGGTCAATATCAAGGTGTCAAGTAATATGGCACATTCAAGGAACTGCTAGTTATTTGACACAAGGTGACACCTTTGGAGATAAGACAGAGCACTGGATAAGAACTACAGGAGAATGAAAGAATGCCAGCTGGAGCTGAGAAAGAAACATCCTTGCACCTATGCTAAGGGAACAATACTAAGGTAATATGTAAAATATCACATGGTGAGAACTTCCAAATGAGACTTCATATTAGAACAGCAATAGGTCTAGAGAATCCCATATCACTACATTCCTTGATCTTGGGAACTGGGACCACTCAAACATCACTATATAAGGTTCCCAGCGCCAGGCATTTCATCTGAGACTATTTTGGGCAATTAGAATCTTCTCTCAATGGCTTAATTTAGCTTAATTTCCCTGTGCATTAATTTGGCAGTGTAAAGGAGACTTTGGATTAGCTAATCAATCCAATTGGTGACCTCATCCTAAATTTTTACACAGGGTCCAGCGTTGTGCCCTGAGCCTTGGCTCCATGCGCTATGTTGTGATTTTTAAAGGAGGGGAAGAGCTAAAAATAGCAGTCTATTTCTAAATAATTTGAGTTACTTTTGGAAAAAGTGGTTTATATGCATGAGCAAATGGGTGCCTGAGTACAGAATCTTAGCGTTAGACTGGCTTACCCTTGGAGACCCTGATTGTCACCACCTGGCAGAGAGGGAAGTATCACACCTTCTCTGGCAGAACAGGATGTCTACCAAGAGAGAGGGGAGTGCTAAATGTGATAAAGTCATTTCTGTATCTTTAGTGGGAAGAACTGAGGAAGTAGGCAGAGAGAGGCTGGGATATCAGAAGGGAGGAAGGCATTTTCTCCCCTCAAACACTGTCCGTTCAAGTTTCTACAGGCCTTGAGCTTTGTCTCCCCATAATCCTCAAAGGACTTAAGTTAGGCCTTGTATCATAGTTCCCATGATCAATTCTGCTCTTCAGGGGACACCAGAATACTGCCTCTATCTGGGCTTTCTTCTTGTTTCCTGTTTAAATTTTCCCTAATTGTTTACTGGATTTGTCTCAGCTCTATAACCTGTCAGCAAAGCCTATCAGCCAGATATTGCTTATAATGGGTAATTTCATTCAATATTTCTCATCTTGTATTCTTTTAGGAGGCAGATCATGATATGTGTGATTCACCATGGTACAAAAAATAGTTTCCTCTGGCTAGTTATCATTTAACTTTCCTGGTACTCAGAGTTCTTGTCTTTAAAATTTGAGGGTTGGGCTAGATGATCTCTAGAATCCAGGAGGCTATCATATGCTAGGACTCTATAATAAATTAAAATATTGGCCCCAATTCTTCACCTCTTCATGCATCTACTTGGCATAACTCATGATGAGTAGAGGATACTTTCGTACCCCTTAACTTTGGAATTGGCCATGTGACTTCCTGAGAATAGGAGAGAAAGTACAGCATGCCAGTTCTGAGCCTATGCCTTAAAGAGGCCTCTCTTACACTTCTGCCATTATTATTTGAGTAACTTTCCTTGGGTAGCTGCCTGTCTCAAGAGATAGGTAAGAGATACCAGCAGAGCCATGCAAGCCACTGCTGCCTGGCCTTCTCAGCTTCTTCAAATTTGTGAACAAGAAACAAATGCTTGCTGCTGTGTGCTACTGAAACTTTGAAGTTGTTTGTTATGCAGCATTATTACGGGAATTCTTAACTGATCCAGCCTCCGTGGCTGTAGTGTTTTGCATATCATAAAACTTGATAAACATTGAGTGATTCTATTATTGAGAATTAATTCATTGTACCTATTTTTGCATGAAGCACAATAGTCAAAATAAAATATTCCCAAATTACAGGTATTATCAATGTAAAGTGCAGTGACTAGAGATTCTTAAGAAAACTTTTCTGTAAGGGCAAGGGGAGTAGTAGTTACTATACTTTGCAGACCCTTCTTAAAGTACTTTTACCCCTGCGACTACAGCTAATCCCACTCCCAGCCAGTACATGTCTGTCACCAATCCTTAGAGACTCCACTCCCTGCAAGCTCCCTTCAGAAGGTTCTTGAGTGACTTTGTGATTTTCCCAGCTGTTTGTATTGGGCCACTCTGACCTAGATCATTTAGGGGAGAAAAACTGAAGGCTTTTAATGAGTCTCTTTTCACTGGAGTCTTTACAAATTAGGTCAGTAACAATCTGATAAAAGCAGGAGAGAGTCTGTAGTAGATAAGTAGAAAATTGCACTGAGATATAGGACAGCCTCTTCAAAATGACTTCTAATACCTAGGTGAGTTTTTCTGGAGCAAGCTGCAATGCAATAAATCCAGAGTTTGGAAGGTAACTGTGGTACAAGGGGGCTCAATCTTAGGGATCATGGAAGAGACATCCTGATCCTGAGCAGCGTTTCAAACCAGAGACCTGAGAAAAGATGAACCTGATTCTTTGAAATACCTTTCAAAGACAACCAGATAATGTCACAGGCCTATTAGCAACAAGGATGCTGAAACTCAGAAAAGCTAAGAAATTAGCCCAAATTTTCTCAACCACCCAGCGACGTCCTGATTGCTTTCTAGAATGCCGTGATCATAAAGCATGTTGTTGTTTTTTTATTGATCATCTACCATAAGCTCTGCACTTTACTAAAAGATAAAAGGATTACTGGATAGCATAGAAACTACAACTACTAGTAGGAGAAAGTACCCTTTCTTGAGTTCTTACTTTGAATTAAATAATTTTTATCTACATCAGGTTATTTTATTTTCATAATTATACTATAAGGATAATAATAATATTATTCCCAGTTTTCAGACGAGGAAACTGAGACCCAGAGAAAATAAGTGGGTTTTTTTCTCCAAGCACACAGGATCAGACATATAAAACATGGGTTCTGGATTTTAGGATATTGAGGGAATTTGCTCAGGATGACAGGGCCAGAAAAATGACTCGTGGGAGGTGAAAACAGCACAAGTGGCATGAGGTTGGCTAGGAGAGGAAGGCCTCAAGCAAGAAGGATCTAGAGGAAGGGTCTCAAACTGTTTCTATAGAAGATGTTGAGGACCACATATGGGCTTTGCATCTATTCAGCTCTGCCAAGTAGCATGAAAGCAGCAGTAGAAATCTGTAAGCTAATAGACATGATGTGTTCCAATAAAACATCATATATGGACACTCAAATTTGAGTTTCTCAAAATTTTAAAGTCACAAAGTATTATTCTTCTTTTACCTTTTTGTTCCAACCATTTAAAAATGTAAAACCATTCAAAGCATGCAGGCAGTGCAGAAACAGGTAGGGGGCTAAGACTGGCCCACAATCTATAGTTTTCTGCCACCAGTCTAGTGTCCAGCTGTACATTTTCATAGCAGGAAATGGGAAGAATATTGTCATTGAATACTGGTACAAAAGAGAAATTATGGAAGCTGCATTTTATATATTGCAGTTTATATATATTTATATATATTTGAAACTTATATAATTTCACTGGAAACATATGTAAATTTACCATTGTCACCCCAATAAATGTAATTAAAGAAACATTTATAACCACCTCAAAAACAGTGGAAGATTGGAGAGTTAAGCACTGTTGTACCCCTAGACTAATTTCTGATCCTCCTTAAAAGCCTTGATGAAAACTTTGGGATTTTCTTAACCTGTCTGCACTTCTGTTTCCTCCTCTGTGTAACATGGATAGTAAGACTACCTACTCTGTGTGTCAGGCTCCCCGATACCAATCCCAGGTACAGCGATTCACTAGGAGGAATCACAGGACTCAGCATATGGTCATACTCACAGCTACGATTTACTACAGTGAAAGGATACAAACCAAAATCAGTAAAGGGGCAAAGTCTAAGAAGACCAGGCATAAGCTTCCAATAGTCCTCTCCCAGTGTAGTCACAGAGGATATGCTTAATTCTCTCAGTAATGAATGGCGACAACACACTTGAAATGTTGCCAACCCAAGAAGCTCATTAGGGACTTAACATCTAGGTTTTATATTGTGGGCATCTCACATTGGCATCCTCTGCCTGGCATGTATCAAATTCCAGACACCCAGAAGGAAAGCAGCATTCAACATAAACCATATGTTTGTACAAATGGTTTAGGCACAGTGAGCCACTCATCAATTCTGGAGATGGCAGAACCCCTCCTGAAATCCAAGTTCCTAGATGCCAGCCAAGAGTGAAACTTGTAACATCTTTCAAAGGATAACACTTAACTCTTTTCTGCATGCTGTCCAGGAGTGGTGTCGATTAAATGAGATAATATATTGTGCTTATATAATGCCTGGCAGAGAATAAACCCAAAGAACTGTACATTTCATTCTCAGAAGAGTAACCAGGAGACATAAAGAGAAAACCTCTCACGTGGTTGAAGAGATAGCACATTCTTCTGTGGATATATTTATATGTTATGAATCATTACACACTGATATAACCACAAGGGGAAATGTCCTTAATTTCACCTGTCTAGCCGTAGCAATTAAGAATATGGTCTCCCCAGTAATTTCCTAAGTGCTATGCCTTATTGGCCAAACAGATTCTTAGAGAGGTCCACATACAGAAACAATGTCATCCTGATGTTCCGAATTCTCGTGATAGTGAAAGGATGCTCATGCTCATGGATGCCTGAAGATTTTCCGATTTGTTTGAAATTAACAAAAGAGGAGACTTTTTGTTGTAAGTTTCCACTGAAGAACCGGAGGGGACATCCAAGTCATTGTGCGATAGTAATTGACAAGGTGACCTTCGGACTGTTCCTCTGTTTCTTTCTCTCTACTAAGGAAGACTGGATACAGAATGGTTCAGTTATTGCAGTGCTCACAACTGGTACCAAGAAAAGATGATAAATGTACTGTCGGTATATGTGAATGAGCAAGTCATTACTTTGCTTTGTGCTATAGAAATTCCAGTGTTCGTAAATTGATTCATTAGAGGCCTAAGATGTCTGAGTTCCTCTTTTATTCTGTCGAGATACAGTTAATCCTCAATTACCCATCAGTGTATTTTCTACTTTATGACTAATGTAGATGCTAATTCCAGGCTGAGTTTCCCCTGCCATGTACAATATTTTTCCTTCATGTGTAATTTTTTTAGACAATAAAAATGCCTTATAATGTAAAATAATTTAAAATAAATCTGCATAAAATTATCATATATTAAGTATGTAGAAGAGGCTTATAGTTATATTTATTATTTTGGATTATCTACGCTCTTGATGCTGATATTTGAGTCAGCCATGGGTGTTTTTCTAAAAACATGTGTTCTTAAAAGAAAAAAAACTATGTTATTCTTTACACATAATAATTACTCTTTTATAATGTAGATGTAACTTAAGATTTATATTAGTATACAATGAACAGTTTTTCCTTTTTTTGCTCAGCTAATGAATCTCCTGAGTATTAAGGAATTGATACCAAGCTAAATAATCCCAGGCTTTTTTGACAAAACCATCACCTCCAAACAATCATTACTTCTAAAATCCTTAAGCCACTGCAATGTCATCTCTGAAATAGAGCAACAAGGCTTGCCTATTCTGGGTGCAGATTTTATGTTATTTTATTACATAGAAATTAAGGTATAGATTATTTATTTTTTTGCTTAAATTATTCAAGGACTTTGAAAGAAATCCACTTGGTTGAAACTCCATAGTGCAGCCTTTGCCAATTCTATTATATACTATTTAATATAGTTTATATGCTTCTTCGTTACCTTAATCTCTTACTGAGTTTTGTAAGCCAGGAAATCTTACATCATGAGAAAAATGGTATTGAGTTAGGCGGTGAAGAGAAAGAATGGTGTACCAACTCTCAGGCCGTACACAATTTGCTTACTAAATGGTCCAGAAACCAGCAGGGTAGATTGGCTACAGCTACCAATGTTTACAGAATAAACTGCCTGTTCCTAAAATTTATGGAAAAGCAAAAGCATTGCAGTTTGAAAAATTAAGAAACAGACTGCCTCAATAATAAATATTTTGCAACCACATAAGGTATTCTTTATATCATTCAATTTGAAACTTTAGATTGTGAACTCATTACATTTAGCAGCGTACATTTTAAATGGGAAATAGATCTATATTTTAATTCTGTGGCATTGCTCTGAGATTGGGCCAGGGGCTTGGAGTTTGGGTTATAAAGGGAGAAGTGAAGGAAATATGATCATTATTAAAACCCAGCTACATGGAGAGAGCAACAGAAAGTAAGGCAATGTGAAAGGGGAAGTGTCCTGGGATGTATGCAAATAAATTACATCTTTGTTTTGCTAACAAACATTTCTATATGTACTAAGAGGTAAGACCATTTTTAAGTCTGATAATCATGTTGCTATTGAACCTGAGTTAAAAATGAGGGATTAAATCCAGTGGGCAAAGTGAAACTCGATCTGAATATCAAAACCTTGGTTAGTGAAGTAAGGAGGGGT
This sequence comes from Hipposideros armiger, assembly GCF_001890085.2. Taxonomy (NCBI): domain Eukaryota; kingdom Metazoa; phylum Chordata; class Mammalia; order Chiroptera; family Hipposideridae; genus Hipposideros; species Hipposideros armiger. The sequence continues at coordinate 298,225 of NW_017732188.1, read as the reverse complement.
TTTCATTTACTTTCAAAGATGAGCTCATTGAAGTTCCTACCTTTATGGATTCAACTATCCTTAAGATCAAGATGCTTATATGGGTTTGTTGCAGGTGTTCAGTTATCCAATTAAAATCTGACATTAGATTAGCTGTTACTCTCAGGGTAAACACACTTTAAAACTTGCTTTTACCTAGAAAGTTGACTTCTAGGAATTTATCCTACCGAGATACTTGTATGTTTGCCAAGTGATACAAGTACTAATAAGTTTCAGGATTCTTTGCAGTAGTAAAACATTGGAAACAACCTATATCTGTCACTAGAGGTCTGTTTAAGTAATTTATGATAAACGTAACGCTTCCAGCACTTAAAAACCTATCAAGACAGCTCTATGTGTCCAGTGTGGAATGACCTTCACAGTATTATAAGTGAAAAACTATCATCCAGAGACCTGTATTATGTGCAATCATATTTGTATGCAAGCATATTTTTAATGCTTATATGTGAATATGTTTATATTCATGCTCAAAATGCATAGGACATCTTTGGAAGTATACACAGCAATTGGTAACAGTCATTGCCTCTTAGAAGATAAAAACTTGTTGGAGAATAGGTAAGAGAGGGAGATTTAAATTTCACCATATATGCTATTTGATACCTTTTGACTTTTGTAATGTATGTGTATAGTCAAACATTGTTTTAAAAAGTTTACCTGCTTGGAAATGGCAAATGGATTTAGTACCTGTTCTCCAGAATACTTTGTTTATATTCCTGTTATTACAATTATTAAATTGTCTCTTGTGAAGGATTTTCTGTTGTATTCTCTTGAGTTGAGGACTGTTTTAGGCATTTTGTCACAATCAGGTTCTAACATGACTGACATATGGTCAAGCTTCAATAATGTTTGAATGAATAAATGTATTTTTATATACCATGATTCTCTTTAGTCCCTGTTTCTAGTTTTTTATTATTTTATGATAATTAATTTGAAAACAAAGTAATTGTTAAAAATTATATAGTACAAAACAGCCTATATTGAAAAGCAGAAGTCCTCTGTCCCCATCCAGTCCTTTCCTGTAGAGAAAACCACCTTTCCTTTTAACTGTGTCTTCTGATATTTACTTCCAAATCTCTAAATAAGAATCTTATATTGATGCTTACTGATTTGACAATTTTAGGCACCATCTATTGACTTCTTGGTATAGTGCTTGAGGACTTAACTCTCTTACTGATTCCTAACTGCCTCCCACCTCCACCCTTATCATCCTCTCTTTATAATTATATTACCATTTCTGGTTAAATCATTTAGTTGGTGTTTACATTCCTATGACTAGATATCTACTGTTCACGAGTAAGCCAAGTAATGCACTATGATTATATTTCATACAGTTTTTTCTAAAGCTAAAGGTTGCATTTAAAAAAATTATTGCTTTCTTTATGTTTATGGATGTTATGTTCCAAATAGTTACAAAGATTTGTCACTTGCGTATAATAATTTTTCAAATGCTCATAGTTCCAAATAGTGTGTCAGCTCCATTTTCCCCTGCATACCTCTCTCCTGTCAATCCAGCCTCCTGTTACAGTGTGGATTGCTCTCTAGATCTGATGATGTGCAGCTGCTATCATCTGAACTTACCTTTTCTGGCCCTATGTAGAATTTCCTATATCCTGGATACTAAGTCTGTATCTTCTGTGATATACTGAAGACAATAATACTAATTAGCATTTATTATATGCCAGGCACTGTTTATCATGGAATCTCTGAATCCTAGTATGCTCATTAGATAGGTACTGTTATTATGTCCATTTTACAGATGAACTAATTGAGGTACATAATGGATAAATACTTTTCTCAATGGCGCACAGCTAGAAAGTAGAACAGTCAGCCGTCAAACCCAGAATTCTGATTCCAGGATTAGTGCTTTTATCATTTTAATATACTGCCTCTTGTTCTCAGGATTTGTCTTTATTACATGTGAAAAGGTATTTAGGAGGTAAAATTTTGTATCCTTGCATGTCAGAAAATATCACTATTTTATGTTCATGATGGATTGGTATATTGGCGAGACATAGAATTCTAAGTTGAAAATCATTTTAACTCAAAATTTTGGAGGCATTGTCTTTTCTCATCAGTGTTACTTTTAAGAAATAAGATGTCATTTGACTCTGTGTATGATCTGCTCGTAAATAAGCTCTGTAAACTCTTAAGAACTCCTGTTTATCTCTAGTATTTTGAACTCTGATGATGCTTTCATTCATTCATTCTAGATAATCGGTGGCCCTTTCAATCCATAAATTTATATTTTTAGCTCTCAGAAATTTTTCTTTATTGCTTCTTTGCTAATCTCTTCCCTGTTCTTCTTGTTTGTTCCTTTATAAAAACCCTATTAGTCTGTGTCCTTAGAGATCCCTTTTCTCATTTGTTTTTGGTCTCTCTCTTCCATGTTGGAGACTTCATTCAAGTATGTGGTTATCCTTGGATATCCATTTATATTGAAGAGTGAGACCAGATAATAGTTTATTGGAAGCTCAATGGTGATGATGATGATGACGTTGATGATGGTGATGATGATGATGATGTGTGTGTTGTGGGGACCTTGAAGATGCAGTCTATCAACTCTTAGAATTCACTATAAGGTACTCAGATTGTAAGCGTGTGTGTTCACTGAGGTAGACACTTCCTCAAATTGTTTGTGGAAGTATTTTTTTCCCTCAAGAGCTCTTCAGGTTATCCAGAAAAGAACTCTAATCTTTTGTCTATTTAGGTTTCTAGCAATCGGGGAACTAAGCCAGTGAGGGAGCTGGGATTTCCACAACTGTCGAGTGGCATTTGTCCACATTCATTTTCCACCATACACATGCATCCCCAGGATCAATTTCTTCTGAACAAAATCTTTGTTCTCCTTCCAGTTTGATGGTGGAATCCTTGCTCAGTTGTATGGAATGGAAAATCTATGGGTGTAATTGCTCTGATTCGTATACTTTTGACAAATGTTCCCCTCATTTTCAGCTTGTCTCATTGCATCGTCCATGATGCTTGGTGCTACTAAATTCTATGCTTTTTCAGGGTCTGTGGAATGATTGTTTTTCTCTTCATTAGTATCCTCCTCTGTGGGCCCTTGGGTTTCATCTTCCTCTGCTTTTCTAAGTTTTTTGTAATTCATCCATTCACCCAGTTTTTATCTTCCAGATGTTTGTTGATGTCTCTTTGCTTCCTTTTACATTCTAATTATTATTGTAATTTCTCTCTCTCTCTCTCTCTCTCTCTCTCTCTCTCTCTCTCTCTCTCAATTTGGGAAAGGCATGGGGATCTGCCATATTTCTTAAATTAATTCCACATCATGTATTTCTAAAGATGCCTTGGCTAGCAAAATCACTGGACAGAGGTGCTGCTGGTCTGGACCACACTGAGGAGACCTTCATTGAGTTCTTTGTAAACTAGCTCTTATCAATCCAGTATTGCTTTTGGTCTCACCATTCTCATTCTCCATCTCACCAAGAGATAAATTGTGTTGAAGAAGATAGAAACTATGGATAAGCTCTGTTGGAACCTAAATCCTTTTTGTTAAGGTGAAGAAAAAAATACAGCAGACAAATTTATGACTCACACCACTAAGAAAAGTAATGAAAACAACATATGTTATGATACAGAAAAAGCATTTTCCTACCAAAATGATATACAGTAATACCTTGGTTTTCGAGCATAATTCGTTCCAGAAACAAACTACTTGTATTACAAGACATTGCTCATTTACCAAGTTAAAATTTGTTAGAAATGTTTGCTCATCTTGAGGAGCACTAGCAAACCAAGTCACTCACAATCCAAGGTTTTACTGTATAAGTATGGCACAGATGAAAATCTAACTTTTTCCTCACACATTATTTCATTGACAGTAAGTTTGAAAAAAATAATTACTGTTGTTTTATAAAACTATGATACCTTTTTATAGTACCTGAGTTTTCTTTTCACATTCCTAGATTCAATTATTAACTTTATAAGCATTTTTAGATGTGTTTTTCTGTCCAGTGCTCAAATTTCTTACACATTTGAGAAATACTTTTCAATAAAATCTTTTAAAAAATATTTTTCTGACCCTTAAAATCTGTTTTTATTAAACATTTATATAGTAATTTAAGGTCAAATTCTTATAAGAATTTAAATTCTATTTGGGGACTACAACACTTTTGGAGATTAGAAAAAGAGGACATGAAAGAGAGCAGTACTATCTTTTTAGGTGTCATTTAATGAAATCTAAGGAAAAAGATGAAAGAAATGAGTTTTCCTTTTGTGCCTACAGAAGGATAAGGGGAGAACAGGAAGGAAAGACTTAATTGGGTAGTTTTTTTTTCTTATTCAAGATCTTTTTCTTGTGTGTGGGTTAGGAAAATTTAGGGTTTAACAACTCTTAGCCAATTTTATAGCAGAAGTATATTTTCAAATTGAATTGAGGGGAACGGTCTTTTGAGGTTAATAAGAAGCATCAATACAGGAACTGAGACAGCAGCTTTTACCCCAGGCTATTTCAAAAGCCAAGAGCAGAGCTAAGAATAGATGTTTGTAATAGCCAGTCCAGTTTTCAGACCACAGACACATACATGTTCCCTGGTCCTTGCGCCTACTTAGAGCATCGTTTTAGAATGCGCAATGGTTGGCTATCTCTAAAGAGACTATGAATCACTTCCCTACTCAACTGCATTTTTTTTTTAATTCCCTGGGTTGATTATTGGATTGAAAGCAAAGTGGAGACCAGGACCAAGGACAAGGCTTCTGATTTAAGAGTTAATTGAGATTGAGCACATGCTGAATCTTCTCCCATCTGCTCCAAACTCATAAAAATACTGGGTAAATACAGCAATTAGGAAAACATAAATATGTTGGACACTAGGAAAGAGAAATATCTGGAGACCGCAAGTAAAAATGCTTTTAAAAAAAACAACAACAAAAAACCCACAAGAACCCATGGGGATAAGTAGGAGCTGAAATGTAGGAACATGAGATTGTGGTCTTCAGCTGAGTTTCCTTAACAGCGTTCAAGTTCTGGGTACTACACCATTAATGCTGGGGCCTTCCTGAAATTACTATAGATTAACACAGAAGATGACCTCCCTAAGTACTTGAGAAAGCCGATACCATGAAAAACATGTAATAAATTTAGCAAGCTTAGGAATCTACATCTTAAAATAGGGATCATTGAACAATCTGAAAAAATTTTAAAGTAAAATACTTTTAACATCTTTTAATAGAGAAAGTCTGGAATGAAAAAACAAACAAACAAAAAATTAAGTATAGGGTGTAATAAAACAAGAGCAGGTGATAATGAAACAAGAAGTTATGGAAACAAAAAGAAAATACAATTACATGCACTGAATAGAAGACTGGAAAGAGCTGAGGAGAGGATAATGTACTGAAAGAACACAGCGCAAAGATACAGAAATGGAAAATTCGAAAGAAGAGTTAGGAGAAGACATAAAAGGTTCAGAAAGTCCAACATCCATGTGCTGAAAATTCAGAAAGGAGAAAATACAGAGAATGGCTGAGAAGCAATGTTTAAAGAGATAATGGTTAAAAATTCCTTAGAACATAAAACATAATTCTTCAGATTAGAAACATCTTGTGAGTACTGAGCAAGATGAATAATGATCAGAGGAATGTAAAGGAGCAACGTTTGAAAGTGGAGATTAGAAATAAATAGAATTTTTAACCATATATATTTTATCTCATTGTCTCACTTCTATTTTTAGCATATGCATTATACTGTTCACAGTATAGAAAGCTGAAGTATACACAAGTAAATTCTTTTTTATTTATATACTTATAGTGGTGCACCATCAGAAAAGTTTGGAACTGATATTTATTTCCTGGGAGTATAATCTTAGAAATTCTTTAATAAATAGGTAATTGAACTCAACCCAGATTGTGAGAACTAGATAAATGGAACCTCATATGCCCTGGAACAATAGCTCTTCAAATTAAAGCCAACTGACAAATCAACAGTCAGTGCAGAGTGACGGATTCTGTCAGGCTAAAAAGATGGAATAAGGATCATTTCGCAGTCAGTACTGGACAGGATGTTAAACTGGTCTGTGACTGGCAATTGGACAGACAGCACAATTATGACAGCCAAGGTGGTCTCCAGGAACCTGACCGAAAGTGTCCAGAGCAGGGCCTGTAGCATAATTGCTAAGGAAACATTTACGTTAAAAACTCAATGATTTTGTTGGGTTCCCAAGGATTTAGGAAGCTTAACTCTTTTTGAGAGGGCACGTCTTCAAAGAGGAAGGGTAGCCCTGAAAGTGAAAGCTATGACTGGTAGGAAAAGAAGGAAGCTCAAGGAAAACCAAGTCTAATAGTGGTTAAAGCCAATGCAAATACAGAAAGACTTTGAGATCATGGATGCATTAGAGTATAGGAACATGTGCCATGGACAGGACTACAAGCCTGTGCTACGGTATTTTAATTCTGGGGAAAACATGGAGCCTTTACATCCAGATAGCAAGGTCTGAGAAGATCCCTAAGAAGTTGCAAGCATGGGTGAGAGATAGAAAGCAAACACTCAGACGAAGACTGGAAATGTGAGTCTCCTACCAGCAGAAGCAAGTACAATTCTTTTGGCGGTGTGATTCGTGGTTAGGTGAGACCACAATTGTTTAATACAATTGCTTAAAAGATACACAGTATATCAACTTTCCTCAAAGATGAGTTTGCCCAGAGTTCTACACAAGCCATTTCCAATTTCTTATTTTCCATTCATTTTCCTATTTAAATCCATCTAGCTGCTGCCCTCTCCATTCTTAAAAAAAAAAAAAAAAAGCTCATTCTAACTCACCAATAATTTTAGACTGGCAAAGCCAATGAACACTTTTTAATCATCACCTCAGCCTCGTTTCACAGAGTTGAGCATATGCTCGTTCTTTATGAAGACACTTTATTCTACAGGCTTCTGCTACGTGGCACTCTCGTGAATTTTTCTCTTACCTCTTAAGCCATCCTTCCTCAGCCCTCCTCTACTATCAAGTATCTAAATGTTAGGTTTATGCTTTGTTCTGGACTCTCTTCTCTTGTCACTCCATATTCTCAATCTAAATGAGATCATTGAACACCATCTATATGCAAATAACTCCTAACTTTATATTTCCAGTCAAGATCTCCCTGAGTCCCAGGACTACCAACTGCCAACACACCGTCTCCATTGGATTGTCTCACAGGTTTGCAAATATGTTCAACACTGTACTGTGCTTATATCCCACTTCCTCTGGTGTGACAGAACCTGACCTTTGGTTAACTTACTAGCTGTGTTCCCCTGGTCACCTGACAGAGTAAAATGTCAACCCTAGTTTTAGGCAAAGTTGCTCATGATAAAGGACCCTGGATTTCTAAACTGACTCTTGACGAGGAGCAACTCTAAGTACCTGATGTAGACATTCTAGCTTTGGACTTTCCTAGATATGGTGACTCTTGTATGTGGACGTGTCCCTTGCAGGAGTATAACAGCCACTGTCTGGACGAAATGTCCAAACTGTGACCTGTGACCCCGAGGCTCTCTCAGGCTGCTGGGTGCAGTTTTATAAAGTTAGTTTCTCAGGGCTGTGGGTAGAACAAAGTTTTTGATGATGAGGCACCAGCTTCTTCAGAGGATTTGATTTCTAAATTAAAATTGAGTTTGTGAATGGAAAACAGAAATACAGGAGTAAATTATCACAAGTGCATTTCTAAAGAGTTGTCCCTGTGCTAGGAGTGGGCAGTTGCCATGTTGGTGTGGAACTCAGTTGGGTTCCGACCACTACACTGAATTGGTCTGCTGTGATTTGGGAGCAGAATAAGCTGCTTCATTCTCCCACATCCAAGAAACCACCGTGACTGGCATTAGCATCCCTTTCTCTCTCGATTGTCTTATCACTTAATCGTTTGAAAGATAATCAGACACCTCTGAAATGCTGTAAAACTAAGGCTAAAAGTAGAAACATCAGTGTAGGTGTTTTAGTGAAGCAGTGATGAAAAATGTTCCTGTAACCCAGGGTCTTAGACAGAAAGAAACCACCTCGGTTTTGCAGCACACTTTTGGAAGAGAGAAAACTAAATTCTCAAGTGTACACGAAACAGATTGCAGTGACTTAATGGAGAGTTATTACTTCAAAAAATCATATTATTCCTCCCCCTGTTTTACAGATTTTTGAGGTAGGAGGGATTATTTCCTGATCTTTTGTATGACACAAAAAAAGAACAAAAAGGAAGAGAAATTTCAGTCAAGTGTTACACTGTTTCTGTAAGCTTCTCTAACTTAGAATCCTGTTCCCTTCATTCTCAGTTATTGTACTCAGAAGAGTACACATATATACTCTTTTGGTTTTGCCTGTGGAGTCAACTTATGGATTACGTAGAAAAGTCTGTTTCAATTTCTAGAAGGAATATTTTGCTTTAGTTTATTAATCAATAAACCAATATAATACCAAAGGGAATTACACATTTTAATTACCTATTGCAGTCTCTAGATGTAGTCCAGATAACTTTTGGTCCTTTTAGAAAATAACAAACCAATTGTTAGAGGACAAAGATTTGATACTACTGAGAATATACTGAATGCATTTGCTGATAAAAAAGAAAAAATTAATCTTATGCCAAATTTGAAAGCCAGAACTTGCTATAATCCCTTTGATCAAAGACAAAATATGTAGGGAAGAACAACAGCAACAAGAAAAAACCTGACACTTTCTTAACAATCAAAGAATTGCTCCAATAACTTTACACATTAATAAACAAAAATTTTATATTACGTAGAGAATGCAGACTGTAAGCAGCTTGTTAATGATAATACATAAAATCTGATTTTCAAAGATTTCAAATGAAATTTAATTTTATAAATAGATAATGTATCTGTCATAAAAAGGGCAATGAATCTTTCAATTCTTGCAGGGTAGTGAGGACTCAGTAGGTAAAATTATTTGTGTGGAAATGCATTTAATTTTTTGGTTACCCAGAGTACAATGGCACTAAAGTAGAAGCATACATAAGCTGCTTGTTTTTCTTCAAAGTGCCAGGTAACCTTACTACTGTAAATGTTGATGAAATGTAATAAACCCTGGAATTTCTACACTGGAATTTTGTTTTTTAATTTTTATTAAATTTATTGGGTTGACATTGGTTAGTAAAATTATGTTTCCAGTGTACAATTCTATAATACACCATCTGTATATTGCATTGTGTGTTCACCACCCAGAATCATTGGATTTGACAGCTCTCACTCCTAAGTTTCTGCAACTTAAAAAAAAAAGAAAAAGTAAATCTGATGATGCACATGTCTTAATCCATTAGGGCTGCTGTAACAAAACATCATAGATTGGGTGGCTTATAAACAACAGAAATTTATTTCTCACAGTTCTGGAGGCTGAGAAGTCCAAGATCAAAATGATGGCAGACTGGGTGTCTGGTGAGAACCAGCTTCCTCGTTCATAGACGGCTATTTTTTCAGTGTCCATGTGGAAGAGGTGAAGAGGGCTCTCTGTGCCTTTTTTATAAGGGCACTAACGCCATCCATGAGGCCTCTGCCCTAGTGATTTAATCACCTCCCAAAACCCTACCTGTAAACGCTATCACATTGGAGATTAGTTTTCACCCCATGAATTTTAGGGGGGGGACACAAATTTGGTTAATGGTAGAATATATACGAACAAAAAATGGGGAACACATTTGTATTACTGTCCCCCTGAGCACTTCTACTTACCCACATTTTAATGACTTAGGTACAGTTCAGCAGGAACAAAGGTGTGGCGTATTAAAATTTAGCCAACTTCCTTGAGAGCTCACAGTGTGTTCATCACCAGGGTAGGCACTGGAGTGCTAAAAATAAAAATTCCCTGTCTCTGAATGCTTTACAACACAGATGAGAAGATAAAGAACTCATAAAAGCCCCTTTTAGAGGAGACTGGGGACCATTACATTATATTTTATACACATACACATATATCTTAGTTGGAAAATCTAGGTTAATTAAGTCTTCTAAATTGTAGTTCCTTTTCTCTCTACACTGCATAGTGAAGCTCTTTTTTATGTATGACCTTGACCTGGGATTGTTTCTTGAAGCTATATCTTGACCTTCAGCTTTAGCTTCTTAGAAGATTTGTGTTCATGTTCCTAATTATTCCTCCTTTCCTTCTCCTCCACGCCACCTTAGCCTCAAAATATGCACAGAATCGATGCCCAGTCAATACTTGTCACTTGCTTGATTGTATGCTTGACGGAGGTAAGCCTTAAGCTGGGTGCAAAAGAGGTTGATAAGAAGAGGTCAGAATCTGACAGGTAGATTGAGAGTGCTGACTAAAGATGTGGGCAGAGAAAGAACATAATGGTAAACTGAGAAAATGTAGACAGGTGTCTCTGACGGAACGGAGCAGAGTATGTTAAGCGGTAAGAAATAAAGCCATCTAACCATCTGGTAGTCTTGAAGCCAGGGCATGAAATTTTGTTATTGACCTTACAAACATGGCATTTTAGGAATATTAGCTTGGTGTTGGTGTGCTAAAGGGACTTGAATAGTATGATGCTAGTTGGACATGTCCCATTTATTCAAATGAATTTACTATGCATTCAAAATTATAGAAATTAAGCTGGACTTAAGTAGTATTTATTCACTGCAGCATTATTTTTTTTTGGTCCCAGGTTGTGATGATTGATTTCTTACCTCCATGGAGTCCAATTGAAAGGCTTTTAAGCAAATTACTCTGCCACATTGATGTGGGTGCTTTTATATAGCATTTCTGAAATCCTGGAGACTATATTTTTTTATTTTGCTTAGTCTGAATGCCATTTATTTTGGGAAGAATCAAAACATATAATCCTCCTAACATGTTCAAACATGAAGATGGCTGCAAATATATTTTTGTCTTCTAAAACCATATTTGTCTCTATACCCTTGAACCTAAGTGAAGAGACTCAAAAAGAGGAGAGAATGTTTAATCAATAACTTTACTATTCTTCTATTTAGTCATTTGAAAAAGTACTTGGCATTTAAGGAAAATATTTTTCTTAGAAAAAATAGATAAGAAAGAAGAAAATCAAGCTCTACTCTATGGAAATGTCTAAACGAAAGATTCTTTTCATAAGAAGTAAGTTGTAAGAACAAATACTCTGAAAAAATATAAATACATCCTTTTAATTTGAAAATATACAGCTAAAATGTAGCACATGTTGTATATGTTTGCATAATACCACCCAGTGTTTCTGTGCAAATTATTTTACAGGGTCTGATAGGGAACTTTCCCTTTTAAATGTGTATGTAGCTCCTGAAATAAATGCAATTTATGTACATGTCTTGGAATGCTTTCCTGCTGAACCCTTGTTTTTCACTTCACCCCATTCTTCCTGGTTTAGCTTTTTCTGGCCTTTCAGTAAAAGAAAAGCCATCAGATTTCCAGGGCAATTTAACATCACTGTGAAATGACCCAACCCTCTACTCTGGCTGTTTGCTTTACATCTACTGTTTTGTCCACTACTTGTTCCCAGCACTTAGCATAGTGCCTGGCACAGGATTGGCATTCGGTTAATATTTACTGAATGAAATTATTAAACTTCATTTTTATTTGTCCCCACTTTCCTTGTCCTTGATAAACTTTTGCTCTTCAAGGTAAATAGCTGTGTTTACATTTCTTATTCATCCTGGTCACAATCCCCCTTCCCTCTTACCGCTCCAGAATTATATTTTCATTACTTCTGGGTTTATTTTCAACCTTTCAGTTTCAGTTTCTAACCTTTCATTTCCACTGGAGATTCTCAGGTTGTTCTTCACTGGGTCCTCTATTCCTTCTATATTCATTTCTTTAAATATTAAATAACTAAACCTTCGTCGACTTGGGCCATATCTGAATCTGTTTTCTGCCTTCTACCCTCTCACCTCTGACATAGCTAATCTTTACCACCATGGATGTTATCTAAATGGGGAGACAGAGGAGGAAAAGCAACTTATGCATGCTGGTTCAACAGCTTCCCAGTGACATGTGTTCTCTCCCTTTTAAAATCATTGTATCTCAAACACATTCTGTATAATGATGGTTGATTCTTCCCCAAGTTAAACTTACTGTTTCTATTTGTTCTTTCCATTCACATCTGCACAATTTTTCTGCACCCACAAATAGCTCCATATTTCTGTAGTTTATGAACTGTTTTCTTGCTTAGAGTTAAAGAACAGCATTTGGGGTGGGAGGTGGAGTGAGCTGAAACACAGTGGTCTACAGAGGATGGATGACCTAGTCTTCTTGCAGTTCCTCTGTGCTCTTCCCCCTCCATTGCCCTGTCCCCATGGGTGACCTGTTACATTATGAGCTCCCATGTACCTCCTAAGAGTCCCATGGGAGTGTGCTAAAACAGAAATAAGCAAAAGGAGTTTATGTAAAAGACTTTAAAGGCCACCATTTTGAATAGAGTCTAGTGACTGTATTTTCTGGGAGCAAATGTCACTTGAACACAGCCAGCCTGGGCATGAAAGTCTTGCCAGTATTATATCTGAGGCAGTGGTTGTAAGTATAAGTTCCCTGGGAGTAGGTTATGCTGAAGAAGGGTGCACTCCTGAGTTCCAGTCATCTATCTGAGAGGAGAACGGACACTCCTTTGTCCAAGACTAAGCCTTGGTGTCTGTTTCTCTTAGAGACCTGCCATCTTCAAGATGCATGAGCTTCACGTAGTTAAATGACTACATCTACCAGTCACTTAAATGTATAACTATCTCCCTCTATTATTAGCAGCCTATTGTCATAGTTGTACTTAATTTTCTTATCATTTAAAAAAAAAAAAGAAAGCATAGCGTTCTATGACGGAGCTGTATGCCATTTGCTTTCCAGTGGCTATCTGATGGAAGGACAGAGATGGATACCAGGTTGTGTGGATGTCAGTAGGCACTTGTCTTGTTATTCAATGCAATTGAATGATATATTTCAAGTGTTTATATTGGCTTGACTTTTTCTCATGTTTCTGAAATAACAAAAGTATTCCCAAAATATATTTTTTGCAGAAAGCTTTTATGTCCCATTGATTCATATGTGCTGGGTATGTGCATTTTCCTATTAATCCTAATGTATTCTCATAATACACTATCCACTCTAAAAAGAGTAAGAAGACAATAGGAAAGTGATCTTCCATAATAAAATGGGTAATAAAATGAGTTTAAGAACTTGTATTCTTCTTTTTTCAACATGAATGGCCATTTTATGTTTTGTTCTTTCTTACAAAGATCTTTCCATCCTGAACTTATTTTCCTTGGAAAAAGTCAGCCACTGCATATACATTTTTCATACTTAGAAACATAGAGAATATTTTGGAACAATATGTTTTAATGATCATGGTGGATTTCTGTGTTTTTGTTTGCTACGTGGTTGTACAAAGATCATAAAGAAGATTCAGGTAGCTTCCACAGAACTGTATAGAATCTAGGACCCAGGAAAATTCCAGAATTATTGAGGGTAATAAACTATTGCTATCGTCTCTCTATAATACATGGGTAAATCCACACTTTCTTCAGTTCTCTGCTCAGATGTCACCTTCATTATGAGGCCTCCCTGACCATCCCTTATGAAATGGAGCCACTCTCCCTGAGCATTTACCAATCCATTTATCCCATTCTACATCACTTAGCAACTGTACAGTAGGGTTTGAATCTCTATTTTCCTGACTGCAGTCCCATGTATTATGTACCATGCTGCCTAGTTACCTAGCAATAATGGACTGGGAAGTAGCAGTAGTAATATCTTATATTTTAAATCTTTTTATAGTTTGCAACAAATTTCCACAGTCATTATTTTTAATAAAATGATATGAGTTTCTCTTTCTCTCAGGACCTGCATTTTCATACTTGAAAATGTGATAGGAGAAATATACGTTCCTCAAATTCCCTCTTGGGCTTATTACAAGATTGACAATAATCTGAAAGTCTTTTGAGAATCTGCTAGAAACAAATATTCCAAAAACATGAGCAGATATTTAAAGACAAGCATTGTATCTTTTCAGAATGCAGGCATTGACTGTCACCTGGCAGGGTTATGCTCTTTTGTAGCTAGTGTTATTTTTCTGCAATCTACATTCCTGCACTTCACTCCACATGACTTTACACCTAACTTTTCTCCTTCCCATTTCTTCTTTCCATCAGAATTGTGCTTTCTTTCTCTTCAGTTTTTGGGTTCCCCAGTGCTGTTCAGCCATTGTCTTTGTGGTTAAGGCTTGCCCCTTTACTCCAGCCTGACATCTGACCTCATTGTTCTTTTTGGAGAGCTGGACTGGCATCCTTCTCTAATGTTGCTTACACCTTGCAGTCATATTCAAAATGAAAAAATAAAAACAAACAAACAAACAAACAAACAAAAACCAGGTGGTTTAAGCTGTTGAGGTTGGGAAAAGAGGAAGTCAAGTCAATAAAATGGGAAAATAAAGAAATACAGGACTTGTGTATTAGTTTCCTAGAGCTGCTGTAACAAATTACAAGAAACCGTGTTACTTAAAACAACAGAAATTTATTATTTCACTGTTTTGGAAGCTAAAAGTCTGAAATCAAGGTGTTGGCAGGATTGGCTCCTTCCAGAGGTTCTGAGGAAGAAAATGTTCTCTACCTCTTACCTGATTTTGGTGGTTATGGCAATCCTTGGTGTTCCTTGCCTTAGAGACACATCACTCCAACCTCTACCTTCAGTATCACGTGAACTTCTTCCCTTGTGTGTCTGTGCCTTCACATGGTCTTCTTACAAGCACACCAGTCATTAGATTCAGGCCCATCCTAATTTAGTGTGATGTCATTTTAATGTAACAATTTACATCTTCAAACAATCTGCTTTCAAATCAGGTCACATTCTGAAGCTCTGGGTAGACATGAATGTTGGGGAGGACATTATTTAATGCAATACACTTTGTGATCTGTTTCTAGCTTTCAAAGGAATCCTGATATTAAGAAGTATTCTTATATGTGATTTTTTATCAGATGCCTCTGAGGTCCAAACACATGCCAATAAAGGTATTTTTCTCTTGTGGATGGACATAACTTGTGCAGAGTTAGGTGTTTAGAATATGGAAACACAGATGCCTAAAAGTCATGATCGTTGTTTGTTTTGGATAGAATCTAAAAAGGACTCATACTTGAACCTAGCCCCACATGTTATAACTGAATTTTCTCACTGCCAGTGCCAGCACATAGAGTGAAGTCAGGGAAGTGTAATGCTGGTCTCTAGAACACCAAGGATTAGCTGAGTGACTCCAGACAATTCAATGGCTGTACCTCTTTGGGGAAAAGTGACTGAGATGAAATAGTCTACACATGAACTTATTCTCCTATCCCAGGATTGGAGGTCTGTACAACTTTGCCGAAGAAACATCTGTGTTCCACGGAAGGGATATATTTAGTACCTACCACAGGCGGGATGATATGGTGCTTCTTTATAAAACATGAGGAACTTACTTATTTCTCAAGACAACCCTGTAAGGTATTTATTAACCCCATTTTACAGATGAGGCAAAGGTGTTAAGAAAGTTTTAAAAAATTGCCCTGGATAGGGCTGGCCGAGTGGTGCATTGGTTAAGAGCTGGCTTGGGACACCAGAGAGCCCCGGTTTGAAGCCCACACATGAGGGCCAGTGACACTGCCCTCCACAGCTAAGATGCTGAACAACAGCTCAACCTGGAGCTGGGCTGCCGTGAGTCGCCAGCGACAGCATAGGCTGCAGCCACTGCTGCAGTGGGTTGCCATGGGCTACCATGTGTAGCCAGCAGCCAGCGTGAGCATCCAGCAGCTGCAGTGAGCAGCCGTCCAGAAGCCAGCGATTGATCTGCCTTGCCTGGGAAGAGTGCAATGATGGTGCCAGCTTGGGCCAGTGAAGCAACGTCCTCTACAACTAGACTGAAGAACAAAAGGACAGCAACTTGTCTGTTCCCCTACCCCCAACCCCCCAGCGCTTTTCCCGTCCCCCAATTCCCCAATAAAAATCTTTAAAAAAAAATTGCCCAGGATAAATAGTTCTAATGAGTCCTTCATTGAGCAAGGATTTGAACCCATGTCTGTCTATGCTTAAGCCATACAATAGAAGCAAAGCAAAGTGGACAAACTCCAGGTGAGTAGCCAAATGAGGGGACATGCCTATGAAAGAATAAAGATATCTAGGAAACCAGTTCCCGGGTGGTAAGGAAAAGAAACTAGAAAATAGTGAGCATAGTAGCAAAACATCTAGCCAAGAGTCTATGACACTTGTATCAGTTCTTTGGCATAAGAACATTAATAGACTCTGGCAGAAAATGGAATAGCACAGGTTTTCTGAGACTACAGTTAACTATGGGAGCCTCAAACATGGGTTCCTTTAAGTGTACATGCTTTTAAATTTCTGGTACTAGCTGGGCTGGCCAGCATTGCTCAAGAAAATTATTAACTATTGTTTAAATAAATATGCCTCTGCCCATGCTGACCTTGAAGTCGAATATGCAGAGATGCCTTGTATGGGGTGCAGCTCAAGGGTATATGACTGCACTGTGTGTCTGTTCTTGGGATTTTTCATTGGAAGATTATGTTAGATGCTATTTTGTTGGTGGTGGTTTGCTCTGTAATGTATGGCATGTCTCCTTAGCAGCAGTTACACAGGTCTGTTGGGCTAGGTTTCATCTTCTCTGGGAGATCATTGCCTACTCATTTTAGGTGCTGCCCTGGATGAAAGCCTCAGAGCCTTTATTTATAAAGTTTAGACCCTTTCAAACATGCCTCTTAAATTTGGTGAATATCTAACCCGCTTTGTTTTATGAATATAGATTTTTTTTCTTAAATCATTTCCCGTTCCTCTTCCTTAGTATTCAGTCAAGTTCTCCATGTTTGAAATCCTGACGGTATAGTACTAAAGAGAACCAAAGGGAGGTGGTCTGGCCCACATTCTGATAAGAGATTTTATAGGAGACATCAGTCAAATGGGAAAGAAAAGAACACTAAGGCAAAGATAAACTTGGGAGACAGCTGAACCTGCTTTCTCCGTCAAATTCCTCGTTCAGGTGCCTGTACTTGGGGGTGTTGGTTTTGTTTCAATAAGGACTGTGATCCCTGTGACAGGAAAGCAAGATTCGGGTGACAGTGTGGCCATCAAAATATCATCGTTTTTCAACATAGCCATAAAATTGTCCTTATCTGAGGGTTAGGTCAATATCAGACACTAAGTATCTGAGAGGCCCTGGGAAGCCTCCACACCAACAAGAAAATATTTTATCTTACTGTTCAGTGGATCAGTTGATTATATTGTTTAAAGAAAATGGCTATCTGAAGAAAACTCTAGGATAAAATGACAGATGTGAAAAAAAGGGCTAACCCCACAAGAGCAGGTTCGTAGGACGCAGCCTCTCTCCAGTGTCTTTCATGAGGTGAGCTCATTTGGCCTTTTGCTGATAAGAAGCATTAGGGGGTTGACGCCCAGTGGAAAATAAACAGATGGCAGCTCTACTTGACAAAATAATCACTCTAGTCCTCTTCTGAGGTATTTCTCTCCAACGCTCTTGGCAAAGCAGTGCTCCCTGCACAAGCATTGGGGGCACATGACCTTTTTTTTATCATAGTAGCCTGCCCATACACATCTTTTCTGCTAGACTGTGACCTTGTTGACATCAGTTACAGTTCTGCACTCACTTTTGCAATGATAGGCACATGAATGTCCATCAAATCGAACTGTAAATACAGTTGCACCATTTCCCTCCTCAAGCAGAGGTCTTTTATAACATTCTCCAAAGGTCATCATATGGCAAATGCGCTATACATTTTTTTCTATCAGGGAATTCAGTGGCTTTTAAAATATTCTATATGTGTACCCAGAAGCCAAAAAATAATAATAAAATGAGTTTAGGTGTACATTTCTGCTTTTAACTGGATATGCCTCAGAATACCTGGAAGTATTTGAGCCTTGAGCCTTGATACTTGATACTTGAGCCTTCAGTATCTCATGCAGTCTCTTCTAGAGTAAAACTCTTTGATCAACATGCACCAAAGAACAGTGTTTCCCCCCAGATTCTACTTATTTCATCTGAATTGTACACAAGGAGAACCTGCTCCTGCCTTGGAGGCCTCCTTGAGGCCAGAGATGAGGACACAGAGCTGCACCCCAGGTTCATATTAATTTGGCGCAGACATGGCAGCAGGCTCCGGCTCCAGCCTTGCCACTCAGCCTGCTATGCCCCGCCCTCCGTTTCACTGCTTCCATCCTCCCCGCTGTCTATACTGCAACCATCTCCTCCTTTGTCCCCTTCCCACTGCTTCTCTTCTCTCTGTTCTTCTCTACTGAGGAATCCCTTGAATGGAGAGGGGAGAATGAGTTGATGTCACCTCTGTCTACATTTCTCGTGGAGGAGGATCTGTGTGTAGGCATCAGAGGCAGCCTAAGGATTTAGGAGACCTGACTTTAGAAAGTGTGCCACTGATTGGGAAGGTTTAGAGAAAGCCTTAACAAGTGAAACATTTGGGGAAGATGAGAGTTAAATGGGAAAACAGTAAATTAGCCTCTCTCTGTGCTGCTGGAGAGGCCTGAAGTCAGGTGTGCCATTGCAGGAACCTGTCAGCCTACTTCAACAAACTACAGTGTTACCCATCCTGTAAAGTATAAGTAAACTGCCAGCAGCTCTCATTATAGCCACCTTCCCCAGGCAGCGCCCAGGGAACTTCACCTTTAAACTACTAATGAATAGGAGGCTAAATTTTAATTCTCTGTCAATTGGAACTTGCTAATTAAAATTCCATGTTCTTTTATCTTACCTTTGAGAAAATGAGTATAGAATCTTGGTTGGCAATAACCTAACTACCACCTGGCTCGAAGCATTTGTGCCTAAGATGCTCTAAATGTTAATTTCCTATCCTTTGTAACTTGCAAGAAAAATCAGCAGGTTTTCTGCTCTACTTGCACCACTTGTTTCATATGTCGTCTTCCCAGGCCTGTCCTTTGTCCCTACCTTCGCCAAGCTCCTCAACTTCTGGATCCTGGATAAATCAAGCTAAAACCAAAGGCAGCTTTGAAGATGGAATAAAAAGTGGAGTTCCATAGGAGAGCGTCACTTTCTTTTCTTTCAGCTTGTTTTCAGGGTACCATTTCTGTATGTAGAAGTATTTACTATATTGTTGCTGTCTTATATAGTCCTCCAAAGAATGCCATTGATATCTCCTTTAGAATTAAAATTATAAAAGTATTTGGTGTTAATACCATTTCTCTAGTAACAGTTAATTGGAGGGCGGGGTGCACATAGCCTTAACCAATGACAAAAGGATGTTGGTAGATAAATATTCCAACTCCTAAACCCCCAGTGAGAGCTCTGAGGCATGTTGGATATTATATCCTAGATGTTCTAGTTGTATTAAAATCCTACGCCTAAGCCCCGGCTTTTGGGCAATCCAAACTAAGCTGCAAACAGGGAAATATATTTTATTCTCTGAACATAAAAATCTATGGTGTCACTGATAATACTAGAAAATCTGTATATAACTTAGAAAATTAAAATGTTGTCTTGAAATTAGATTTCAAGATTTCTGCTCTAAGATTTCTGCTTTACCATCTCAGCACAACCTTTAGTCACTCATTTAAAAAATTATTTTCTGAGCTCTGATATAAAAGCCATTAATGCAAATTGCTATGAAGATATCAATAAGTATAACATTTTTTCCTATTTATAAAACATTAGGTAGTACATTTGAAGAGAATATGGGGAAAACAAAAAGTTAAAAGATAATAGATGAAATGATATGCACAATGCCAATGAGTAAATGTTACAATGTAACACAAATATAGAGACAATACATTCTACAGGGGTTCAGAGAGGAAGGCATGTATATGGAGAATATCGTGGAAGAGAATCCCTGATGGGTTAGAAGAAGTTTTACTGGTACAGAGAGAAGAAAGTGTATGTGTGGCATTCTGGGTCTGGCTGAAATGAAAGATTCTTTTAGGGAGGCACTGAAGTTAAAAATACTTAGGCACATTGTCCCTAAATTAAGAAGAACCTCAATGTCAAGCTAAGGCGTTTGGGAGGTGCATACAATTTTTGCTTTTCTTTTTTGTTGTTTGCTCTTGAACAAAATACTAGCATTCATTCATTCTCTCATTCACCGGCTCATTACACATATACTGAGCTTCTCTACTTAAAGGCATACACAAGGTTTTGTTACCTAGTGAAAAGAAGATGAAGAAGGAGGAAAAGATGTCTCAGAGCTTAGATGATTAAGAAGTTAGGAAAATTAAGGGAGAATTGTGTTTGGTTTTAGACAAATTATGCACATATTTAGTTATTCACTAATTTTCCCAGGAAGATTTAAGGCAGACCACACTGAACCCGTATACTAGTCCTGTGTGGTTTTGCAATTTGAGAGGTCTTACAAATTTATCTTACTCTCTGATTTTATCCATTTTCTCAGTTACTTTTGGAAAACCTAATTGGCACCAATTCTGAAGGCATTTTTCAAAGGATTAATGTATTGGATTCTAATGGTCAGTTTGGGATGTGGGAAGTAAGAAGACTCCAGCCAAACTAAGTCTGCCCTAAGTTGGCCCCAGATTTCAAGGGCAGGTGACTTTTTCATCCTTCCTGGCTTTTTCAGGTCAACAGGGGTCCTGGATTGGATCAGGTCTGCATGCTCCAGGAATGATGGAGAAAATGAGCTCTCAGTGCCACTCAGGAGCACCTTGTCAAATGCACTGATTTCATCAAACCTTTGATGCCTGTTTTGGTCCTGGAGATCTGGGGAAATATGACCTATGGAGTCGATGTTATAACTTTATGGCCTTTTAAGAGCTGTTATGAAGTTATTATCAGTTACAGCTGCACCAGTGTCTGAGGATAGCCTTCTCTCCTCCTTTTTTATTCCCCATAATTTTGGTGTGTGAATACCTGGTGGTGTTTGCATGTCAACCAACCATAGCCAGAATGCTTCTGAGT
This sequence comes from Hipposideros armiger, assembly GCF_001890085.2. Lineage (NCBI taxonomy): Eukaryota > Metazoa > Chordata > Mammalia > Chiroptera > Hipposideridae > Hipposideros > Hipposideros armiger. The sequence goes on along the minus strand of NW_017732188.1, from coordinate 277,342 downwards.
CTGCGTTTAATTTATTCACAGCACAGTGTGCTGCCAGATGATGATGGCAAGTTAATGGGCTTTGCCTTAATGAGATAAATGTTTGCCCCCAGGTTTGGAGATTTATGCTAGTTTTATTTACTTATTTATTTACTTATTTATTTATTTATTTTTATTGTTAGTTTCAGGTGTACAGAACAATGCAATAGTTATCCTTTTCACCCTTTGCACAGAAACAACCCCCTCCCCCATATACTGCCCTCCAACCCCCGATATCATGCTTATCTATTACAATTCCTTTGACTCCATTCCCACACTCTACTCCACGTCCCATGACTATATGTATATGACATACATTATTATTCAACATCAGCTTCAGAAATACAGTGGATTTATGTTAGTTTTATTTGTCAGCCTTACCTAAGTGGATACAAGAAGAAATTGTACCTTTATGCTGCCATATTATCAGGTCCATTTGCAAAGAGAGACAGATGTTATGGCCTCTTCCCATTTGTCTGGTCTTTGAGCCATTTCAAGTTTCCTCCCCTCTATTCTTGGCAATTAAATGCAACACGCCCTAAGCTCACCCATGTGGTTAGATGAAGAAGCTAGTCAATTTGCGTACTCCACGGAGTTGCATCTTAATTCCTATATGCTGGTATCAAACAGGGTCTCTAAGTGTATCATCTTTCTCCCTCCCTTCCCCATTGCTCCCTCCTTCAGTCCAGCAGTATTTAGGATCCTGGAAATAACAGTACATGAAGACCTAACACCTCCCAAAGAAAGAGAAATTCACAGGATTCTTGGCCTTAGCTTTTTAAATATTTTGGCCTTGTCCTTTTTCTCTCAAATTCTTCTTTTTCCATTCACTGCAATTACCACTGAGTCTTTAACCCTGGCTAATGACCACATCTTTCCCAGTCTGCCTTTCTAGTAACTTATTAATGCTTAGCAATGAGAAGAAAAGGGCAACAGCTCTATTAACACAACCAAATTGATTCATCATCAGACATGAACCAGGAAGTGGGTAAGAGTTTTACAAGCACTAAAGGTTAATGGAACAATTCTCCAGCCCATTTTCCAAACCAACCTTCATGAGGTTTTCTGACCTCCACCCCCAGACATACAGCCATTGCATTAAGAGCTTTCAGCATGGGTGACATGTAGGTGGAAGTTATTTATGAACATTAATAACTTATTCAACTATTGAGCAATTATTAGAGCACCCCTCCACGTAGCCTTAACTAGGTTCAGAGTAAAGCAATTATATAGTTAATTTAGCATTTATCTGGAAGAGTGGCTTCCAAATTGAAAAGCTTGTTCAATTGAAACTAGCACTTATTCATGCCATGGGGATTGTTACACAGGCTCTATGTGCCAGTGTGCAACACCCATGTGAAGCTCTTATTTCCTCATTGACTAGTTGAGTCAGCTCACAGTCCAATCAATTTCAGAATGAACAGCCAGCTGGATAGAAGCCATCGTTCCCATTACTGGTTAATCACTTGGTTATGAATGTGATTGGCTAATCCATCCTCCAAAGCCACGGAGACTTTAAAATAGTTTGTATGTGGTAATTCACTGGTAGGAAGCAACCAACCAGTGACATGCTCCCTCTGCATTCCCCCACACACTGTCCTCTGCGTGTTCTGAATAATAATTTCACTTTCCTCCCTCTCCCCCAAAATGTACTTTGTCTTGCATGTTGGTTTTTGGAGACATTATTTCATTGGTCTTTTCCTCAAAGAAGACTCTGCTACAGTTTCAGGATGTCCTTCCTCATTGAAGTTAAGCCTGGCTTCCTAGTGAGAATCACGCATCGTTGCCATATTCCCATGGAAGGAGTCTTGAAGACTTTAATAATTCTTTATGCGCTGGATGACTCACTTGTTGAAATTCTGTCATGCATTTGCGACGTGATATTAGCTTTTCTTTGACTCACTGGGTGAAAGGTGGCATAATAAGGATGTCCCAATCAGCATAATTCCTGTGTTGGCAGCTAGGATGATTTGATTTACGTGCCCTTCCTTAATAAGAGACCCTGAACACTGAATATAAATAAATTGGTACTTGAAAATAGTCTGTCACCAGGAATTACTCCCTGCAATGCAAGAAACCAGCCTTGTTATTAATTCACTTGGCAGGATCCTCAAAGTCACAAATCAAAATTGACCTTACCCCTGTTGACTGTGCTCAGTGCATTAATATAAACAGGTTTCTCTTCAGGGCCATGGACTTAAAGTCTCATCAATGGAGAATTTTTTTCTCGAGCTATGTCCAGGGAGAGTGTGCTACATATTTACATATTTTTACTAGCTGTCTATGTGACAAAAGCTTATTGGATTAGCTCTTTCTCTTTGCTTACTTCAAGAATATAAACCAATTACTATTTCTCTCTCTCTCTTTTTCTTTTATAAAATATAACCCCCAAAGTTACTCTACTAATTCTATTGCCAACGTTAATACCCATACTAGTAGCAAACTCTTATATAGAGCTTACTGAATGCTACCTTAATCACAAAAGCTTACCAGGTGCTAATAAAATAACTTTGGCACAGCTATCCTGTGAGTCATTTATTTGCATCTGTTTGCTTTGATGCACAGTTAATGGGCTTCAGCCTATCGTAACTATTTAAAATTGAATTGGCCATTGGATTATTCATTTTTATTACTATTGTTACCTGCAGCTGTGAAACCACTGCTTAAAATGTGCCTTCTTTTATTGGTTCATGTATTATTAATCATCCAGCATGTATTGCAGCTTAACTGGTATTGTAGGACTGGAGTCGTTTGTTTAAGAAATGAGGACAAAATAAGAAAAATTGGGCTTATATTTCAGCAGGAGGAAGTTAGTTCAATTACAGATAAACAGGCTGTTCTTGGCAAAGTTGATATTACTGCCCAGGTGGAGGCCCCTGACTACTGCTCACCGAATGCATCCCTCTAACTCCGCCAAAAATGTGACTCCATCTGTTTCTGCTGATACCTGAAGTGTTATCATTAGTATTTCTTCTCTCAGACAGAATGGCTACAAGATCAGTACTCCTTCAAAAGCTTAAGAGTATTGGGACATGTATAAAGAAACCTTAACCTGAGGGAGATATTCATGGGCACCTTAGGGGACATAATATTTAGAATACCAGACATGACTATATGTGAAAAATAATGGTTGTCACCACTGTTCACTTCTACTTATGGCCACCAATTATAGGGTGAAACTTAATTAAAGATAATGGCCTAGGGATGAGTAACAAAACTTGGGAAGGAAATATATCCACAGACTGATTTTCACTTCACTAACTTTCCTATTTAAAAGAATGACAACAATAATTTAACTAGGAAAAAAAGCAGATTCCAATCTTTCACCAATAAAATAGCTCAGGAAAAGTATAAAGATAAACCAGGGTTAAAAAACAAAACAAAACAAAAAGCTCTAAAAGGTGCAGAATATTATGCATGGATTCCCAGATGAATTTATGTTTTTAGCACAATCACAGGCTGTCCTAGTACTTATACATAAGTCTAGTCTTCTCAACTTCACCCAGCCTGCCCTGATACTTGTCAAAAAAGGTGATCATTTTGTTATATAAACACATCCCAAGTTTCCTAATGAGAAGACAGTTCGGATTTCTTCCCCAGACTGCTAACCTTCTCAGCATTAGAACAGGTTGGAACAATCTTTCCACCCTCCAGGCTGTACCTCTAATAATAATAATAATAATAATAATAATAATACAATAATTATTATTGAATGTTTACTAAGTCCCAGTAAGGGATGATTGCTTTCATCTTCTTTCTTTCTTTCTATCATCTATCATCTATCTATCTATCTATCTATCTGTCTATCTATCTATCTATCATCTATCATCTATCTATCTATCTAAATCACCAGACAAATATTTATGTATGAGGAGTCCCTGGATCTCCTCCTCTCCTCCTCACAATGAGGGGAATTCTGTCTTTTCTGTCTTCATTTTTGCGACTTGTGCAAGTTGGAGTGAAGGGTGGAGGGGAGGACTGAAACAAACAATGACAAGCTGACTGAGTCACATTGGAAGACATAAATAGAGAAGGTGAGAGGAGGGACAAGAAAGACAAGAGTCATACAATCAGGTTTGATTTGAGATGTTTGTGTGAGGGAAGCGGGTTTAGGGGCAGCTAATGAGATGGGGAAAGACTATGAAGTTTTCTCCTGTGCAGTTAGCAGAATCCCCTTTGGCATTGTTTGGCCACTGTAACACAGTTGTTAAAGTTTGGCTTAGTTTAGCTATTTTGGGATGTTGGAAAAGTCTTACTTCTCAATGTGACTCTGTGCTTAGGCAAACTGTAAAACACCTCAGTGATATATTATATATGGTTTACATATTTATTATCTCATTTAACCCTCACAATGTTGACTTTTGTTTTTCTCCCACTTTACAGATAAGAAAACTGTGGCTTAGAAACATGGTGGTTTGGGCAGGTTGGCAGTAGCCTAGTCCCCATGTATATTTATCATTATTTTAATGTGTGCCATGATATGTAAAGGGTTAGGATGCACTGACATACTAGAACATATTAAAGAATTTCTCTGGCACTGGAAAACATCCAATGCACTTGGAAGATTGTAGAATATTGTCAGCCAAGTCATACAGCATGCCTGCTTTGTACATTCACTTTCCTGTAAGCTAACACCTATCTGAGTTTACCCCTTATTGCATATGTGTTTAAAAGGGAAATTCACCATTACCCTGGCATATGGAAGGTTTGCTCTTTTTCATAATAATTACTTTCTTTCCATAGGAAAAAAAATCATCATGGGATGATTAAAATTTCCATATGATCATCTAAATAAGACTCTGGAACTCTTTGCTTATCTGCATAATGTTCTCTAATGGGCATCAACAACTGAGTTGACGTAGGGGAGAATCTAAAATGGTCTGTTACTCAAAATATAAATTTTGCTTTTACAGACAAAAAGTATTGAAATTTACCTTGACAAATGTACCTTTTATAGTCATAAGAATAAACACACATCAAGCTTTGTTTTCCTTTGGCTCTTTTCCAAGGCGAAAAACATTTGGCTGATCACTTAGATTTTCTTATGCTCTTATTTTAGTTGATAAAAATAGCTTGTAAAGTTGCTTTTCTAATCATAGGTTCAGTACTAAGCCAAAGGGTACTGCCCAGGTTAACAACCTCAGCTGTTTCTAACAGAGAGATTTTCACATGTGTTAGCATGCTGCTTTTATCGCCTTGTGCATTAATGAAGGTAAAATGATTAAGCTGCTGAAATAAGCCCAACAATGCCCCGACTTAAAAATGAGGACTTTCATTTCCCTCTCACACAAAAGCCTAATGTGAGTATTCTAAGTTGGCAGAAGCTCTGCTGCACATCATCATTTAGGGACTCCGTAACATGTGTCTAGTGGTCACCTTTCCAGCCAACTTAAGGCAGAACAAACTGAAGCCCAGGGCTAGGTGCTTCTTCCCAAACAAATGACCTTCTTTATATTCCAGTGATCAGCTTTACACCTGGCTAAAGAGATGCTGGAAGAGATTCCATAGCCTTGTGTCTAGGAAGAAGGGAAAACTGGATTTGGGTGAAAGGCTAGCAGGATTTATCATACATCAATGGACAGTAGTCCATCTTCCGTCTTCAATTCTCTGTACCTCATAATCCAGTTTTCCCCAATACCAAAGAGGTCTTTGGAAAAAGTAAATTATACCATAGTACTCTTCTGATCCAATCTCTCCAATGACTGCCACTAACACTTCAACAAAGTCCAAACTTTTCGCCATTATCTACTGCACAGAACCTTATGTGGCCGATGCCTGTGATTGACCCCACCTCTTCCATTCTTGCATCAGTTGGGTTTGTCCACGTTGCCTTCTTTTGATTTTTTGACCTCACCAAGCTCTTTCCATCTTTAAAGCTTGTGAATGTGCTGTGTTGTGGGTCTGGAATGCAGCGCCCTGAGAGGCTCACCTTGCTGCTTTCTTCTCATCATTCTCCTTTCTCCTCAAATATCACCTCTGCAAGAAGGCCTTCCCTAACCACTTCTCACTGCCACCAGTTACTATCAGAAGACTGTCATTGTGGTCTCCTTTAATAAATGTTTTCCAAAGTTGCCTTCTTTTATGCATTTACTTGTTTATAATATTTGTTTATTTGCTACGTGTTTACTACCATTTAATAGAATAAAAATGTATTGTGCCGGAGCCTCTATCTGACTGATTGATTCATAGCCCTTTCCAGTGGGACTGATATCTCAGTATCCCATATTTGTATTAGTTTCTTGTATGTTGTGTTATCATATTATACGCTCCACAGAGACAGGAGTGATGTTTTCTAATTTAATTGTACCTTTAAATTCCCACTAAGGTGGGTTTATTAAATGAAAGATAAAAGGGAAAAATATAGGGGTTTTTCAAAGAGAAAATGGGCCGGGGCCTAACGTTGCAATCAGAAGCTCAGATTTTCCATCACTCCCCTTTCTAACCTCATGGAATTCTGCAACAAAGCTTCCCATACAATGCTTAAATAAAGTTTCAGAAAGAATTAAGGTGACACTCTTTTAGGTTCAGACTTTTTCCTTGATGATACTAAATATCCCAAAGTACAGAATCCATGAAATAAAGTAACTTGAGCTTTAGTGAATTCTATAGATAAATTATTTTGGTTTTCAATACTTTAAGTTTGGTTTTGAGAATCTATTCTGAAGTAGGTTTATATTTGTTGTCTAGCATGCCCACAGAAATTGAAGTAGTTTTCTGCTTTTTGCAAGCTATGGATTTGTTCCTCTGTATACTGTAGCTGTGCACCTGCTTACAAGTGCTCAGGAAGTGGTGACAGTATTGAACTGAAAGATTCGTAGCTGCTTGTCAGGGTGGGTAGTGTTGGGGAGTCACAACTTTCTACTGTTGGCGTTGCTTAATAGAATGCCTGCTGGTGCTATTACAAGGAGATGCCTAATAAGAACTTCTCACATAATTCAGCAATAGTAATAGCTAACATTTATTGAACATACTGTGTAGAAAATTCTGAACTTGTGTGCATAATTTAACTATCTAACCAAGCTTCTGGTTGGAGATGAGTCAACCAAAGCTTAGAGACATCAAGTAACTTGTAAATGATCACGTACAGCTGGTAATAGATGAATCCAGGATTTGAACCCACCTGTCTTATAACAGATCCCATTCTCTTAAACAGTGCTAAATTGCCTTGTATCAGTGGGCATTTACAGGGATAGTGTTCAGTGATACATATCTTAGGAAATGCTATACTAGATAATTGCCAAGTAGCTTTCAAGGTTGACATTTCTGTCTAACCAGTTGTAATATTCAAAATATGTATCAGGCATCCAGTCAGAATGGAAACCTAACTAATCCAAATGGATGCCAGCACATCTTACCTGGTATATGCTTCCTGAATGCCATTCCTGTTCCAGTTACTTATTCAATATCTGTGCCTTCCTCAGAGGATACACCAAGAACGTCTCACCAGTGTGAACCCCCAACCGGTGTGTTAGGATAGAGTGGTATCCACAGGGCAGTCCAAGCTGTCAGGTGCAGAGAAGCCACCCAGCAGGTAGTATAGAGCGACTTCAAAGATGATGAGGCCACAAAGAGTTCTTTGTAGAAGGATGCTGAGTGGTGGTTCCCATTTCTTCATGGGAGAAAGTCTCCTTTCTCTGCCAAGTTCTAAAAATAACCTCGGAATCTCCATAAATCTTATTTTCCAAATGTTATCTAGTGTTTTAAAACTTATTTGACAACGGAACTATTATGTTTACAAAAGAACACCTATTAACTTGGCTCAGAATGAGTGTTTTGGAAAGTGCTGTGCAAGCTAAAGTTTCTTTCCCTACTGTATGCACCCACCCACCCCATCCAGCCCCTGCCTCATTTACATATGAGGAAATGCAGAGTCAGAGAGGCCAGGTGGTCTCTAAGGTTCCTCAGGCAAGAGCTCAGACTTTGAGTTTTGCAAATCTTTGCCATCAAGCCCTGTGCACTTCCCACTGCATCTCTCTGCTTACACACCGCAGCTGACCAGTGTCCATGTGAGTGACGCCCAATGAGCCTTAACTATCAGATGGTAAAACCAGACACAATTTGGGGGTTTCAAAGGCAAGTTGCATTTGTTTGCATACTCTTGCTTCTCTAAGGATATTTATCAGGAGGTTATTTAAAATGGTCCAAACTTAGAAAATAATATCCATCCACATGGGACTAGTTATATAATTTGTGGTACAATCATATAGTGGCATTCACCATCTTCATAAAAATGATGACAAAGTTGTTATACTTGCTGAATTACAGAAATGCCTAGGGCATATCAAAATGTGATAAAGGCATATTACAAATTAGTATTCTCAGTATAAGACCATTTAAAACTACATGTGCCTTTGTACATGTGGATACACATGTGTACGCAAATAAAAATATCTAAAATCCTATATGTCGAAATACTAATAGATAATTCTTTGAATACGTAATTTTTGTTTTCTTCATATACTTTTTATGCTGCTGGAAATGTTTTATAGTGAGTGTGTACTGCCATTACAATTAAGAGGAAAAGCTATAAAGCCACTGTCATTTAGAAAAACAGAACATCAGACCCCTTTCTTTCCAGTTACCGACCCCATCCTCCCTCCTTTTTCCTAGTCCTCTACAGCACCTGCTAACACCAGTTATGGGCACAACCCCAGGGGCCTCCAGGGACAATTCCTCCTGCCCCCACTCTCACTAGGTTCAGTTAATCAATCGGCTTCCTACTTTTTTACACAATGCCTGTCTCTCTTCCCCTTTCACCATATTGCCTCCATCCACCAAAATTCTATCCATCTTTCAAGGCCCATTCTAAGATTCACTCCTGGGTAACTCAGACTCTTGGTGCCTTTGAAATCATCCCAATGGTTGTGTTCTTCTTGTGCATTCACAAGATTTCATATCACAGGATTGGATACAGGCATCTGTGCTCATTGCACCCTGCATAAACATGCGTGACTGAGGCAGTAAGTGGAGAATAAAATCCACACTGCAATCATGTCACCAAAAACTGGGCTCCCCGTTCTCCTCAGCTAGGTCAGATCCTTCTGTTATAAGCCGTTTTCCTCATTACAATTATACATTATCAATACCCATCTCTTCATTACCCAATGAGAAGAGGGTTCAGGTCAGGTCTGCTTTTGCTCACCGTGAGATACCCAGCACTTACACAGTGTCTGGTACACAGAAGGTACTCAATAAACATGCATCGAAGGAATTAATAAATGAATGAGAGGTCAAGTCACTTGTCTAAAATCACACACAGAAATCAAACCTGGGGTGCTTCGTAATATAGTAATTTGGGCAGCAGCTACCAGAGCAAATGGAGGTAAGCAAAGCTATGAGAAGGCCCTCACGGTTCACAGCTTTTGGCAGGTGGTCCCTAGGACCTTCCTGCAGTGGCCTGGGAGCATCTCCTTCTGTTTCCCTGTGCTGCCAGAGAGGAGGGAATGGGCCGAGCTGCTGCTCAGTGTGTTTGCAGAGCAGTGCACCACCCATGCTCAAACGCTCCATCCCCATGGCCCCAGTCAGATCATATCACATCTCAGCTACACCAGTGACCCATTCTTTTCCCGTTCTCACCTCCAGGCTTTTGATGGAAGGAGATTAGAGGATGTGGAAAAATCATATCACCTCAAGGGAGAGGAGTCATTTTATGTTTTTGTTTCTGTGCATGAGAGAATTGATTCACGAGATTTTAATGTATTACTTGATATCGGAGCAATGCTCTCCCCCTGCTGTGAGGGCACTGATTAGATCAACTGAGAGGAGCAAGGCTGGGTTGACACCACTTTAATCATTCTTAGGATGAGCATTTTATGGCCTGATTTCTACTGTCATCTTTATGAGTCAGTAATAGAAGAAACACTTCAGCATCAACAGCTCAGGTCTCGTTTCTCCTGTGCCTGAGCAAACAAGGAAAAAATCTATAAAATTGTCCTCAGAGGTTACTGAGAAATTAATCTAACTGCCTTCATCTTGAGACTGAGGAATGGGGTGTTTGGCCATGATTGAGTGGGATACTTTACAATAGGGAGGTTTTGGAGAACCAATATCAGTCCGTTTTTCTGATTTTCTCTTTAGCACTACTTAGGTACATAGTAAGTGGAACAAAGAGGGGTAAAAGGAAAGAGATTAAGTATCATTTCACAAACACGGGGCATATTCCCAGTTATGAGCATTAGGGATTTACTCTCATATAATCCTCAAACAGGACAGTGAGGTTGGTTGGATTATTTTCCCTTGGGGTGTGGGTCCTGAGGCTCTGAGAATCTAAGATTTGCCCAAGGCACCAAAGACTCTTATTTCTTATCCTGGACACTAAGGCAAACATGGGAAGTTGGCGCTGTGTGTGTTACCTCTAAACTCTTTCGTGTCACAATGAGAGCTCTGTTTTTGGGCCGATTGAACACAGCAGGCTGTGCTCTGCAAGGATGCTTGAATCGAGAGCTTCAGGTGTGCAGTATTCCAACCTCAGCATTAGCACCAGCTTGCTGCTCCAGGACCTTGAAAATAAGGTCAAGTTCCTAATGACATGAAAAAATGGTTGTGGGCGAAAAGAGAACTACAGGCATGACAGAGTGAGATGTGGACAGAGGAGGCAGGCCCTTTTCTCCTTTCACCAGAAAAGAAAAGGTGCATCGTCCAATTCAACCTGTAAGCAGGTCAGTTCAGCAAAAATATCAAGAAAGCCCCTGGAGCATGGCTAATTATTTATTTGGGGCAAAACAACTGGTTGAATACATTATGTTTTTCTTTTTCTCTGTTAGCTGAATTCTATTAAAATAAACAGAGTCTTCTTGCGCCCTTCTATTTATGCACCAAATATCTATTATGCACTGACTGTGGCAGATTCTGCTGGGTTCTCATGCGTCACAAGCATGGTTCCTTCCCTCATGGCACACAATTCTGTCACTTGCTTTTCTCTGGGAGGTTGTACTTGAGAAAGGACAGTTTTAAAGTATTTTCTGGAGGAGGAGACAGTCAAAAAATGGCATGCAGTTTTTCACTGAAATTTTTAAGATCTTATCAAATAAATAAGGCACCAGCAAGCTCAGCTCAGTACCTCGCTTTCCTCCTCTCCCTTCTGCTCCCTCCCCTCCCCTTCTCTTCCCTTCTTCCTTTCCTTTATCTTTTGAGTAAACTCACGCTGGCCACCAAAAAAGCAGTGGTAGCCAAAGAAATGAGAGTTTTCAGTTTTGATGAACTTACCCAAATTTCACACTTGAAACACTGAAAAAGAAATCCCTCTCTGTTTAGCGTCAGCATGAAAATTGCAATTTCTGCATGAAAATTGTTTTTGTTTTGAATTATAGAGTAGGGGGAGGGGGTTATAATGTTATCCAGGCTAGAGGGCCTCTAAAAGATGTAACGCACTCTAGATTATAAAGTCAAGATGAACACTTTCACAGCATCCAGGGACAGGAAACCAGGGAACATTAGGTTCTTTTCGGGTGGACGCTGGGTAGTTGGGAGAAGTCCTTTTTGTCTCCCAGGCAGAGAAATTTCTCACCTCTGCTTCTTTTTTTCTGTCTCCTCCATCCTCCTCTCACCCCTGACCAGCTCAGCCCTCTTGCTTATCCCGCTCAAGATCCCATGTGGCTGCATTGGGCTGTTCATACACAACAAACCTCATGGGCCCAGCACCCATCCTGGACTACTTGTAAGAGAGGGACTTGAAATTGGAGGTAATCACATTACCGTTCCCCTCCTAAATTTCTAAAAAGTGTCATCTGAATTCTGAAATTATCTGCTTGTCACCATCAAAAACCTTGTCTTTGTTAGAGATTTGTAAGTAATGGTTCGGCAAGGCAGCCACGTCAATGAGGCCTTCCTCTGTGGGTTTTAATGTAAAATACTCCGCATTTTGTCTGAAAGCAATCAAACAAAAAGGGTGATTGGATTTTTCTCTGCCAGTTTTCTTTTTGAGTGAAGAACAGAAAAGCGAAATATGTAGATAGGCAGCCAGTCATTTAATATAATGCCTGGTGACTGTTTCCCTCCTAATTAGTGTTGTATAATTTTTAGAGCCTCTATAAAATTCTCTACTTTGACAAGGAAATTTAGGATAATTTTATTATGAAAGAGATTGGGTTATATGAATAAATATATAAGCTAATGCAAAAGTCGCCACCAAGTAATGTGTGAGGACTGTTAAGCCTAAATATCAAACATTTTATGGGTGTATTTATGGCATAGACTGTGATGATGGTGTCCCCGGTGTATACTAATCTCCAAGCTCATCAAATTGTGCACGTTAAATAAATACGGCATTTTGTATGTCAAGCATACCTTAATAAAATAGTGTAAAAAATAAACATCAAGAATTTTATACGCTCATTGTGCTTTTTACAAATGCTTAGCAGTGTCTCATGTACTCAGAGGAATAACTATTTTTCTCATTTCTATTCAACCCAGAGAATAGGCCAGTAGTTCTATCTGTGGCCACTCTTCAATTAAATAAAATTTTGAGTAATAACTCAAAATCTAGTGCTTGGAATTCAAAACATCATCAGAGATGAAATTTCTAAGTGGAACTAGACTGATGGTTTCCAGCTCAGGGAACTGGCTTGAATCCTCTCTACCACTAATGTTTCTGCGCACCTGCTCAGTGACTCTTGCCCACGGTATAATGAGCTCCTCAGTAGAGAATTCCTTTCTCAAATATTTCCAAGTGAAGGAAATTTGATCAAGCACCCATTAGAGGACAACCGGTTGGTCAGCCAAAGCTGAGGGAAAATAATTGTTCCTAGAGCCAGCTTGGGTAAGCAGCAGATGGAAATGTGGGGGACAGAGCTCTGAGGTGCCAAAATTCCCTGTCTTTCATGACAATTTTTCTATTTTCTTTACACCTGACAATCCTTTTTTAAAGGATGGTTTTTATTTAGGTGTTTTATTCCCTCTCTCAAAGCTTTTGGGTAATTTATATTTTCATATTATATGAGCCCCAAGTAATGCTCTGGCCCTCTTGAAGGTGTCCTGAAGAGACTTGAGGGAAGGTCACTAAACAAATGTTTGGTATGCAGCACACCAGGTCAGAGAATTCTCTTTCAGGCTTGCTAAGTTAATTTTGGACAGGTGAAGGTCTGAGCAGAGAGGCAAGTGAAAACCCAGCCATGCCTGTGAAGCATTTTGTGTCTTCCCTAAATATTCCTGTCTCATTAAACCCAGTTATCAGAGAAAGATGTGGAAATTTTTGCTGCTTCAAGCTGCAGCTATTTTCAATAAATTGAATTAGTGCTGTTTCCATATTTAACCTCGGAAAACTACAGACAGGCCAATTTTTTATGAGTTCACTATTTTGGTTTTATTATCTAAACCCACCAGAACTCCAAGGAACTGTTTGATTCACTCTAATTCAACAAACCTTTCTTGGGTTTACTGTGCACTTATGGAAAGCAAATTATATATTATATTTACTTTATTGACAAACATTTATACAACATTTGCTGTATGCTAGGAACTGTTAAAATAGCTTTACCAATATTAATTCATTTAATTCATAACAACTTTAAAGGGAAGTATTATTATTCCTATAAAGTGAGGCAGCTAAGGAACAGATAGGTTAAGTAACTTGCTCAAGACTGCACAGCTAACAAGTGGCAAAGCTAGGATTCTAACTCAGCCTTGCTCTAAAGTTTGTGCTCTCGGGGCCGGCCGAGTGGCAGGATGGTTGGGAACTGTCTTGGGATGCCAGAAGGCCCCGGTTCGGATCCCACATATGAGGGCCAGTGACGCTGCCCTCCGCAGCTAAGATGCTGAACAACAGCTCAACCTGGAGCTGGGCTGCTGTGGGTCGCCGGCGACAGCTTAGGCTGCAGCCCCTGCTGCAGTGGGTTGCCATGGGCTACGGTGTGTAGCCAGCAGCCAGCGTGAGTGGCCATCCAGAAGCCGGCGACTGGTCTGCCTCACCCGGGAGGAGCGCAATAATGGTGCCGACTTGGGCCAGTGAAGCAACATCCTCCACAACTAGACTGAAGAACGAAATGACAGCGACTTGTCTGTTCCCCTTCCCCCAATTAAAAAAAAAAAAAAAAAGTTTGTGCTCTCGCTTTAAGTCAGATGACTTGCCAATTTGGCATTAGGCCCATCTTTGACATTTGTGTTCCTCTAACACATAAAAGTGTTTCCAGAGGCATCAAGGTTGATGAGGGGCTAAATATTTTTCTACCATTATGATAATTGTAATTAATTGGTGCTGGATAAGAACACTAAACATAAATTAAAACTTTAACTTATCTGACTCTTCAAATGACTTTTATAGATTTTTGGATCAATTTGAATGTGAATAGATGAAAGTGAAAGATCTGAACTTCTTCCTTTCTCATTCCTTCTTCTTTTTTTGTCTCCATCCTTCTTTCTTATCATATTTCCTGTTTCTCTTTTCCAAGGGCATTTATTTCTCAAAGCACTCACATAATCACAGCATCCATTCACAATAAATCTGGCTGTGCCTCCTTTTATTATTTGTAATCTTATTAATATATTCATGTTCAAGATCATTTGGAGCCCAAATTCAGTGACATACATAGAAATTCTAGTCCTGTAAGACACAGATACACAAGATTTTTCTTACATCATTTGGCATATACTCCTGTTTAATCGATCTTTGCAATTCAATTTGGCCAGGTAGTTGCTAAGGTAACACAAGATAACATCATTAATGTTCTCTCTTTCTCCCTTTCTCCTCCTCCTCTCCCTCCCTCCCTTGATGTCCCACCAGTAGATTATCTCCAGATATTAAATGTGTCCACCCACCCCCACCCCATCTAATAGCATTGTCTTCTTTATTCTGTTTCGTATTCCATTGAGTTTTCAATCTCATCCACTCCTGACTTCATTAGAGGATCACTTGGTCTTTCCTAAGCAAGCCCTAGTAGAAAACAGATCATGAGTCCAGTGGCTTTTCTGAGTGGAGAACGTTTTTACCAGGGAATACTGCATTTAATTTTGGTGATTGACAGTATGCCTCATTGATAGATAGAATGAGTTATTTCCCAATGGAGGAAAACCCCAAAGTTTGGGCTGCCTGGGTACATGCTGAGTAGTATAGAGAGACTTGCTAAGAAGTTGGAATAGCTCAGTAGTTTTCCAACATGGAAATGCTCTCTTCCAGCACTCTAAGGTTAGTCTGTAGTCTGACTATTCCGGTCTCTGGAAATAATCCAAATTCAGGGGGGCTTTGGAATATTGTATGGATAAAACTGGCAGTTGTTTTATCCCATCTCGTTTGTCTTGCTGTGACGCCAATTCTTTTAAACGACCTTTTCTCACCAAGTGTTTGTTTGCTTCTATGAAGTATTTTCATCGTGTAGAAAAATGGACTAAATGTTATGGGATGGAAGCAGAGAGGATTAGGGTATTGATTTTTTAAATTAAGCAATTTCTAAAAGAAATAATAGAGTGGACTAGGGTAGAGACTCTAGTCCTAAATAAAACACTGTATTAATTTGCTAGGGCTGTCATAACAAAATACCATAGACTGAAGGGCTTACAAAACAGATTTATTTTCTCACAGTTCTGCAGACTTGAAGTCCAAGATCAAAGTGTCAGAAGATTTGGTTTCTTTTGAGACCTCTCTCCTTGGCTTTCAGGTAGCCACCTTTTCACTGTGCTCTTACATGATCTTTTCTCTGTACATTCACACCCCTGGTGCCTCTTAACTGCCTTGTTTTGAATAAAATCCCTCCTTAAAGGCCCTATCTCCAAATACAGTCTCATTCTGAGGTTAGAGTTGAGGAGTTAGGGCTTCAGCATATGAATTTTATGGTGATCAATTCAGCCCAAACAAACATCTAGGGGATGCTTGTTGAAATATAATTTTTTCAAGTACATGTCAAAGCTTAGAAGAAAGATATAAAAATTCCTGTGAGCCAGAGGTAGAGGGGAAGCTCAAATCTAGAGGAAGTGTTTTTCATTTAAGCATTGTGGATTAGGGTACAAAGTATAGGGGAAGGAATAATGTCTTGCCAGGGATAGAAGACAAAAGAGCTGACTCAAAGAGATCCCACCAGAGGTGAGAAATGGGTACTGACACTCCTAATGAAAGATAAAAACCTTGAAGGACTGCTACCCCAAGAAAAGGCGGACTAAATAGACGCCACTAGGCTTAAGAAAAATGCAAGACATTTGTTTTTTTTTCTGGTTTTGAGTAGATTAAAAATAATGTTTCTCATATGCCTTAATGGGATTGGAGCCCAAATCTATCCTACCTAAGTAATACTTCAAACCCTAGGTTGAGAAATTAACGTAAGTTGTTCCCATATGAATGATGTTCATGGAGTGAAAGGAGGAAGAAAATGCTAAACTGTTTGGAAGCAACGCTTCAACAATCCAGACTCCTTATCCAGCATCATCTTGGAGGACCAGCTAGTATATTAAGAAAACAACAAATAAGAGCACACATGTTTGGAAAGAAAAAAATAAAACTGCTGCTTTTTGTAGCAAACCAAGCTATAATACCTGAAAATAAGTCTACAAGGAAATAGGAACTTCTTGAATAAATTATAAAGACTTATTGAAGGACATTAAAGATCTGAGTAAATGAAGAGAAGTATGATGTTGGAAGGTGGGAAGAGATTAATATAATAAAGATAACAAATCTCCCAAAATCGTTCTATCAATACAATCCCAGTCAAAATCTCAGTATGTTTTTTCAATGGGTCTGGCTAATATGCTCTAAAATTTATATGAAAGAATGAAACTCTAAGACTAGCCAAGAAAATTTTGACCAAGAAAAGGAAGAAGGAGGGTGAGACCCTTCCTACCCAGATATGCAAAGAAAGTGGTTGATAAATTTCCCAAGACCACAGTGTTTAGTAAAAGGCAGTGCTCGGATTAAACCCTGGTTTGTGTTGCTGCCAAGTTCATGCGCTGAAGGACATATAAGTCATAATTTAAAACCATTTCTGGGATTGATAAAATAGAAAGTGTGCACATAAAAGAACAGTCAAGAGTAAGGAAGTTATTTATAAGAAAGAGAAAGCTGATAAATTTGGCTCTTCACCAGATTGAAATCTACATTGTGAATCATTATTCAGAAGTGCAGAGTTCTAGATGTCTTTAAATAATAACATATACTTTCTATTATCTATAAAGAGATGAAATGAGGATAAAAAACACAGTAAGCATGTTAAAAATAATACGTAACTCTTAAAACAACATGGATAATTTTTTATATGCATTAGAAAAATATATTTGAAAAATATATTAGAAAAAAATATATAAATATATATACTTGGAAGAATCTAGGTTGTTTATCCTTTCATGAATGATACTGAGTATTATAGTAAATATGTGAAGAAAGTATGTCATTCATTAAATCAAACTTGTTTTATTAACGAGCAACTAAGACATAACATCTCACTGCTCAGGACACCTGAGTTGACTTGAGTCTGAATTTCTGTTAAAATCAGCTGAAATTAGAATGTGCTCATATTTAAGCTTTCCGTTCATCTGGTTTCTGCCAACTAGTTTTGTTTTAAGTTCTGCTAAACACCCAACACTATAATGTCTGTAGACTATTAAACGAAATGTAATTCATGGCACTATCTACCCTCAAATTCCTTATATTTTTAATTAGTGATAAGGTCCAGAACACAATTAAAAAAGAATTAAGGACTGAGCAATGTGAATCTGACAAGAAATTTTAGGACAGAAATCCACAAACAGAAATATTGAGTTGTTGGAAAAGTCATGACGTATTTTTTTCTGTTTTTTGTTGCAAAAATGCTTCACGATTTTCCGACAACCCAATATAAGCTGGGAAGAATTTATAATATTCTCTTTTAATGTTTGGAGTCCTAATATTAAGCATATTGTTCCATTGTGTTACTGGAAAATAACTTCTCTAGGGCTTCAGAAATCAGATATTGTTACTGGAAAGGCCTTCTCTTCATCTTGGGAATGCAGAAGATCAGGGGTCTACTTGGTGGGTAGGATTCAACTGAAAGAACACAAGGAATGCAGAGCAAAAGTGTCCCAATCTAGGCACTTAATGGATAATAGGATTTGGTTACCTGTAGCCCCACATAATGGCGTTAACTGGTCACGTGATTACAGCGAGCAGCTGCCTGAGTTAGTATAGTGAAAACAACCAATGACTTGCAGACAATACAGAGGTGATGTGACACAATTAGGGGCTGGAGGAAAGACTAACAACGCAGAAATAATGTCATTTTGTATCTGTGTTCTATGGCCTGGCCTGTTGTCTGTAATTATCTGCCGTGTAAAGATAAATTCTCTCCAGAGAATTGGAGGTGCCACTTGACACAGATGAGAAGGAGGAATTGGATTGCTAAGCATGGCAGGTTTGGCAGAAGCCCAGCCTGAGAGATGTGACCATTGGCTGACGAGCAGGGGAAGGCGTTTGGTAGGTAGGCACAGACCATTTAATTCCTTTGCATCTTGTTACCCTTTACAATCCTAAAAGAAAATGCGATCTTGTTTCACGTGGCATATGAAATTGACTGTTTTGGAGGATGAGCAACACTGAATTTGTGCCAATAGATCTTTAGGTTGTTGCATAGCTTGGGCTCGGATTTCAATAATAGGCACATGACTCTAAAAAATGTGTACTTCTGGGCTGAGGGAGAGTCAAACAAACATAATACATTCAGCTTAAATATGTCACATTTAGTGACACATATGTGTCTTCTTCTTTTCCATTTTGTTATATCCTCTAATTAATCTACATCCAGAAGTTTCTTCTTGTTCTGTGGGTAGACATTAGATATAAACGGAAGTCCATTTAAAAACTCATAGATGAGATACTTAATATAGGTAGAGTCACGGTCTTTATTTTTATTTATAATTTATACCCTCCATACTTTTTGAAAAGATTTGAGCATACTATATCAACAACACATTTGACACAGAATAATTAAAATAAATAATAAAAGGAGATTAGTAATTAAAGGAAAGAGAAAAAAATGGAAGTACAATACCATGTACCTCTAACATGGAAATATTTAAGTACTAAAGAAGCTTGCTAGGGAAGTGCAGAGAAATAATTTTCTGACAATAATCATAATAATTACATCTTTGGCAGTTAAGCATGGTGCTAAGTGCTCTACATGCATTACCTCATTTAATTCTCATAACAATCCTTTAAGGGACATTGGTCTATGGTATTGTCCCCATTTCACAGCTAAGGAAACAGAGCCACAACACAAGTAAGTCTTTTAACCTGTCATCACATAAGTAAGAAGTAGTGGAACTGAGCAATTGAATTCTGGAATCCATGTCATTCTCTCTAGTGTGACCATTGTGGAATGATTCAGTGGACAATAAGATTGTACTATTCAAAGAAATAAGAGGATTTTGCCTTGGTTCTTTGATTCTGGTATTCCAGGAAATTATTCTAAATAATGAATGTGTTACATAGGATATAGGCCCTAATTTTTTTGTGAAGTCCTTTTTATTATCATGAAACTGGAGGATAGGGAGCTTTCTCACTGAGAGTAGGGAGTTTTATCTGATTTGGGGAGACTCATGGCTATGAAATCTTGAGCAGAACTGGAAAGGGAGGGACTCTTGCTGTTGGCTGCATTTTTCTTATTTTCTTCTCCCTGGAAACCCCATCACAGGGCATTTTTCCTCAAAATGGTGATTCCCCAACTCTCCTCCTGCCAAACTTCCAACTTTTATATCTCTAATCTACACAGAGGGAGAAGAGGGAACGAATAATGACATTAAGTAAGATCTATGGTTCATCAATCAAGGGCTGTAGCCTCAGTCACTCCTCCAATATGGCAGAGCTTAGAACTCTGTTGCTTGTGGCTCAGCCTTGGCCTCTCTCTGACGAATGCTCTCCACAGACAAGGTGACTTTTATTATGATGAATAATGTAACCTTTGGGGATGTAATTGTTTATCATTTCATTGTGAATCATAGGAGATGGCAAAATACGTGGGGGCCATATTCTTTCAAAAAATGATGACTGATTCAGTGTCACTGTGAGGATAACAAATGGTTCAGATAGATTATGAGTGAATGGTTTTCACTTGGACGTTGGGGTGGAAGATGTGGGGAGGGGAGCATGGCAGGAAGAAGAAAGGGAACAAGAAGATATTATTTCCACTTTAGAAACCCTTAATCAAGTTTGATTCATAAACTGGAGAACTTGTGAATGAGGTGATGCAGTATTCAACTTTATGTTTAGTTCAGTGTCTAGGGTGTTGCCAGGCACATGTTAAATATTGAATAAAGTTTACCCCCTGAAATTGATATAACACTTTATGTACAATTTTTTCTTGAGCTTCTGTGTTTATAACAGACCTCATAGACTCCTTCTACTACTTGTCCCTCTGCTTCCACATAGGGCTGTACCTCACCAGAATTCCTTGGACTTTTCCAAATCAAGTACTTCAAATGCCGTATTTGAACAGCAGCCCCCAAATAGGGGGTGTGGGAGTCTGTGTGTTGTTCAGATTGCCACACGGGAGAAAGTCGCTGAGGCCTCATGTTTTATCTTAAAAGTAAAACAAAATTTCATCACCTTCTTCTTCTTCTTCTTCTTCTTCTTCTTCTTCTTCTTCTTCTTCTTCTTCTTCTTCTTCTTCTTTTCTTCTTCTTTTTCTTCGTGTGTGTGTGTGTGTGTGTGTGTGTGTGTTTGAGAGAGAGAGAGAGAGAGAGAGAGAGAGAGAGAGAGGATAATCTCTTCCTTCTTTAAGTATCAGGTAAAATTGATGTTCTAGAAATACAAATCATGCTTATGAATTGGCTTCTAGAATACTGCACTGCCATATACCTATATTTCAGTTCGCAAAGACTATCCCCAAGCCATCCTGAGCAATATTTTTCATAATAAAGGGGCAATTATATTGTTATCCAATTGTTTGATAAAGCCTGTTTGCATACCTTAACATGCCATTTGAATTTGAAAACCCATACATAGATAATAACAAATTGTTAGTAAGTAGTGAGCCGAAACAACACCAGACGATATTTTCTTTTCTCAATCTCATATATCCTAATCCCCCAAAACATGCTCAGTCTGTTCAGCCAGTCTGACATGTGCACAAGAAAAGGCTGCACTGTGGGCAAGTTTCCTTAACTACCCTCCCTTCGTATCGGTGGTGTCCTCAAAGAAGTCCAGTCATTACAGGTTTGTACAGCACAGATCTGTTCCATGGCTTGACAGCTTTGTGATGGCCACACTCTCCTAATTGTCAGGGAAAAGGTCAGTAAACTCATTTGCAGCAATTAGCTGCTAATCACAGAGTAGTTAATATTAATGTGTTCCTCTGTTCCAGGACTTTTTTTTCTTCCCTTGGGATGTCTCCAAGGATTTTTCAGAGGCCTGATTGCCCCCTGCCTATTGATTCTTCAGTCACAAGCTCTGTCTTCTTGCCTTACTAGGTAAAGCAAGAGGCAAAGGAGTACTTTTTCACAGTCTGATCAAACAGAACCCTGAGCCCCTCTCTTGGTATTGAGCCAAGTGTCATCATCTGCTTCTAGCTACTGGTTCCTGGGATGGGAAGGAGGAAGCTGACCTAGGAACTCAGCAGGGGCTCTTGAGAAGACAAGCTGTATGACCTTATCCACCCAAATGCAATGGAAAACTCTCTTTGTAATGCAGACATCAGCAATAGAACCATCTCCCGGGATAGTAGCCATCCTAAGCAGTGGAAATTGGTATTCCTTCCTGGAACCCTTAGGAAGCCCACAATGAGTAATAACAATTGTCATATGTAGAGAGCCCTACAATTTACAAAGTGCTATTTCACTAGATAATCAAGATATGTTCACAGGAATAATGGACACCATTAGTGTTATCTGCAGATTTGAGAAGAAAAGAGAGGGGTCTAGTAGACATCTTTTATATCACCCTAAAATGTTCTCACCATTGTTCTTGTCATGTGCATGCACGTCAGTAGTCTCGATCTGATGATTGGTCCTAGGAAATGTCTTTTGTTCATATTGGATTAATTGGTATCCCCGGAACTCTGCTGTAGTGGAAGTTTAGAAGAGCTTCCTTCAAGCCCACAAGGAGGTGTGCATCTGCTCCTGTCTTCTGGAGCTCAGGGCTACCTCTGCCTGGGGTAGAGGTCTTAGGTATGGACAAAAGGACCCCAGTGGTTCTTGAGCTTCTTCACCCTGCCCGATCTCTACCCAGATGGGCGGATACTTCACAGCGTTAACTTTAAAATTCTAAAAACTAGCATGTCTCTTTTAAATCAGACCAGATCTGTCTTTGGCTGTGGTCCCACACTTCACAGAGTGTCCGGTCTGCCATATGCTGAGTTGTGTCACTGTTTAGCAAAAGAGGATGCTGAATGGATCTGGTTGTTTAGAACATTCTACTCACTTGGCCCTGGCATCACTCTGGCTTCCCATCTGCTTCTGAGTATAGCTCTTGGATCTGATTCTAATTCTGAAAGTAGGAGATGGTCTGAGAAACACCCTCATTGAGCCCCAGCTCAACATTAGGTGCTCAGAGCCGCCTCCTTTATTGAAGAGTTTTCATTTAATTCAACTGAACAAAACTCAACTCATTAGGCGTTTTGAGCAATATGAAAAGTTATGTTTTGATTGATAGTGGACTTAGAATTAAGAGAGCTTGACTCCAGCAAAGCTCAATGTCCGAGATGGTATTTATTTTTCCTTCTAGATCTCTCCACCCTCCTTCACCTTGCCCTTGGCTCCAGATGGCTGACTATTATAGAATTCATTAATGGACTTCTGTGTTCTCAAACTTACAATTGAGTTTGACCAATGGAGTTACCTCACGTGGCTATAGGAAATGGATGTTGGGGTTTATTGCTTTAGATCTGTCTTTGAGCTTGTTTGGGATTGGTGAGTCCCTTCCCAGCTATTCCAAGCAGGATTTATTAGATCTCTCTCCTGCCAGTTTCTGGTACTAGTCCTTAGCATAGTCTTTATCTGCCTAGGAGTGGTAACAGTTCTTCAACTGTTACTAACCTTGGATACTACAGTATAACCTGTGGTCTCTCTAATCCCATCCAAATGGTCTCATTATAAATATACTCTCCTAGAATTATCTTAATTGGATTGTGCCATCTGTTTTCTGTTGACACTCAGAGACACTCTGTGTGATTGGGGCAAGTCACCGTCATACAGCTAGTTACCTCAAATGTAATATGAAAGGTTTAAAGCAGATAATATCCCTCCCAGTTGTAAATTTGCTTGGCAATGTAGGGACTACAGAATAAATCTCTTCTTTGGGAGCTTCAGGTAGCATTGAAAAGATACTACATAATTGTGGAATGCAGAATAGAACTAAGTATCTACATGATTAGGATGCATAAGTGCTCTAAGAAGTCAGAAATGGGCAAGGTCAGGGTGAACTGAATGGTCAAAAGAAACATATGGGTCTGCCAATAAATTCTTCCCCAACACCAAAGAACCATTTGTTGGTAGATCTTCTAATCGAGATCCGAGATGGATGTTGTTTTCAAGGCTATACCGAGCAGAAAGCGTGTATGGGAGCTATTCAAAAGAGCCTACACAATATTGGTTAATCTTACACAAATCCTCCTGGAAATGATACTGGAATCAGCTACATCCCATGATAAAATATAAAACTTCTAGGATTTCTTGAATTGAACAAAAACTTTTTTTAATTATAGAAAATACAGGATTAGTAGCTGAGAGGCTGGAGTTTTAATCTTAATTGGCATTAATTAGCTGTACCTTAAATGTTTTTCTAATCCAAAAATAATCTATTATTTTATTTGCTATAGGCTCCTTTTGTTTTTTTTCCTTTGACTCAGATATTAAAGACACATACACTGATATAAGAATAATATAATAATGGCCCTCATAACCACCATACAGGTTTAAAAGAATTTCCCGAACAATTGAGTCCACAGAATGTCCTTCGCCATTTGGATACCTTTTTCCCACCAAAGATAATTCCTACTCCCTCTTTACTTCTACCCACCCCAATCCAGAGATAAGACCAAGACGGGCAAATTGCTTTGCCGACTCCTTTAGTGTAGGGAAGCCCCTCTTTCATTGAGAGTACAGGGCTATACTTTAGCCCTCTGGGGGTCTTAGCTTTATGTGAACACTGCTTGCTCAGACCCAGGCCTTTCTCCTATGTAGCCATAAAAACCCAAAGCCCTAGGTTTTTGCATCAGTAATGTCCTCGTAACATCCAAGTCTTCAGGGCTGGCTTAGCCTACTGGAATCTCTGTGCCCTTTGGTTTGATTTTGACTGTTAGAGATCTTTCTTATTTTCTTACTAGCTTAGCTGTGCATATTTTTTAACAAAATATTTTTAAAATATATATATTCATATATTTCTCTTAGAGTAGGAGACTTTTTAAAAAATCTAGTTTACGATATTATAAAGTGCAGAAACAATACTCAATACTACTTATACTCAAAGACTACTCATAGTGGAAGTTTGTAAACCCTTCTCCCACCTCATAGGCAAAATGACTATTGCTTGAAATAATTATAAAAATAGAAACACTTTTATAGCCAAGAAGCTAATTCAGCTAACTCAAGTCTGCTGTAATTTAAGTACATTGACAGTTAGAAATGAATAATGGAAAGTAAAATCATAGCATCTTCAACAATTCTCTAGAACCTTTCACTTAAATTTAGTTAAAGGCAGGGACCATTTTTAAAAACACTAATTTAAGTTAATTGAAGCCAGAGATTGTCTTATTTATTTTTGCATCTCTCATGGTGTTTAGCATGTTTTCTTTCACATTGCAGGTGTTCAGTATGTGTTTGTTGATTTGATTTGAATTGACTCTTCCAAGTCCAATGCAAAAACAATATGGCCCTAAAATTTCCTTTGTTTTGCCTGTCCTGCACTGAAATTGAGCCAACTCACAGCAATTCCTTCCTTATATTGCACAGAATTTGTGACTTTTATGGTCTAATTTTGGGTTCATTCACTTGCAGAGTATTTGCTTGGCTTGTATAAAATAAATAACTTTTAACTAGTGAATTGTTTTTTAGTTGTTTGCAATCTTCTATGGTCAAGTGTTAACTCCCAAATTAAACATAAACTCTAACAAGTGTAATTACAATAAATGGCAGGATTTATTATGATTATTACTTTTGTTCTGTTTTCATCTCAACCTGGAATTACTAGAAAATGATGGTTGTCATGGGAGAGTTTTCCACCTTTTATTATTTCTCTGTTCCTGAAGAGACCAAAAGCGAGTAAAAACGTGGAATACATGATTTACTACAGTTTAAACCCAGTCTGAATTGTTCCTACCAGAAGACAATATAAATAATGTGGTACAATAAAATGGGTTTTCAAAAAAAGGGTTTTTTTCTTAAGAAGTAAAACAATTGTTTGAGATGTGTTTATTCTTGTGTGTGCACTAAAAAGTGATCACCCAAGCCCAGATCATATGAAGGCCTTTTGGCATTGGGGGAATCTTTGAGGTAAGATCTTGACTGAAGGAACATTAGAAGCAAGGACAACCAAGAAAGAAGACAAATGAGGAAACGAGACGTGAGGCATCCAGGCTGAAACAGGAAATGCCTGTGTCCTAGGCAGGAGCAGACTGAGAATGGGGTGTGACTGGAAGAGGGTCATTATCAGGAGTGAGTGGTGAAGGATCCCACTGCCACTGTAATTTGCCCCCTCATAACTGCCATGACGTCCACAGACAGCTTTTAGTGTCTTTTACTTCTCTGAAGGTAGTTACACAACTCTAATAGGGGACAGGAGGAAGCGATAAAAGAGAGGAGGAAGAAAATATGTTAAGTCACACCAAGAATGGAGCTATTGAGTTTCTGAGAATTTATTGTAAAAAAAAAAAAATGGAAGAGGTTCCCTTCAGTATAATTTATATGAGAGGAAACTCAGAAATGCAGAATAAAAGAGAAATTGTTAAAGCATTATTAGCATATGCAATATAATGCAATCATTTAAACAGTGTTTGAAGACTGTATTACTATGGTGAAACATTGATGTTATAAGTTAATGAGTTTGGTGCACACTGATCAGACTATGTAAAATACGAATGCATGTGGACACATACTAAAAGGATTTGTGGGTAAATGGATAGTTTTCTCTAGTGTAGCTCTCTTAGGGTAGGAAAATCGTGTATCTATTTTTAAACTATCCCTCATTGTTATCACATTTGCTTTGCAGCCCATAAAAACAACATATGTATGCTGGGGTGTGGAAGAGAGGGTCGGGGGAAGTTAGTGGAGAGCAAGAACACTAGCCCCTGAAAGAGACTGTGGGCACCATTGTTTCCCAAGTTTCCTTTGCTGTCTTGTTTTTACCATGACAGGCTAAAAAATATCTTGAATGTCAAAGAGCCACTATCTTCTTTTATATATGGTACTAGCCTAGTGCAGGACACAAACTAGGTGCCCATTAAATACTCATTAAATCAATATTCAGTTAATACATTCTGAGTGTCACTGCATAACTTTTTCATTTCACAAACAACAACATCCATTATCCATTTTCAATACAATGTAGATTCATGGGTTTTTTATTTGAAATTAAGAGAAATACCAGGTAGGTAGGTAGATTGATATAGATAGATGACAGCTAGATGATAGATAGATAGATAGGTAGATAGATAGATAGATAGATAGATAGATAACCTCTATGATTAATGCTCTGTCTCACCAACAAACACCATTGCAAGAAACAATGCTTTATAATAAATATGTACTTAGGGTGGTAGTTATGGAATGTTTGTTTGGAATATAATATGTGTGTTTGTGTTCTTGTATTTGGGAGACAAAATATCCTGCAGCATTAAGGTGATGCTATTCAGAATCTTCTTAGGTCCGATAGTGGTACCTGTGTTCTAGTTTTTAGAAACCAGTCTGTATGTGTGTCCTAGATCTACAGATATTGCTTATTATCTTAGCTTTGCCATGAGGTTGAAAAGCAAGAGGAAAAATGCTATTCTCTACATATCCAGATCTCAAACCCCAGTTCCAAAACTAGAAGAAGGGAAAGGGAGATTGGAAGCAAGACCAGAGGAATAAATAATCCCCATGCCTCAAACACTTCTTTGATAAGAAAAGATCCAGCTATTGGCAAGAAGTGGTGTTGGTGAGGGCATCAGAGAATCAAAGGCTTATATTTCAAGGAGATGTTCTCTTATAGCACAAACATGATTAAGGGTAATGTTGTGTTATTTCAGATTTTCATTATTTATAAAAGGAAAAGCAATAGTGCCAGACATGCAAGAACAAAGCTAAATAGGCTTCAGAGGCCTTCTGGCTCTCAAATCTAAGAAAATACAATAATTGGACTGTTTATTTGCCATGTTTCATATTTGTTTTCTTCTTAGAGGAAAAACAAAATAGAGATTTCTTTTTTCTCTCAGAATAGTTGGTTTTGGTGATAATGGACTCAGTTTTAGCTCATCTGTCCCTCCCTTTCCCCAGGCCATTCATTCTATCTGCCTAGATAGATAGAGAGCTGCTTCTGTTTTTAAAATAGTCAAGGCTGCCCCAAACTCTGGGATCTGCTTCTACAGGGAGGTTCTAGTAGAGAAACCAGGGGAAGAAGGTGGCATTTAAAAGACATCAGCATCTTAAACAACTGGCTTCTAAAGACAAGGCAAGAAGACGGGGCCGACTGTGTGGCTTCACATCTCCCTGTCGACTTTTTTCGTTTCCCTTAGGATGCATGTTGTCTGAATATGATTGAATCTCCTTTGCTTCTCCTCCAATGGCTGCTTTTGATGCTCAGTTTTAGGTACATGCCCCAAGGATAAAACCACTGGGGGAAGAGAAGGTCATGGAGTGAGCCGTTCTGTGCTTGAGGCCCCTGCAGGTGTCCTGGGTTGAGGGAAGGCTGTGGGGTCTGACTCTGGATATCAGCAGAACCTACACTTGTGGTGATGATCTGCAATGGCATGTGCATAAGGAGCAGAGCCTTCCAGAGATGGTGGGTCATGGCGTTGCTGCGTCTGATACAGGAAAGGTAACCCTGGTCCAGGGAATCAAAGAGAGAGAGGATTTAAAAACACATTTACCTGTCTAAAGCACCCCTGGATGCTGTGGCAATATTTCATTGAGTCATTCTCAGAACTTATGGCAGCCATAGTATTTATAACTTTTTGGCTCAATTCCCAGTCATGCATTCCTTCAGCCAATATTTGGTGAGAACCTACTATGTGCCAGGCAATTTAGCACTCAGAGTTAATAATGCAGAAATAATAATTAATAGTGATAATACAAGCTAATACTTATTCAATATTCTATGATCTATGTTTGGTGCTTATCATTTATTTTATTTTACAATCTTTATATGTAGATACCATTATCAGACCCATTTACAGATGAGGATATTGAGGTTTAGAGAGATGGAAAGCTATTACTTCATACAGAAAATATGTATTGAGCATCTTTTACATGCCAATCACTGTACCTTTGTGGGGGGGGGGCAGAGTTATGGTAGTGAGCAAAGATTAGATTCTTATTCTTGTGGAATTTAGAATCTAGTAAGGGGAGAGAGACAATAAATAAATCAGCAATTAAGTAAAATGAAACCTGAAGCTAGTGATACATACTATGAAGAAAATAAAACTGGGTTATGTGATAAAGACTGACAGGCAGCCAGGGAGGTTGGGATGGACTTTATGTTAGATACAGGAAGATGTACTTAAGAAAGTGGTGTTCAAGCTGACACTTGAATAAAAAGGTGCCAGCCATGTAAACAACTAGAGCAGAGCATTTTAGGCAGTGGGACTAGCAAGCACTAAGGCTAAGCTGGAATAAGCTTAGTGTATTTGATAAGCAGAAAGAAGACTGGTCGAGCTGAAGTCTAGCAAGCCAAGGGGCAGTGATCCACCTTGAGTGGTCTTAGGACCCTGGGCCACATGCTCAATACTCCTGGAAGTCCGATTTCCTTCGAGCCCATTGAGCATCTTTGAGGGTAGTCAATGAGGTAAGAACCAGACAGTCTGCTGTTCAAATGAGATTTTCTTAAGATAAGCACTCCTCTCTCTTGGGTCCAGATTTATCCTTCTTGAGTAGTACAGACCCTTTGGAAGTTGAGGCAGAGCAGAATGCCGGGAGAAGCATGGTTTTCTTCTGGTTCTCTCCCAGATCATTCGCCAAGAAACATGTCCCTTTGAGTTTTTCTCTAGGCTCTGCTAAGATAACCAAGGCCCACATTGTTGGTGAGATATGCCATTTTTCTCCCTAATCTTTGCCACATTTCTTTCATGGACACCACCTTTCATATTTCTTATTTAGTCATCCTTGATTCATCCTTCTGTCTGACTCACTGCATCTGGTAGAGTGGTCATTAGGAAACTGCAAATGCAGCCATTTGAAAGAGAGAGCAGCTTGGTGGCCTCAAGGATAAGAGGAATGAGGCTGACTTGTGCTCAGATCTGCCACTGTTTGTTCTCATGGCCAGGGGCTCGTGTTTGGCTTATTAACTAAGATATGCAGATTGACTTCCACAGTTCCTATGAGTAGTGATGAGTGACCTCAGAAAATTTATTAAAACTTCAGACTTTCTTCTTCGTGACATAGCGAAGTATTCAATCAGGAACCTTCAACATAGGCATTATGACATCTCTCCATCCTTGGCAATCACACAAACAGAAGTGTGTGCAGTGTGTGTGTGTGTGTGTGTGTGTGTGTGTGTGTGTGTGTGTATAGAGGGAGAGAGAGAGAAAAGGGTTAAGGACTGGGAAAGGGAAGCATAGAAAACAGAGGAGAGAAGGCATACAGGTAGCTGATGAACAAGAAGATATCAACATCACCTTAATACCTTGCTATTCAAAGTGTCCTTGAAACAACAGCATCGATAACACCTGTGAGCTTATTAAAAATGCAGAATCTCATGCCCCATTTCAGACCAACTTAATCATGTTTTAACAAGATCCTCAAATGATCTATCTGAACCTTAACAGTGAAAAGGTATAAACTTAATGATTGCATGGGTTTGGAGTTTTATTCTCACCCTTTACCTTTAATGATCTCTAGATCATGTTCAGCTCAGGATTGAACTACTCTTTTATCAAAAGGTATCACATATAGTTTATCATGGCATTTATCAATCTTTGTGATAATGATGGTTTTTCTTACCTATTTCTCCCTACTGTGAACTCCATGAGGACAGAGACTAGATGAGTCTTGTATGCTGCTTTATTTCCATATCCCTGGCCCAATGTATGGCATATAATAGATACTCAATAAATATCTACTAAATGCTTAATACTACAAAGCAGGAGGTGAGGCATTAAGATATATGGATGGAAGAAACCCACCGTCCCTTCCCTTGCTTCATAAGTACTGTTATCTTAATCTCCCTAACACCCCACCTCTTCTCAGCCACATACAGATCTCCCATTACAGAGTCTTGCACACAGTAGGTGCTCAAATTTTTTAATAAATAAGAGCAAGATAAATCTTGTCCCCACAAACCTCGTGCCACACAGAAGCTTCTGGAGTAGAGATGGAGGTCAATAGATAAAAGGCACCTGTCTATCTAGATGGTTTAAATCTGTCCTGGAAGATTTACTGATTATCTTGAGAACTTGTCAGAACAATTCAAAGAAATTCTGGAGAAAAAAATCAAGAGAGTAGTAAAAATAAGTGCCAAAGCCACACATTCTGTTGGGTTTCAAACAAATTCAGAAGTAATGCTTCATGTGATAGTTTTCAGTTGCTGTATTTAGAACAGCTTCAGAGCAAAATGGCACCATGAGAAGTATGTTAGAGATGAATATAGGTGTGAGAAATATGTGTATTACAGGTAGAGAGGGGCAATTCAGAGTGCATGGTTTCTATCTCCAGAAATGACTTTATCTGCCTGCATGGTTCCCACTAGAGCAGGCTTTCTCAACCTTGTTACTACTGACGTTTGGGGCCAGATGATTCTTTGTTGCAGGAGCTGTCCCGTGAATTGTAGGATGGTCAGCATCATCCCTGCCTTTACCCACTTGATGCCAGCAGCAGCTCCTTTCAGTTGTAACCGTGTAAACTGTGTCCACATGTCAAATATCTTGTCAAAACCGCTGCTGGTTAAGTTCCACTGCTCTACGGAAGCATTTGGGTTGATTGCTCTTTCTAATTGTCTGGCAAATACTGCTGATGGACCGATTTTTCTCTTACATCTTTAGATTTGGATATAGACTCTTCTTCTGTTTTTGGAAGCTGCCCTCACCAGTGCCGTGTTGCCCAGCTTAGAAGGTTGTGATGTGGTTATTGTCTGCTTCAACGCACAGTGTGTACAACTTCAGAGCGCAATTCCATTCGACTCCACTAAGAAGGGCCCAGACCGATGAGATGCCGCAGTGGAAAGCGAGCATGCATAGCTGAGCTAGTTTAGACAGTAATTTAGGACTTCTGTACTTCTTGGGGTCCCTTTTAATTATTTTGCTAGCATCCCTGTTGATAGTCCTTAAAAAGAATTTCATATGAAAAGAAGGCTTAATAGCGTCACCAAGGGTGGGAATTGGAGCAGGCTCTCTTTTCTGTCCTGTGGACTAGAACACTGCTGCTTAAACTATTCAGTCAGCTCACCTATTGGTCTAAAAGGGATCGACCTAGCAAGTTTAATGAAATTGTGATGAATATTGAGTTTCTCTATTCCTGGGAGGCAGCTATGTAATAGGGCTTATCAAATTTGGCATCCGGTCCTGGATCAAAAAAACTAAAGTAAGGAAACTAGCCTCCTTTCCTTCTTCAGCTCACTGTCTCTGAGATCTGCTGAGTGAGAAGGGTTTCCACAAATTACTCAAAGAGAAATCACATGACTATTTTGATTTTTCCTTTGTAAAAGGATTAATCTCAGTGTTCCGTGAGACATATCAGGTTTCATTTAATATTTGAAAATCTATTTTCTATACATTTATTATGTCAAGTGAAGTATACATTAAGTTACAAATGTGTAGTTTTTAATCATCTGTTCAATTCTAGAAGTGTTCCGGTTTGTGATACATATGTGCATTATCTCTTATGACAAAAAAATCTCTTGTATTATATTGATCATGTGCTGGCAGACTGAAGCAAGATTATGTGCCAAGAATAAGGTTTGGTCTTTGTCTCCAAAAAATCCAAATAGCTGATCAGTGTAATCAATGCAGTGAGCAAAATTAATGAGATTAACTGTAGGTTCTCAAGTAAGAACTAAGTAATTAATTCTAAAGGTGTTTTTGGTCAGATTGAACATCATGTATTTATAATTGAAGAGAAATGATTGAGTTCCAAACCAAGTAAAATTTATTTGAGAAGTAATATTGTTTTCATAATCTGTGTATTTTCTCCTCTCCAATACCATTAGCAATGAAGAGTTGATTTTATTTATTTTAAATGCTGTCATGAATGGGCAGTACAGATGCACTTGCAGAGAGGATCATGTGCTGAGGTTAGAGTCCTGTGTGCCATCGGGTTTGTAGCCTCTCAGCCAGGGCCCACACAAAGGGTTGTGTTTAGGGAGTTAGTATAAGGTAACAGGGAAGGAGCTGGCTAATTAGTACTCTGGAGACAGAGGTATTGAAGGAATGAATACTAATAGGCAGACTTAGCAGACAAGCAGGTTCTAGTTACCATTCTAGCCTTCAGGAGTGGGATTTCAGTCTCCTAAGGTTAAGAGGGGCTTGTAAGAGCAAATAATCTCCTCAGAAAAGTTGAATACAAGATAAGTTATCGAGTCAAAATTCTTACTAATGAAAATAGGGCAGAAAGCAAGAGAAATGTGTTGATGAATGCCAGTGTATTGGGCTGGAATCAATTCTATATTTTTTCTGTAAGCTTAAATCCATTCTAGAGGCTGAGGCCTGTAGAGGAAGGTTGAATGCCAGCTGCTGGGGGTGAAAGGAACAGTATCTGAAAGCTATTTCAGTGGTTCCAACAGAAAACCAGGTCACTGGCAATGGAGGGGGAAAGTGGGCATATCTGAGAGAGGATGTGGAGGTCAGTACAATGGGACTTTAAGACTGAGTGACTGTGAGGTTTGAGAGGCAGGTGAGAACTGAAGATGAACCCAAGGATGAGAAAGAAGGATGATGAGATAATTGAGCATGAGAGAACACATGAAAAGGAGCAGGTTTTACGGGTACTAATGTCCATCTGGGACATTTTAAGTTTAAGGCTCCTGTGGAGCAATGAAGTTTAGTTGCCTGGTAGGCAAGCAGGGGTCTGGAATTCAGGAGAAATTAGATGAGAGAAAATTATATGAGGAGAAAATATCAATTTATGATGCATTTATTATAAGGCCAAAGAAATGCATGAGATCATCCAAAGAAAAACATGGAGCAGGTTAAAAATCTTGGATGGAGCTTTGGATAACACCTTCATTTAGAAGTTGGAAGGACAGGAGTCAGTGAAGGCTATTGAGAAGGGACAATAACAGAGATAGTAGAAAAACTAGAAGAGTCATGTCCCAAAAGCTAAAGGAGAAAAATCTTTTAAGAAGGACATATAATAGTATCAAATGTTCCAGAAAGGCTAAGCAGATTCACTTATTTGTTTATTCAACATGAACTAAATGCCAGTCCTACTCTGTGCAAGGAGTTGGAATGAGGTCAGAGAAGAGGCTTGTGGGTTTTCTTTAGTAGTCAGCACTGATATTTCACAGCGGATTTATATGACTTGCAGTAGTGATCGTCTGATTACAGTGGATTAAAGGTATAACCAGAGTTAGCAAGAGAGAGCCAGGCTGTGTAGGCTAATGTTCTGAGAAGTTTGAGAGGAAATGGTAAAGAAAAAGTGGGCCAATAATGGCCTAATTTGTAAAAACAATTATTAGAAGTAGTTATTTCATTTTTGTAGCACACCCCATGTAAACAATTTTAACCCATTGACTTGAATCAAATATTTTTATATTAATAAAGCTGGATGCAATAGCAGATATAAGAAATTATAAGGCATATTATTTTTTCCTTTTAGAAGCTTAGAATCTATCTTAAAATCAACTGTGCATCTATGGGGGGGGTTGCAGGTGGAGAGCAAGATATAAAAACAGAAAAAATGTCATGAACACGTGTTAATGACAATATCTAATAACAATTACTAGTTCATGGAGGGAAGCTGCAGACCACAAGAACTATCAACTCAGGGAAAGGGAATACTACCTTGAGTGAAAAAAGGCTTTGCCACAGAGGAAAGAATACATGTGGGTCATAAAAGATGACTAGGGTTAAAACTCTCATAAAGGGAAGACAAGAGGGTAAATATGCCAGAACTTTATTTCTTCCTAGAGAGTGGAGGTAGTGCCAGCTGCCTATCTTCCACCCTAGAAAGGGGCCTCAAAAACTAAATCTACCCATTTCAATCTTCCTTTGGTTCACAGATGGAAAGTACATGAGCTCCCTGCTCCTGTGGTGTCAGTCTTATTATCACAAATGGTACCAAGACATCAAATATGCAGGAAACCTGTTACCAGAAAGCAGGAGTCGTAAAAACCTCAACACTGTGCCAAATAACAGGAATAGAGCAGGAGTGGAGAGGGAAACAAGGTGTGTTATACACAACAAGCAAGCTAAGTGCTCTGCAGAGGCAAGGAGGAGGGCAGTTCTTATTTTGATGGCGTCAGAGCCTGAAGTCTAAGGTCAGGATATACATATTGGCATGACCCACGCATGGGTATGTCAAACCTTAGCCTACTGGGCCTTCGTCTTGAAGGAACACAGATGAAATTGACCAGATACGTTTTCTTTGATGTTTATCAATCCATTATTTTGTAAAATTTGAAATGGAACTATAGCCAAACTGAGAAACCAACCAAAATTCAACCCAAAGTGATTTTCTAGATAATATTGGAGAGATACTGAATGAAAGAGGGGTGGGTAGCACTTAGTGTACATCACAGAGCAATTTAATGAACATTGCAGAGTGCATTTAGTGGCTGTTGTTTAAAGCAACAAGAAATCGGATAATTTTGTTCTTTATTTGCTAAATCTTAGAGAAATGACAGATACGAATTTTGTTTTCAAAAAATGTTTACAAACCTAAATCCTGCAATTAAAATCATTTTCAACTTCCTACCCTCCCTGTATGGGAGCTTGCACAGCTGTCCCATGTGTACTTGTCTAGGTAGTGTTTTCTTAGCCACAGTAAGTAAATGTTTTGTAACTAGGTATATCATCACAAGACAAGAATAGTCACTTAAGTTTTGGAGTCCTTTTATGGAACTTTAGTGAACACTGTTTCATGTGTTCCTTGTAAGCATCCTATGAAGTGGGTGTGCAGAGTATTTTAATTTAAGAAATTAGAAAACCCCAAGCCAGAATGGTTAACAATCTGACGATCCTCCGGTGTTAAACCATGAGTTAGCGATTGAGCCTGAATTTGAGCCTCGTCCCTGAGCACCCCCTTCGATGCTGCTTTCAAGGCCCTGCATTGCCTAATTTACTCTCATCTGAAGGCCAGACTGCACCAGACTGAAATCCAAGTGCTGGCCCAGGCTGTCATCACACCTGAGGCCGAGGCTCCCCTTGCAAGCCTGCTGCCTGTTGGCAGAATCTACTTTCTTGAGAGCCGTGGCTGTCAGCACCTAGAGGCTGCGTACTATTCACTGTGCTGAGAGGAAAAGGTTTCCTCTTCGGACATGAGTCCAGTGATTGGCAGTCTGAAAATTAATTGACAGTAGATTAACAGGAAAAAAGACAAAGTTTATTTACGCATGCACAGTGTGCATGTGGGAGCCTCTCAGAGATGAGTAATTCACTGAAAAAACAGAAAGAAAAGGCATATGTACTGAACTTAACAAAAGGGAGTAGGTGAGTAGGGCTTCAGTGGGGTTATATGGAAGATTCTCTCAGGCTTTTGGTTCTAATGAGCAGCTGAATTCGCACTTCTGGGTGCTAAGGGTCAGCCCTTTCCCAATCAAAAAACTCCCAAAGAGAGAGGTCAATGGCAGCTGTCTTTTCAGAGGCTCTGCTTAAGTTTAGATAGTGTTTCTTTCTGTGGCAGCCGATTGTTCAGAGGTTTTCAGCTCTAAGTAATTTTCATACCACTTTTGTGGGCTGTTAATCCCTTCGACTGCCACATGGCAGTCTCTACAACATTGCATTTTGCTTCTTCAGTACCAACAGAAAGACATCTGTTGCTGTTTGTTGTTTCTATTTTATGGGCTTACTTGCTTAGGTCAGGCCCACCCAGGCTAACCTCTCTTTGATTAACTCAAAGCCAACTGATCAGGGACCTTAATTACATCTGAAAAAAAATTTTTTTTCATATACTGGTATATAATTATGATAATGATATCCCATCATATTTACCACACTCAGCTGGAAGGGGTTATACAGGGCATCTATACCCAGGGGGCGGACATTTGGGGGCCAATCCTAAAATCCTTCCTACCACACCAAATTATAGGATGAGCAGTTCAGTCCAGTACTATCAGACAGTATAAAAATGAAATGATCATACGTATTCGTTACACTGTTGAATTAATAAAATGGCTGCTGCATGCTCGATGATTATACCAAATGACATCTAAGATCATCCATAATAGTAGTCAGAATGGAATAACTCCATCTGTGTATTCAAGAAGACTTTTTAAACCAACTTTCATTCTTTCTCTAATTTAATGCATAGTTTTTGAGCATAAGAAGGTGCACATAAACATTTTAAATTAAGTTATTTTCTCTTTATTAAAATTCCAAGTTCTTATATTAGGCAGTTGGGCCTATAGACTTCAAATCTTCTCACCAACTCTAACAAGTTGTTATAGTCTGTATTATTTAACTATTACCATATAACAAATTACCTCAAAATTTAGTCACTTAAAACAATACCCAGTTTCTATGGGTCGGGAATCCAGGTAGGGTTTAACTGGAGCCTCTGCTTCTGGGTCTCCCATAAGGCTGCAGTCAAGGTCCCACTGGGGCGGGATGTGCTTCCAAGCTTACTCAGTGGCTGTTGACCGGGTTCAGATCCTTGAGGCCCGCTGAACTGAAGGCCGCACTTCCTACCTCTCTGTTGACTGGAGGACATTCCCAGTTCTTTGTCACATGGGCCTCTCCAACATGGCCATTTGCTTTGTCAAAGCCAGCAAGAGAGAGAATAGCAAGGTGGAAATCACAGTCTCTTGTTACCTAATCTCAGAAGGGGTGTCCCATCAGAGTTGTGTTATTCATACATTGGAAACAAGTCACTAGATTGGGTCCATACTCAGGGGAGAAGATGTGGATGCCAGGAGGGCAGGGATTGTTGGAGTCCATCTTAGAAGTGTGCCTACTGCCTAAAGGAGGGAGTAATTAATAAAAAATTAATTACTTCAAATAGCTTATCAGACAAAAGCGTTGAGGTGATAGATGATAAACTTAGAGGTGTGTGTGTGTGTGTGTGTGTGTGTGTGTGTGTGTGTGTGTGTGTGTTTGGGTTGGAGGAGTGAAAAAAACAGGAAAACGTGTACGTGAAGAGATGTAGATCAGGAGTGGGGCAGCAGTGTGTGAGGAAGCCCAAGGAACAGATGGGGAATGATGACATCTGAGGAGACACTAATAAAAATGCCTGTTTCTAAGAAATGAAAGAAAATAACCTCTTCCATTCTATTCACGTATTCAGAGCTAAAGCAAATGAATTTGACTGGGCTGGGTTCATAATGGGAGTGGCCAGCTCTTGTCTGAGTAGAGAGGGCAAATCAAGCCCAAAACTGAGAGGCGAAGTTCAGAATCAGGGGAGCGATATCATGTCCAAGGTATGAGTTTGGGGCCATAGACAAGAGAAGGATTAGAGGTCAGAGACCCAGGAGTACCAAACCAGTGTGGAAGCAAAGTATTACACCAGATAAAGCAGAAGGTTGTGGATGTGGCCAAGAAAAAAGAAATGCTTCCCGGGCCGGCCAAGTGGCGCGATGGTTAAGAACTGGCTTGGGATGCCAGAGGGCCCCGGTTCGGATCCCACATATGAGGGCCAGTGACACTGCCCTCTAC
>NW_017732188.1:207714-239288 GCF_001890085.2 Hipposideros armiger | reverse complement strand
AACAAAACAACAGCAACTTGTCTGTTCCCCTTCCCCCAATTCCCCAGCACTGTTCCCATCCCCCCAATTACCCAATAAAAATCTTTAAAAAAAAAAAAAAGAAATGCTTCCCACTGTCTTTCTGGTGGGCAGGGCTCTCTGGGTTTAAACACATGGGGCTGGGCCAGACATTGCGTCTAAGTTATTGAAAGGTCATAAAGTATTGCTATATATATATATATTTGAAGTTCAAGCAAATAGAAAAGTTCATGCTTTAGTAAAAATGTTGAAATTGGGGAGGAAGTACTATTCCAAATGAAATTAAATGTCACAAAAATATTTCTTTGTTGGCTAACATTACCTTATGTATTTTCTCCCAAAATGCATAAATAGTGTTTTGTATCGATTGATGATTAGATTCTCCTCTCCAAATACTATTTGTATTTGGTGCATCATTCTGCTCTGCCTGAGCCTGAGTCATCTAGCTCAGAACAAATATCGGTGGGGGTGCCAATGCCTTCTCCTTCTGACCCTTAGCTGTAATTTTTATTTTAACATTATTTTGACCTGAACATATTTTCATTAAATGTCAACAAATAATTTATTCTATAAACTATAATGTGTTTTTATGGGCTTTTTAAAATTGGTGAATTTCCTAGGCTTTTTTTTTAATTTGCCACATAACCACATGATAGACTGATGAAACTGAAGTCACGTGGAAAACAAAGACCGACTCATTTCTGGAAAAAGAAATCTCACATTTAATTCCCTTTCTGCTTGTTTTCTATTATGTCTGCTACTAGATTACAGAAGTAGCCAATTACTTTCATCCACCTTTTTTTTCACATGCTTGAAAATTAACTTAAAATATTTTTTTAATTTTATAAGTTAACTCTTATTTTGAGTGTTTATTCATTTATTTATACTTATTTTAATCCCAGATCATTTAATTGTAACTCTTCTTAAATTCACCTTGGAATTTGCCTAAATATATTCTCTCTGTATATTCAGTCATAGTACTACAGATTGTTTAGTTTCTTCATTTATATTAGCAATTGACTGAACAGCAGCAACTAATGAATCAATATGCAGCAATTAAAATCCCTATTAAAATGTGCCAATGCCAGATCCAAACTGCCAGTTCTGACTATTTAGAAAGTGCTAATATTTTCTTCCCATACCATCTACTAAAGATAAATAGATCAGATAGTTCCAGATTAAATTAAACGTGGCATTTGTGTATTCTTGGTTTGCCTTTCATTTTTGAAAAGAAAAGCTTATAATTCTGAGGCATTATCTGTTCCAAATCTTAGTGGTTATGATTTGTAAGTTATCAAAGTATTTTCAAAATATTTTCTGTAACAACCTACCATGGTGCCTGAAATCCACACTCTTATGATTTCTATGGGCCATTTAATGCTAGACATGATATATAGATGTATATATAGATATATAGATATAGATTGACATAGATATGATGTACAAATATAAATATTGCACCACTGAAAAATATTACTTCAAATAACTTATCAGACAAAAGTCCTGAGTTGATAGATGACAAACCTAGAGGTGTGTGTGTGTGTGTGTGTGTGTGTGTGTGTGTGTGTGTGTGTGTGTGTTTGAGTGTGTTTGAGTTGGAAGAATGAAAGAACTAGAAAAAGGTGTACCTCACAGGATGAAGATCAGGTGTGGGGCAACAGTGTCTGAGGAAGTATGAGGAATAGATAGGGTATGATGATATCTGCCCTTTCTAATGTGTGAAAAATCCAGGATACATTAATTTTACCTATTTAATAGCTCATGCCCAAGAATTAAAGGAGTCTTTAAAAACTAAAATCAGAACTTGAAATAATTTTTCTTTATTGGACTCAATAGTATTTTAAATGGCACTCTGTACTTACAGGTAAATCATACACATATTTATCATTTTTATCATATTTCTGGAGTTTTGATATTTGTAACTGCCAAAAATAAATTATCAAATAGGTGGTCCTTGTTCTTTCTAGGAAGAAATTCTTTTAAATGTAGAAGCCAACTCCAAAAAGAGCTTTTACCATTGAGAGGGAATAGCTGTGAAGAAAATAGCCTATTAGTTAATTTTTAAATGCTCTCAGTTGCCTTAACTTGCAAGAAAAATTATTTAATATGTAAAAAGTACTTAGCCTCATCTAAGTGGACAGTTGCTCAAATGAAGGATCAGGAATGACATTAAATATATCAGCATTCGGCTGTCCTCTTGCCTTATTTCAGCCTTTATCTTGTGACCTCTTGTTACCAAAGTTTCTGAGGTAACAATTCATATACTGACCATCTGCCTGTGAAAGGAGCTTCTTTATTCACTGAAATGAAATTTGTAGGCTTCCAATCCACCCCAAAATGAAGAAAAAAGGCAACATTGTAGACAAAGTACTGGGAACCTGGTGGGTCCCCATAAATCTTATTTTTTGAATGGTCACTTTTACTACCTATATTGAAAGCCAATCCTAATGAATACATGAAATTCTTTATTTGCAGAAGTAGAAGATGATCATTTGAATTTTAAAATATTGATCAGGAGGAATTTTTATGGTTTTACAATCAATTTGGTCTATTGAAGTGCTCTGTGTGCTATACTAGGCTATAAAAAGGACCCTCCTAAGGCCTGAGAATGAACTAGGTAAATAGTGCTTAGTATTTCCTTTGGCTCATTCGAGGGAGAGATGTAGACATTGGAAGAGGGAAAGAAGGTGGCAAGGACAAAGGACTGAAATATAACCATATTATGCCTTGTTATTCTTGTAGGATCTCATGATTCCTTCAGCTTCTACATTGACGAAGCCTCTCCTGTTGGGCCTGAACAGCCAGAAACTGTCCAGAATTTTGTCTCTGTGTTTGGAACTGTGGCCAAAAAGCTGATGCGGAAATGGCTGGCCACTCAAACGATGAACTTTACTGGTCAGCTGGGAGCTGGGATCCGGTATTTTGATCTTCGAATTTCCACCAAGCCCAGAGACCCCGACAACGAACTCTACTTTGCTCATGGTTTGTTCAGTGCCAAAGTCAATGAAGGCCTTGAGGAGATCAATGCGTTCCTCACAGATCACCATAAGGAGGTAGTATTCTTGGACTTCAACCATTTTTATGGGATGCAGAAATACCACCATGAAAAACTGGTTCAAATGCTGAAAGACATCTATGGAAACAAAATGTGCCCAGCGATTTTTGCCCAGGAAGTTAGTCTAAAGTACCTGTGGGAGAAGGACTATCAAGTGCTGGTCTTCTACCACAGTCCAGTGGCTCTAGAAATGCCCTTCCTCTGGCCTGGGCAGATGATGCCAGCACCCTGGGCCAACACCACAGACCCGGAAAAACTGATTCAGTTTCTTCAGGCGTCCATCACTGAGAGAAGAAAGAAGGGCTCGTTCTTTATATCTCAGGTGGTGCTGACCCCCAAAGCTAGCACTGTTGTCAAAGGTGTGGCCAGTGGCCTCAGAGAAACAATCACAGAAAGGTAAGTGTCCTTAAAATATCAGGGAAAATGTTTAAATAATTTAACCTAAATTCACAGAGCTAGTAGGTGCAGAGCTAAAATTCATACCCATTTATTCGATTCCTAGCGCTGCCATAGCAAAGTATCACAAACTGCATGGCTTCAAACAAGAGGTACTTATTGTCTCTCAGTTCCAGAAACTGGAATTCTGAAATTGAAGTGTCAGCAGGTTTGACTCCTTCTAAGTGCTTTGAGGGAGATTCTTTTCATGCCTCTCCCCTAGCTTCTTCTAACAGTTGGCAATCCTTGCTGTTCCTTGTTCCTTGGCTTATAGATGCATCAATTGACTCTGTCCCCATTTTCAACTCGGCATTTTCCCCGTGTGTCTCTGTCTTCTCTTTTTATAAGGACACCAGTTATATTGGACTAGGGCCCACTGTAATGCTGTCCTCTTAACTTGATTACATCTGCAAGCATCCGATTTCTAAATAAGGTCACACAGGTATGGAGGATTAGGACTTCAATGTACATTTCTGTAAGACACAGATCAACACATGGCACCATGTATTTTCACTCCATGTCCAGTTCTCTTTCCACAGCACACCTTTTCACATTTGTGTAGCATTTTATAGATTACAAAGCCCTTTCTCCACTGCTTGCAGAGTCCTTTACATACCTAATTACATTGGATCTACATAACAACCTTGGGAAGTAGATATTGTCTTACAGATAAAAATGTAGGTTCAGAGAAGTAATATGCTTTGCCTAAGCCCACTTGGACAATGAATGATGAAACAAAATCTGAAACCCCGTTTTTTCTCAAGCCATATTCTATGCCTTTACACTATACCATAAGCAAGGATCATCTTCCAGAGAGTGGGCATCCCATTGGTCAAACCCAGCCAGGTATGTAGAGTACTGGTACCTGTGAGGTGCAATTTGAGTGATCACTAGAGATCTGTGCAGCTCTTTCCCATGAGGGTAACACAACATGTAGAATTGTATATATTATTTATTCTTTTGACGTAAAGTATTAAATAATACAAACAATGTATGAAGATAAAATATAATTTCTATCAGAACTTTTAACTTTGATGGTTTGCATTATGGTAAGGGGACAGAGCATAAATGTTTTGCTTGGACTCAAAGTCTTCTTAGGGAAAGATAACAAGATGAGAAGAAAAGATTTGCAGGTGGAAATAGTATGGGTAGCCTTATAGTATAGCATGTAGGATGGAGAATGGCAGGAGATGAGGCTTGTGGTGGGGTAGGAAGACACTGTAGAAAGGCCTTTAGGGCACAGGCTACAGGGCACATCATCCTATGAGCAATGGGAAGCTAGAAAACGGTATTTAGCAGTACAGTAACTTGACCAGATGTGCATTTTAGATAGATAACTGGCACAGCATTGAGGCTAGATGGAATGGAGAGAGTGAGCATTTAGGAGGTGCTTAGAACTCTTTAGCAAGGTAAAGCAAGTTAAACTGAGGAAGTGAGCAAATAGAATGGGAATATATGCAAACAGCAAAAATTAAGATAATTTGGTGACTATTAAGCTATGTGGTGTGAATGGGAGAAAAGATTTAAAGGTTTCTTCTCAAGAAGCAGCAGGGGTGATAGAGACACTCACAGAAACAGGCAACAAAGACATGGGGACTTAGGGAGAACATTGGGGAAAAACAATCAGGGTCATAGTAAATTGAAAGTGCTAGTGAAGTATCCAAGTACATGTAGGCAACTGATCATAGAATACAGGCCAACCCATTTGGGGGTTATTGGCATTTTTGGCAGTCAAAGTCACAAGGCATTGGGGTAGAAATGTTTCTCCATACAAAAATCCTAACTTTCTTCTGTTATTCAAATATGAGCTGGGATCACCCTGTTTCTTAAGATTTAAATAAGATCCCCAACCCTTCATTGTACACCCTATGCAAGCACAAGATCTTCCCTAAGATTTCTGCTAATATCTAGATTTCTTACCTTCTTATGGTATGACCTCTTACTGCTTCTGGGTTACATCATCTTATGGATTGATTGTCCCATGTGGCTTGTCTGTATTCTACTCTGTATAAGCTCAGACATGAAACTTGCCTCTTACTCAATTTCCACATTGGTTTTTAGATTTTACTGAAGATCTGAGGAGACAGGGGAGGTTTTATCATCATTACAATGCAGATAATTTAAAATTGAATTTTAGACTCATTTGTAATCACAAATCTTAGGGCCTAGAATATCTTCCCCTGAGCTCATCTATACCACTTTTCACCCCAGCCTCAACTCCTCTGCTTGAATCCTCTTCTCCACCTTCTTCTCCTTGCCCTTTTCTCATCTCTTTTCTTCCTTTGCCCCATATTTTCTTGGAGACTCTACACTCTCCTCTAGATTATTATGCCTTTCTCCAGGCCCCAAGCCTTCATTCAACTAGTCCCATCAAAGTATTCAGCAGAATAAGAAGGCTGTTTATTTAATAGCACCACCTTCTAGAAAAGTTAATTGCTATGGTAAATAACAACTTCCACCTCTTATATACTCCAAAAGAGAGAGTTATATTATATACACATAAAAATGTATTGCTTTTAACTTTACCCCATAGAGCCCCCAGATTTTGAGGAATACCTGAGGACCCACCAGAGGTAGGGAAGAGGAGGGAGGGTGGGGGGAGGTTGGGGATCAGCCAACTCTAATTCTCTCCATTCTCTCTGGAATGAAAGGAGCTTTATTTCTAACTTTTACATATTGGGCATGAAAGGAGTCTTCCCTGGCCATTCCAGCTTTACGGTCTGTTGTATAGCTCTATGCTTAGGAAGAAACACATTTCCATATAACCTGCCTGCTTTGCATTTGGCCAAGAACCATGCCCTGATTTTACCTGTGTAGGAAATAGCCTTTGGGAAGTCAAAAAGAAGAATCTACTCAAGAAGTAAAAGACCTTCATTTTTCTCTCTTATGGCATTTCATGCCGTTTAGAACTTTGCAATTTATTTGAATTGCCTTTTGTTACTTATGATCTAGTACAGTATTACTAAAGCAGGATTTGGGGAAAGAAGACCAAATAAGGTAAGAAAGTGCTGAAAAAATTTTATATGTTATATCTACACAGCTCTCCCAAAAGATTCACAATGCACATTAGCATATAAAAGACACTAATAAGTATTTTAGTGACAAATCCAGCT
Organism: Hipposideros armiger; assembly: GCF_001890085.2. Taxonomy (NCBI): domain Eukaryota; kingdom Metazoa; phylum Chordata; class Mammalia; order Chiroptera; family Hipposideridae; genus Hipposideros; species Hipposideros armiger. Next base: position 232,667 of record NW_017732188.1, on the reverse strand, counting down.
TAAATTTAACTAATACAATGTTTTCTAAACACTTAAATTTGTTCAGATCATACTTATTAATACCCCATGAAATTAATATTTTAAAATTGTCCTCAGCCATCTGCTCTGATTCAGAACGTCTCACTTGCCTCTGGCTTTTGTATCTGGAATAGTAGAGCTGTATCATTGAAAAGAGAAAGACACACATGGAAATAAAGAATTTAAAAAGTAGAAATGAAAACCCTATAGGTACAATCAATTTTTTTTCTCTGTAGAATTATACAAAATCCTTGCAAATGGTTTGCAAATGGGCCTTAAGTATTTTCAGCTGCAGAATTTGTAATTTGAACTAGATTATCTTGAAGACCCTTTCTTAAATCCCACAGTCTAAGATCTCACATTTGACTAGCTTCTCTATAATTTTTTATTATGTCTAATATTTGGGTTATCAAAACGCTGAGCACATGCATTTAGGAAATAGTGTTTGAAGGTGTGGGTGGCTTTCAGGGAGACCAGATCCAGCCTGGATTTAGGTACCATAGTTTTCTGGCCACTGGTTCCAAATACTGCAGATGTGTTTTCTATATTTTAGCAATGCCAAAAGACGCAGCTTTTTTATTTCTTAAAGACCTATTTTTAATTTATTTTTCAAACACCAGCTTTTGCACCTCACCCCCACAGAATTCACACATTCTTAAAAAGAAGGTGTGCAACTTGAGTCAAGTCCTTCCCTAATTTGCTGAAGTTTATTAAATTATAGGTTTTTCGTTAAAAAAAATAATTGATTCAGACCACCTGTCAGAATTTTTAAGGAGCAATGCATCTTTGCAAGTAAATTGATGTTCAATTAATTTACACAATCTTTACATAGGCCAACAACTTAGAAAATGATAACAATAGTAAGTATTTTAACTAGTCTCTATCTGTTTAATGTTATGCAAACTTCTTTATAGGCATTGATTGATTTAATAGTCACAAAACTTCCCCAAAGTACATACTATTGCTATCCCATGTTAAAGATAAAGGAATGGAGTCTTAAAAAAGTTAAGCAACTTACTTAGATTATACAGTTAAGAAAATATAGATTCAGTATTTAAAGCCAGGTCACTCTATTTTTGTGTTTATTCATAAAACAAACATGTTTGAATGCCTTCTCTTTTCTAGACATCACTTAATGCTTCAGTGTGTGACCTCAGTCATGGAGTCTTACAACCATTGCCCCATACCGTCTCCCTCCTATCTGTGAGAATCCAGAAATGACTGGAAATTTGTTTTTATCTCATTATCTAGATGAAATTGGCAGTATATTCAAGTGGACTAGGCCTGAGTTAGTGTGTACCTATTGAGAAGCCTTAAGTTCTGTGAGCATATTAAATTAGTAAGACACCATTGTACCTATCAAGTATCAAGGAGGTTTTAAAGGACAAGATCATATGTACATGACTTAAATACAAACTGGAAAAACCAAGAGAATTAAAGACCAAGGCCTATGGCAATTTAAAGGAGAGAGATACCTGGAAAGATTTTGGTCAGCTTGGAAGACAGGACAAGGCTATGATAGGCAGAAATGGGTGAGGATGGCTCCCCAGGCTGAGGGAGCAGCAAAAGCAAAGCATGGAGGGAGAAAATCTTGAGGAACAAAGTCAGGGTTCGTAGGAGCAGAGTGAAATGTAAAAGAACATGGGAGGTAAGTCTAGGAAAAGCAGAAGGGGAAGATTATGTAGGGTTAAGTGTAGTCTGGGGACTCTAAACTTAATTAATATGTATTAGGAAGACATTGAAGGGGACAAATCAGAACTAGACCTTAGGGAATAAAACGGAATGGATTATTTAGGTTGAATAAGGCTAGAAGATCCTGAAGATGAATGCACCAGTCCAAAGTAGAAAACAAAGGAAGATGTCAGCAAGTGGCTGAGAGGAAAGGAAGATAAAAGATGTTGACATTTCAGCACCACTGACAGTGCTGCCCCTTGGGAGCCCCGGGGACACCATTCAGGGCATCACTCTGTTAATGACACCCCTTGGAGTTGGACAGTGTGCAGCCTGCCCATTTATTCTCATGATTACAGTCATCACCTTGCAGGTAAAGCAGACTTTTCAGGATGTGGCTGGTTCTTAAAAAGCACCAATATTACCCAGCTGGGGAAGGGGAGAAAACCAGTTATTGAGCCTACATCACATACCAGGCAATGTGCTACAGGCTTTATAGAGACTATATTTATTTAATCTTCCCTACAACTTTACACGGCAGATATTATTAGATCCATTAGAGGTGGGAAACTGAGGCTGAAAATGTCTAGTACCTTGCTCAAATACCCCATGTTACTTTAGCAAAGCCAAGACTATAATTTGGGTCTGTCTGATACCAAGTCCCAGGCAAATTAGATAAAACTCACATTTCTTAGGAGTGGATGCATGTAATATGTTACCTGTCATCTCGGAGGGCAGAATCAGGTCAAGGGGTTTGGGAAAGTAAAGTATATCGAAGGGCAAGCCTGTGAGAAAAGCAGATCTGAAGTGTGTGGTTTTGCCTCAAGAAAGCAAACCCAGGTAGGATGCTGACATGAGGGACCCCAGAGAAGCACTGCCAAATAATAGAAAAGAAGAGAACTTAGAGCTGACCGGACTCAACCCTCCTTGCCATGTGCTTACTGCCCGTTTAACTGTTTTCCATTTTGTAAGGAAATTGAGGCCACAGGAATGCTAAATGATCGCCAGGTCACAAAGCTAAATGGCAGCAAAAATGGGATTAAAATCCAGGTCTTCTGGCTTGAAGGCAAAATTTTGTCCTCGACATTCAGCGAGGGGATAAGGACAGGGGATGGACAGGAAGGCCATGGGGGTGGTCAGAGAACGTCAGGCTGCGAAGACCAACAAGGAAAGAGGAGCTGGCTCTCTGCCTGCACAGTGTAGAGCATAATATGGTGCCTGGAGCCCTGCCTGGAGGGTCCGAGGTCGGGCCAGGGACAGGCCATGGATTTTGTGCAGGACCTGTGCTCCATGGGCTCTCTTTCCTTGTACCTCAGGAACACAATAGACTATTTTTTCCATCTAATGGAGACACACCCAGCTCTCACCAACACCCCAAACAAAATTCCTGTTGCCTAATTTACCCCGCCATTGCCTGGCCCCAGCAGGTCGTGGGGTTGGTCTCTGGGAAGTTGTTCTTCTGCAGCACCAGTCATCTCAGCAGCTGTGGGGGACCAAGAAAAGCCTCACTGAGGGGTGAGCTGAAAAGCAGCTACTGGGTGACATGAGACAGCACCGATCTCCGTGACCCTCAGGTCATGCGCCCAATGAGGTCAGCACACTTAGCAACTGGTGGATCAGTCTATTCAGTCAAAGGGGAAGCTTTCTCCTCGGGTTCCATATGCCTATAGAGAAAGTATCCCCGGGAGACTGGGAACACCGGCATTAGAATAATCATTGTTTACAAGGTGCTTTTACTATAAGATTCATTTCTTCAACATATTTTTGTTGGAGGCCTCATTTGTTCAACAGATGTTATTGCCAGTTTGCAATTGAAGAAACCGAAGATTAGAAAGGCTAAATAATGTGTTCTGGGGGTGCTGTGAGCCACTGCGGGGATACATTCAGAATCTAGGTTTTGAACCACTAGAACGAGGAGTCTGGCTTGTAAATCGTAAGAAAGCTCCAGAAAGCAACACTTTTCCTAGCCTGGGGCTCAGCACACTGATTTGTGCTCATGGAGTTTGCTAAAAAAGGAAATTCCTGGGTTCCTCCACCTAGAGGTTCTGATTCAGGATTCTGTGGCTCATAGTTTTTCATTTCTAAAAGACAGCAGGTGATGTCACCTTGAGTAGCATTGCTCATGTTTACATACAAGCTGCATCTCAACCATCCCCACCAATAGATGAACTTGGTTTTAAGATCTGGAAAGGGCCAACCCTAAGATATATCAGTACCCTTCCCACCCCTTAAATCTGTTTCCTTAATATTTTCCTTAATCTAAATTAAGCTACACCTCCTCTACCTACAGGCCCTGCCAGAGTTAAGTGTAATTTTACACTTATTCTGTCACTAAGATAGAGCTTCCCATCACTGGTTTCCAAAAACAAACCCCAAAAAAATGGTCCTCTGCCATTCTCTTCGTGCATCTTCTGTCCCATAGCTGCATCCTCGGATTCTTGGGCTGCAGGGGCACAGGCGAAGCCACCCGGGAGGGACTCTGTGTTCCCTGCGCTCTAAAGCACATTCCCACGGAAGAAGCCTTAGTGGCTTCCAGACTCGGTGTCTTTCACCAAAACCAGTAACACTGTAGCGTTTTGCAACCCGATTGCCTGCCCAGCCTGATTTCAAACAGTAAAAAAGAAGATTCCATAACAGCTTCCAACCAGGAGGCCGTGTGATAGAAGGATGATTTCAGCCTGGGTCCCGGGGTACGGCAGGAGGGGGCCTTACTCTAACTCTCTCTGTTTTCATCAACTTTTGACCCAAGAGTTTTTGAAACAGGGGTTCTCTCTCTCTCTCTCTCTCTCTCTCTCTCTCTCTCTCTCTCTCTCTCTCTCTCTCTCTCTCTCTCTCTCTCTCCTTCATTCTGATGATGTTGTAAAATTCAAGTGCAGGCCAATCCAGGCAGGCGCCTTGCATTACCTGGGTCAGTAGAGTCAAAGCCTGGAGAGAGTTCCACACTCTTGGGAAGTCAGGTGTGTGTATGTGTGTGTGTGTGTGTCTGTGTGTGTGTGTGTGTGTGAGAGAGAGAGAGAGAGAGAGAGAGAGAGAGAGAGAGAGAGGGAGAGAGGGAGAAACACATACTTTTTTTAAAAGCATGGATAGAGGTTCACCCACTTTGATGGCTCTCTGGGTCTTGGTTTCCTTCTGTGGAATTGCTGGGCAGATTGAGTTAAGGTCTGAAAAGGAACTAGCCTAGTCTGTAGCTGGCACTCACAGAAAGCAGAGAGCAGGTGGGTTGATGGGTTGGGTGTGGGGGGTAGAGGGAATACAGATGGAGTGTCCAGGCAGCAGGGATGTTGATTCCATCAGGTCATGGCACAATGGTTTGGGGGCTTCAACCAGCAAATGAGGGGAGAGGGAGGCTTGTTTGGGATTGGGAATGAACCACAACATGAGTTGTCAGTAGATGAGCGAGCAAGAGGTATTTGAGTCAAGCAGCAAATGGACCAGATCTGACAGCTCGTGCCACCTCTCCTTTCTGCCCTCTGCAGGCAGGGCTCCCGAGGTGGAGCGTGAGGCTGTTCAGCTGAAAACTCATCCGAGGAGGAACAGCTCCCCTCAGGAAAGACTTTTTATTTTAAACTGAGGGGAGAGAGGCCATAGTGTCCTGTGATTGCCGAATCAGACCCATAGAGCCAAATACGCTGAGTTTATTACTTGGGCAGCCAGGGAGAACACAGACCATGAGACATCCCAGTGAGCAGGTGTTAGAAAGGACCTCTGCTTATAGAATTGGGGTTTAGGTTAGGCGACTTAGGGGAAGGCTTAAGAAAGCAGAGGTTCTCTCTAAATTAGATGCTGTCAGAAAGCAAGGACAGTTCCTTAATTGGGTCTGTCAGCAGGACTTATCTGCAGGGCTAGAGGGAGGGTAAACTATAATTGGTAAAGAAGTCGCAGTCATTCATTTTAGTCTAGAGAGGTCAATGTTTCGCTATTTTGTGGGTGATCTTTTTTGTGTGTGCTTAGACAAAATTACAAAGCATCCTTTTGTTTTCTTACTTCCCATGATCTCCCAATAACCTCGTCAGGTATTTGGGGAGGTTGTTTATTTCCAACGGGAGAACAAAATGGCCTAGTTGTGAGTGTCCAGCCAGCTTCCAAATATCAGGGGTCACCTTTTAATTTCTTTTTCCTCTTTTTAGTGCAGTGTAAAGGAAGAAATGTCGTTTATTTCCACTCGGTTTGAAAGCCTCTGGTGTGAATTAGTCTTTCCATGTTATTTTCTTTGTTGTTCATTTTCTCATTGAAACACTTATGGCTGTGTCTATACAGAAGCACAGACCATTTTGATCATGAGGCAAATCAAAGAGTTGGTGATACCCTAGCTCAGGGCTTATCTACTGAAAATGCAAACTCTTCAAATTGAGCCTTATTGATAATCAACTTGACATTTTTCCTCTGTGATCTTAAGTTTCTGCCTATCTCACTGGGCAGGGGTTGGAGTTGATGGACAAGTATAAGGACTCTCAGGTGGTAGAGGCTGAAAGGGTTGAGGATGGGAAAGAAATGTGAGAACACAGCATTTTTTAAAGGGAATTGCTGAGCCTCTAACATGTGTGAACATCTCAGCTTCCTTCTGAATTTCACATCTCATTCAGGGTCCAAAGAAGCAGGAGGTAACGTGGCCATTGGTCATATTTTCAACTGAATTGTTTTCTTGCCCTTTTAGTCAGGGGGAAGCATATTGTTTTTGGCCTTGTTTGAATGGGTACCCCTGAGTGCTTGTCTGTGTTGGGTGTACTTGGTAGACACAGCTTTGGGTGACTGATGTATTGATTACCAAGAGTGACTCTGACAAGTATAAATGCTTATTTAAGTGACATGATATAAGCCAAATCCTCTGTCAAATGATAAAAGGGCATGGAGCTGTTTAAAGTGTGCCCCAGCTAACAAAATTGTAACATAAATCTCCAATAACTATAACGCTACTCTGGGCAATTACATTTCAGCTTTTAATGTATTGCATTCAGTTGATAAAATGTTTTCTTCCATAATATTTTCAATATAACAACAACAAAGAAAGCTGAAAACATGAAATTTTCTCGGGATATCTGGCCTTGGAGGATTTCAGAAGAAAATACTACATGCATCTCCTGCAGACACTACTGTTTGACTTCATTGTATAGAACATAGAGCTTCTGGCTCTTTTGCTCAATATGCCTGGAATTGTAGCTTCTTGCTAATTAGCTTATTTTAAAGTACTAAAAATAATTAGACAAGAATAGCTAGAGACTTGCTTGTCATAATTGATTTTTACTTGCAGAAATCACAAGTATAGCTTGAGTTTTTGCTTTAAAATATTCCTTCCTTCCACCCCCTCATCACTTATTTTCCTCTGGCCTCGGCTGTGAAAAGAAGCTTACTAGTTGTTTCTGGAGCTGTGACATCCTGTCTTGAAAGAGTGGTATGTGGCCGTGAGACTGTAATGTGTGATTTCATTAGTGACTGCTAAAAGCACTGGCTGCCCTTTGGAAATGTATGTGAGGTTTGGCCAGTATAAAACTGAGCGAATTCACCATGTAGCTGCCGCTTAGCTGAATACTAAACAGAAAAGCTGTTGCCAATATGATTTAGCTCAGGTTCAAAAGTGAACCAGTCATGAAAAGAACACAATGTTATAAAAAGAACTTACTCATGAAAATACACCTTACAGATTTTGGGGGTTCATTTTTGAAGAGTTTAATTTATATTGTCTGTTTCTCCAAATAAAATACTTGTAGTAAGTAGCTTATAATACATAGATTGTAGGGAAATCTGGTTGAGTGCATAGTTCAGTCTAAGTTCAATCTGTTAACAGAGACCATATGTGCTTTTGGGGGAGCCATGCTAGATCCATTGAGGAAAAATAGGCTGGGAACTTAGTTTTATTCTGGTCTCAGTTTTACATTTACTGGTTAACCGTTATAGGGGTGTTTAGTGAACTTGACTCATTGCTATTCACAAGCCGACTTGCATTTTATTTGTACATGGTTTTACATGACCGAAGGAGAGTTTCACACTTTTGCATTAACACACAATTCATTGCCCCTGTGTGCTGAACCCATGTGTTCAAGTAGCCCCCAAACAGTATACGGCCAAGGACTCCTGTATCTTATAAAGACTGACAGGTTCCTTAATGCCGTAAACCACGAGCGGGGACATTTTGATGTCTCCATGACATGGGCTGTGCATGTAAAGACAGCAATGATCCACCATTTCCTGCTCCAACTTTCAATTGAAAGTGTGTGTGTGTGTGTGTGTGTGTGTGTGTGTGTGTTCAAAGGAGTGGGAGAGAAGTAAAGAAAATTAACTAGAAACCTAGTCTTCTCTCAACACCTGGGAGACCACATTGTTTTTCCTTCCTCAGGAAGGAAAGGAGAGTCTCACATGCAGTTGCCCTTATCTTCCAATGGAGGGCAGAGAAAAAAGTACTCAAACACCCAATAAGATATTTTCTCACCTAGTTTCATGATTGTCCTGAAACCTAAATTTACATTCTTTTAGCTTTCTCTAGACCTCATATTTCCTTTAGTGTTTTTCTTGAGGCCACTTTCTTTGGCCATTGTAGTTATAAAAGTTCTTTTTTGCCTTCCCCAACATTGCATGGCTTATCTCTGTGATCTTTGGGGGCTTTTGTCCTTCTATTTCTTGATAAAAATTCAGACAGAACTTAGATATTTTGGGGTGGAGAGTGGGAGAAAGGAATGTAACCCACTTGATGACTAGGATATTATTTATGTTATTACTTTAGACAATTTTAATTCCTCTTTGCCCAAGTGGACCAAAGTAGTCTCTCCCAGGGTCCCAGCATAAGAATCCATCCATTATTGAGTCAGCCAGTGCCTCAATGATGAGAAAGTATGAAGATCGTGCTGTGGACTTAGAGTGGGGACAGGAGAGGCATAGTGTAGTGTTTTGTTAATCTTGTCTCGTGATTCTGGTCTTTGGGTTACAGGGCAATCTCCTTGGAATGTGAAATTTGTATAAGAGACAATTAGAGAATGGTACAAGACAGAGTTTGCAACGTAATAACATTTTGATCTGTGGATTTCATGCACCGTAGGGGCACAAAGGAAGGAAAGATGACAAAAGTGACTTCTTCAATAGCTCAGGGCAACAATCCACTGACCTTTCCTGCCATTTACCTTTCCTCAGAACATTGTAATGTTAGGCTCACATATCAAGAGTGTGTCTGTTTTCTCTACTTAAATGCAGTGTACTTTTGTGGTTGTCCATCATTGACCACTGAAAATGGTAAAAAGCATCTTTTCTAAGGTCGAAAATTATGCTTGGTTTTGGGAACATTTCCAGACAATAGATTCAGACTAGGCCAACAAGTGAGAGCTCCGTGGAGGTTTGAAAGAACAGCCACAGACACTCAACACTATGTGTGCTGGTAGGTGTTAGGGACAGCTGTTTATGGGGCGGGGTGGGGCAGGGGGAGGCAAAACTATTATGTGAAAGGGTTCTCTTTTGACCACAAAATTCAGCAAGTCCCCTAGGAAAATTTGATAATTACATGTTACATATTTTACTTTAAAAATTTGAGGTGGAAAAAAAGCTTTTAGGTTTGACATTGTGTCCTAAACAGTGTATATGCCAAGATCTGTTCCTCTATTATCAAAAGTACATATCAAATGAAGTACATCCCTTCATTTATTAAATTAATTTGACAACAAGGGAACCACCTTGGGGACTTCTAAAAGACAGCTGAGAAGCAACTTTTAGACAAGTGTGGTTGGCCTTTGCACAGTTTTTCCCCCTCTTCCTTCTCAGTTTTTGAGTGAGAAGGGACAATTTATAACAACTTGCCAAAACGACAGTGCAGGCAGTCCCAGCTGCTCTTGCCACAGCTGTCTCTCAGATCTAATAATATAGAGTGGGAATAGCACGTCTCCCTAAAGAGCAAATGCATTTTAAGTTGCTTTAATTTCCCTGCCAATTAGATTTTTAAGATGTCAAATGCATCTCCCGGCAACCTCTGTGACAATTTAGTACCCTTTGGTAAAGGAGCCTAAGGCAAAGGGAGATATTCATGTGGCAAAATAGCATGGAAAAAATTTACTCTTTCATCACCAAGGAAAAATACATGTGGATACATTTACTTATAGAAACCTGAGGACACAAGGATATTCACACTGATGTTAGTGAGGGCTACAAAAGACACTGGGAGTCAGAATTCTCAGCCTAGGACAGAGTTTCCCAGCCTCGGCATAACTGACATTTTGGACAGGATAACCCATCGTGGGATGTCCAGCAGCACCCCGGGACTCTACCACACGATTCCAGTAGTACCTTCCCACCCGAGTCATGACAGTCAAAAATGTCTCCAGATATTGCCAAATGTTCACCATGTGTGTGTGTGTGTGTGTGTGTGTGTGTGTGTGTGTGTGTGTGAGAGAGAGAGAGAGAGAGAGAGAGAGATATCTCCCCTGGTTGAAAACCACTGGCCTAGAGCAGCCACTGCACAAAAGATCCTGTAATGGTCACTTTCCCTGGAGCTCCGTTTCTGTACTTGTTAAATAATGATGCCAACTGCCCAGGGATTAGGGAAACAGAAACTATGTGGTTACATAGCTTCTTTTTTTGTTTAAATGAATATGCCAAAATGTATACATTCCAGTGTCTGCTGCCTTCTTCAGATTAGTCACTTTGGGAATTTATTTATCCATCCAAGTGATGCTGAAGGAATTTTAGAATAGTTTTTGTGTGTGGGGGGGGGGGGGAGAGGGCTGGGGAGAGGCTGGTAAATCCTTATCTTTCAAAGTGAATTGGTTTTTGAACAAGCTACACCTATTCAGAGCCAAGTTTAGTAAATAAGGTGGGTGAGCAAAGCTGTTAAATGCTGTTTGGCATCAAAATCCAAGTGCAACAATAATGAGGTCGATTTTTCTTATGTGCCTCATGCTCACTCTGAAGGCAGTTTCAATAGAAGGTCATAAAATGGTTTGAGTCATCCTCTCATTGATGGGATAACTGAACAATCAATTCTACATGATAGTTCACTTTTAGCTTGTAAGTCTTGGGCTGTTCATTATAAAAAGACAATCCCAGTACTTTAGAGTCATGCCTCATAGAATAAGAAAATATATGAAAAATATTGTTGAAAATAAAGTCTTTCTTTAGATACATTTATTATTATTTGTATTACTTGGATCAAACAATAGATATTTACAGAACTTTTACTGAGTCTTTGCTAAGGGTCTAGACATCAAAATGACAGAAACACGGTCCCCGGTCTTCAAGGTGGTTACTTTCTAGGGGAAAGACATATTTGTGAAGAGTTTATTTCAGCATAATGTGATAAGTCTTCAGATAAATCAGAAGCAGGTGTTCCTCAACCCACCATGGCCAGTTTACTAACTGTGTAAGCTGGAGGAAGTCAACTTCACCTGCCTTCAGTTTCCTGGTCTTGTGAAGTGAAGGCATTGGTCAGCCTTTGTCCCCTATTTCAGCATCACTACTGTGATTCAATGGTAACAGTAACAGTTTCTGAGGACATGCATATTACAACATTTTGTAAGGGAAATCTAATCATATGGTACCTAAGTACTAGCTATTAGTTTCATTTGAATCATTACCAAAACAGGAAGAAATGCCTGACAGACGTTCATGAACACCAACTGTTGAGAGACCTGAGCTGTCACTGGTAAGTCATTATTGAGTAATGATCATAAACCAAATGAATTACCCAGACTTTCTTCTTCCTGGACTATGCAGGGTTATAATGAGCGATCCGTAGCCTTCGTTGACCAGAAGTTGCTGTAGCCTAGGAAAATGGGAAGCAGAGGAAAGTGAAGTAAAATGTCTATATTTAAAACTTAACTCATAAATCCTTTGTTATTTAAATTAATGCATTATTGGAAAAGATATGAGTGACATCCATAATCCTAGGTTTGAATTTGTATGGCTTTCAGGATGTCGGTTACTGACCTCAATATTCTCAACTATAAAATGAAGGGATTGGAATGAGAAATAATAGATTTTGAAGGACTATAATAGGCCCATAAAATATGTCCTCATTTTAGACCTCCTAACAACTGAATGATGCACATATTTTCACTTCCATTCTATATGTGGAAAAAAATGAGGCTTTGCAAAGTAAGCCAACTCACCCAGCCTTTCACAGCATCTATGGCAGAGCTGTGATTCAAACGTCTGATTTCAAAGTCTGTGTTTCTTTTTTTATCCCCTACATAACTCCACCTTTTGAGTTGTCTATGATTAATTTCTGAAATTATGTTTTTCTTTTCACAACCAACCCAAAGCAGTTCTATGAAAGTATCATCTGTTTACTAACACCTGCAAAATGAAAGAGAAGAAAATGTTTATATCTACTTCCAAATTCAGGGATTTTAAATAACAAACAATTTCAAATTCTGTCAGAAGACTAGCTTTTCCTAATATGTGAAAATGGCTTCCAAAGGCTGTCATTGATTCTCATCCAGAATATTTTAAATTCCCAGTGCTTCAGCAATAGAAGAAAGGCAATCCAATTTTCAGATTATCACCTTTGGTCAGTGTACTAAGGAACATCTAACATCAAAATAAATGTGGTGTTCTGTTTGGTGGCTTTATCAAAGAGCAACCACCTCCATCTCTAGCTTTCAGCTTTGTTTGTGAGAGTTTTGGTGATTCAAGAGTTTGTATATTACAATGGGGATAATTCGTTCAAGATTAAAATAGTCAATTAAGTGAAATATCCATTTTAACTATATTACTTTTGTATCATGTTGAGTTTTTAATTTTAATTATAGTGAATTGCAGAACAAGGGATTAGCTGCTAGCTCTGAGATGTGGCTTCCAGCAGAGAGTGGCATAGCAGTCTATCCATTCATTTCTTCATTCTTTTATTTAGTCTCCACCCTGAGATGAGCAAGGTAGATCCTCTTATTCATTCATGTTTCCATTATAGTTTAAGTAGCTTAGAGCATTCACTCTGGACACAGAGCTGGGCTCGTCCTGACTCTGCCACTTGCCATTATGTGATCTTAGGCAAGTTCCTTAAACTCCCTGAGTCTCAGCTCCTCCTCTGTAAAATGTAAATAAAAATACACCTCTCTTATAGGAATATCGTGAAGCATAAATGTAATAATCACACAAAGTGTTTAGCTCAGTGTTTGGCCCATAGTGAATGATCAGTACATGTTAACTTTCATTATTATTACTAACAACAGTTTTGTAAGGATGCTCAGTGTTACTCTGCTAAATTAAAAGACTAAATAATCCTCTTCGAGAACCTAATTTCCTAGGAAGGGATTTCATTATTGAGACTAATTAAGTTTACTTTAAATAGAACCTTATTGTAATAGGGTGTATTATTATGATTTGGATTTTCAATAGATGTGGGCACACATTACAATTCCATGCACTAATTGCCAGATGTTATATGACTCTCTTGCAACAGAGATCTTGGGGTTTTGCTTTTCTCTAACTCTAATATGAGAGATTTCTATTATATTTATCATTGTTTTTATTATGTTAGAATCTTTTTAGAACTAAACTTAAGTTGGTTTCAGTGATTCTTTGCATCATAATTACCAGTGGGACTTTACAATCTACACATGTTCAAACCCCCTCTATGGAGATTCTGCAGGGAGCCTGGATCTTAATGTTATTTGGGTGTTGGATCAGGTTTGAAAATCACTAATTGACTATACCAGAGTCTCAAAGACAAGGACCACCAGCTCTTCAGTTTCATATCCCCTAAAATGGCTTATAATAGCTGTTCAGTGTTTTCTGAGTAGTTTTGGAAGTCAGATACCATAGAAGATAATAAGAGAGAAATGAGTTACATATTCCAAACAGAAACCAAGTCTTGCATGTTTTAAGAAACAAATTATTTTCTGACAAATTTATAATTAGCCAATGACACCTTAAATTACGACAGTGACAATTTTTAATTGATAAGATTGGTTTCTAAAATTCAATCTCTAATATTTTTCTGACATCTATATTGATTTATACCAAGGAGCAAAGACTAGCCACAGTGAACAAAGAATTTAAATACCTGTCTCTCAGAATCTGTTGACAGGTTGGGCTAGCTGGAAAATGTTGACAGGCACTGTTCTGAGGACTTGTTGTTGTCATTAATCACATTTCCATTCTTTAAATACATCAACCCACCCAGCAGATTCTGTTGCAAATAAGCATATGTCCATCTCTGAGTGAGGTCAAGCATGTCTGCATACACATGGTTGTTATAGTAAAACTGAAAATGGTTCATTAAGTTGCTACTAGTCTCTCTGTCACCCTTGACAACAACTTGTTGTGACCAGGGTAATTGTGCGGCTAATTTCAAGAGCTAATGGCAGGTCCTTAGGATGTGAGTTTTCCACTCCCGTGCGGCCCTCCCTTTTTGCCATGCGGACCTCCAGATGGGCACGGCCTACTGAATCTTGCCCACTTTGGCCCTTCAGCAAAGAGATAGGAAGCGAGAAAGTAAGGGTTCATAGCATGTGTTTCAGAATACATTACTAGCAGAAAGTTTTGTTCAGACATAGTACTCTGTAATACATAAACTGAATTAAAATGAGAAGCCATTTTTATTTTTAATAACAGGGATTGACATAGTTTTGGAATTGTTGATATTCCCAATATTAAGCTTAACATTTGTGCTAATGAAGGAACAATTAAAAGGAGGGACCCCAAAAGCGAGTGAATAATAATAGCATCTCAATAATTTCTGATGCCTGTGCTCTTATAGCCACACACATGAAAAGGCTTGTCCAAAGTCACTTGCTAATTTTTACCGAGACCAAAATCTCCTATAGTCATGTCCAGTGTTCTCTCCATTAGCACAACTTCATCTCTTGGCAGTAATGCCCATCGTTGTAGTAAATTTCTCAGGAACATCAAGATGCTTAGTTTTTTTGTTTGTTGTTTTGGGGTTTTGTTTTTGTTTTTGTTTTTTGAGGAGAAGTGATTGGGTATTAAAGGTAAACGGCCTGGTTTTGCAAACAATCATTTCATATAAGTTAAATTGAAGCCAAAGGAAAGCAGTTGATGTCCAAAGGAAAAAAGATACACTGGTGTGTGTGTGGGGTGGGGGAGGGGTGGAAAGCCCTGAGGTATGGTCAGCAGAAGTTATTTTCTTCTCCTCCTGATATTATTCTCACCTGTCCCAATTCAACCTTAGGCCTGGCCAACACTCCACCATGCGACTCTCTATGTCTTACATGCAACCCATTCTTGTGACTAGGGCAGCGTGGAGGGGGAAGAAGACATGTTTTTGTGAATGAGAACAATGCAGAGATGTTCATTTCCTTTAAATATGTATAATATGTCTCGAAGCAATTATAGAGAAATCCCCAGGCACTGCCTTCTAGCTGATATCGACATCCTCTCCAGGAGAGGCAAGGAAAGAGTTTGGAAAGCATGTAAATGGACAATGGTAGTCCGTGGCATGGCTCTGTTAAGAGTTCAAAATAAGGTGGAACTTCAGGCTGAAGCAGGAGCACGGAGGTTGGAATAGATGTGGATTGTGATGTGATTATTTCAGACAAGTACCTCAGTGCCTGGAAAGATAATTATGCAAGCGGAAAAGTATTCTAGAGTACATCACCCTTGTTATGCTTGAAATATGTTGCTGCAGGTGCTGTGTGGCTCTTCGTATTTTTAAAATATAATCTCCAAAGACGAAAGAATCATTTACATCACAGAATCAAATGCTGGTTTAGGAGTTGTAATACCTAGAACTCCAAGGGTACTTTCTGTGTGTCGTAGGTCTAAGAGACTCCGTGCTTCTACTCTTAGTAGGCTGATGCCGGGTGTCAGGCCAGTGTTCGGGGAGGAAAGACATGGTAGTACAATGAGGTTTGTCTTTGAGTAAACATAGACACAGCTGGGGTATCAGAAGCTTGGTATGTGTCTGTCTATATTCTGTTGGGAGTTCTTTCTTTAGATAAATGGAACTGCATGCTTCTGGTGGTAAGAGAAAATACACAGTGTGTTAGGGAAATTGCAAGGGGTTCTGTGTGCTGTAACATAGCATTTGCTAATAGGGTAAGAGATACGTCTGGAGAAGGAGACACTGCACATTATGAAAGGCCTTCCTTGTATTTCATGCTAAGAAATGTGAGGGTTTTCCTGAGAATTAGTTGAAGTATTTTATGCAGGGAAGTACTATGATCAGATTTGGATTTAGATAAATCACTTTCTCTACAGCAGAAGGAATGGATTCAAGTGGGACAATACTGCAGGCAGGGAAAACAGAGAGGAGTTATCAGACCAAAACCCCCAATGCAGCAAGGACTTCGGTGTTGCCTCTCAGTATTTAGGTATGTAATGGGTAGTCAGTAAATGTTTGTTGTCAGATGGGGCTTGTTAGTCATTTAGATACCTATGATGACAGACTAAACTGATGTGATGCCAATAGGGACTAAAAAAGAGAGGTGGACAGATTCTAAAGATGTTTGTGAGGTAGCATCTACAGGAGTTCGACAATTGACTTGTTATAGGGAGAAGAGAGGGACGGAGTTGGAGGAATAAAAATAAAAACAGACTTCTGGCTTGGATCACCCATGATACCATTTACTGAGGCCAGAACCTGGACGTAGAGCAGGTTGAGGGAGGGAAGATGATAGTTTGCTTCAATGTATGTAGACTTTGAGAGATTTATAGGACATCTACATCCCGATGACCATAAGGCAGCCTGAATCAAAGGGCCTAGAGCTCTAGAGTGTGGTCTGTGCTGCAGAAGTATTTTTGGACGTTACCATTACACAGGTTTGATATAAAGCTATGGAGATAATGAAATCATTGAAAGAGGGGATGAAAATCTAAAAAGAAGTGGACAGAACTCTGAGAAGCACCAACATTTTAGGTTTGGACATGAGAAAAGTAGTTACAAGGGCCAGCAGAATGGCTCAGTTGGTTAAGAGCTCGCTCAAGAGTGTGAGCTCTGAGCAACAGGGTTGCCGGTTCAATTCCCAGCCTGGGCTGAGCTGCCAACAGCTGCCAATAGGTGGCAGGATGGCTCAGCTAAAAAAAAAAAAGAAAAAAGGAAAATAGTTACAGAAAAACTGAGGAGGAACCAAAGGTTGGAAGAAAACACCTCAAGGGGTATGGCTTCCAGAAGCCGAAGAAGGAGATCGCAATAAGGGGCACATATTCTAGCACTGAAGATATAGGGATAAAAGAAACAGAGTCCTTCTCTGGAGAAGTTCAAATTCTGATGGAAGACACAGTAGATGATTCAGAGCCACTGATACTCACAGTTCAGAAATAAAGTATTGTTGAGGCCCAGAGGAAAAGTGCCTCTATCACCCCCTCTGCTCCTAAGTCTCCAGCCAAAACAAACCCAGAAGCAGAAGAAGCCTAAACAGCTGTTCACCTGGTGAGTGGTTTCATAGCAGAGTATAACTTTATATTTTACCTAATAATTTGTTTATTATGTCTTTCTTTAATAAAATTGAAAGTCCAAAATGGCATAATTTTTCTTTAGTTATCAATATATGGTGAACATTTTTATTTATTCACATTACTAGTGAATAAATAATATTCCATTATATGACTAAACCAATCCCTGCTTCTTGGTTAAAGCATAGTTTGTTTGGTTTTGTTTTTTGTTTTTTGTCTCTTTTGCTCACCGCTGTGTTCCCAGTGCCTAGATCAGCGCCTGGCATATAGTAGATGCTTAGTAAATATTTGTTGGATGATAAAATGCCAATCATACATCTGGAACACATGTGTACTGACCTAAGACCATATCTAGGAAAGCCTATTTCTATAGAACTCCTGATATTAATTCATTGCCTTGTGTCTGGCTTTTTCTTTTAAAAGCTGAGTCCTCAAAATATTGGTTCTGACTGAAATTTCCAGTATTCTCTGCTTTAGTTAACTAAGAGTTCACTGTGTCTTGAGGACTATTGAACACCTCTGGTAGAGTTTCTTAGCATGATGTGCCTTGTCTTTAAATTGAATGAGAAAAATCTTCATTATGCTCTTCTTTTTTAAAATTTTCACTGAGAGAATTCTCCTTCAGATAAGTCCAACTCTGGGAAGTATTCTATAGCCTATGCTGACAGTATGGGACTTTTTTTCAAATTAACTCCACTCATGTAGAAGAACTCTTTTAGAAAATTACCTGAAACTTCTAAAAAATTTCACAGCTCCAAAAGAATGACTTGTTACAAAACCATTTGTCTCATTTTAAGCTCTCTAAACATGTCAAGAATTGTGCAGATGTATATTTGGTTTTTGCTTGAAGAATTCAAAGACGTCTAGGTCTAAAAGTTTCAGATTTACTGGTGTGAAATTCCAAATAAAGAATGGTGGTTTGTATAATGTGTTGCTACATTTATTCCAACCATTAAGAACACCAGGCAGAGATTGAAGACTGGGCTAATTATCATACATTCATGTCTTGAGCACCTGCTTTGGCCAGCATTCACTCAAAGCTGTCCACTTAAAGTTAAATAAGATGCTGTCTCTGCCATCAAGAACCCAGATATTTCCAGGAAAACTTCACAGAGAAAGTGATTTTTGATCTTAGAATTATAAAAGTAGCAATTTGCCAGAATAACCTGGGGAAAAAGAACTTTTTCCAAAAGAAATGCAATATCCAAATCACAGGAGGTGCAAAATAGGTGAACATGTTCATGTTAATGGGTGTTCAGCCTTAATTCCTGTGAGAGAGGGCCAGATGAAGTAACCAAAAGTTTAAAAGAGATCAGATAATGGAGTGGGTCCCTTGTGTGCTGAACCTTTCAATTGATAAAGGAGATATGGTTCTTTATTTTAAAATTTTAAGTACATATATGCATACGGAGAGAAAATCTGTGGCTACAGTGCATACTTTGACCAATTTTAGCATCAGCCAAGTTTATTGGTTAAAATCCTCAGGATCTGGCCATTCTTGGAAACAAGTTATTTCTGGCCTCATTAAATCAATATAACTTAATGTTGCAGTAGGTAAATTAGATTAAAGATGACCTCGTTCTGAAATGTAATAGTTACCAGGAAATTTAATATTCACTATGCCAGAACCTTGCAATTATTTTGTTCTTTTTCTCAAATGTTCTCTCAAAAAAAAGGGGGGGGCCTATTTCTCACATGTTTCAAAGCAGCAAAGTGGAGTAGAGAAGTTGAATGATATGATTTAACTGAAAAATAATATAAACTCAACATCTTGAGACCAAGATCCACTTTGTCCTTAAAGTGTAATGGGCAATCATGATATCATTAACATTATTTATTCATTGAATGAATGAAGAAACATTTATTGTACTGGCAGACATGAGAACCCTGGAATTTGAAAGCTGGAAGGGATCTTAACCGTTCTCCTTATAGCAACTTAATTCTAAATGTATGAAAACTCAGGGCCACGAGTCAAAGTGAAATTTTGCAGAGTTGGTCCTAAATCCAGGCCCTTGGTCTCAGAGTCCAGTGGCTGTTTTCCATTATTGGTCTCCTGTCATCACTGAAATAATGCTTGACCTGCTTCTGTTCTGCGAGAAGCAAGTAGGAAGCACGGTGAGAGCCTCACTGCCCTTGTACACGTTGAAGTCGACTGTGTGCTCAGACATCCTGCTAGGTTCTGGGAAAACAATAATGGACAAACAGAAACAGGGTCTCTACTAGCCTGTAGCCCATGCTTCAATGAAAATTGATAATCGTGTGATACTAATAAAGTCAGATTGACGTGAACAAGCTGGAAGGGATGCTAAGTGGAAAGATATATGATCCAACAGAAGCACATATCAGATGGATCTAGTGATCAGGGTATTTGATAGGTCGGCCAGTAAAGGAACGCGCATGGTCAGGCAAGTTAAGAAAGTTAAAGAAAATCTGTTTTATTAAGAGAGAGTCTATCGGGCTGAGCAAAAATGGCTACAGCCCGAGCTGAGCGTCTAAAGGAGATTTGCAGCCCTGAGGGAGGGGCTGAGGAGGGTTATGTAGGGGCGGTGATGACAGGGTAGCATTGTTTGAACAGAAAATGTTGACTGCCTGTAAGCCAATAGCTGTTTTGGGCCATTTTCTGTTATCGCAAGCTGGGTTCTTTCGGCAGGTGCAGGCCAACAGACATTTTGTTTTTTTCTTGTAGACGTGACTCTCTGTAAGTCAAGGTCTCTGAAACATAACATTCAGAGACCTAACATTAAGTTAAGGACTTTAACATTCAGAAACCTAACAGTATTTACACTGATATTTTTATTTTCTTTAAAATCCAAGCAATTCAAAGGTTAGAGCAAGTTTGCCTCAAAAAAAGTACCTGCTCTGAGGATTTGAGATTTCCTTGGTAGTTTATGAAACATTTCGTCACCTAATTTAAAGTGATTCTAACCCTTGCCACAAACAATGTTATAGAGTATGATCTGGTGAATTTTACCCACTGTAAGAGCAGAAATCAGTTCTCTGAAGAGCTTTTTATTTCAAGGCACTGGTAAAGGCATAAAGTGGTCAAAACCAGCTACCAGTCCCAAATACCAACACAAAACAAAAAACAAAACAAACAAAAAACAAAGATCTAACAAGGAATTCAAGTAACAAATAGATTTTGATTTCTTTTTGCAATATGTTCATCAAACTTTAAGAGGCAATTTTCTGGGAAAAAAATAGTATTGTCTATAACTGCTCTACTTTTTAGATCTCTGTAGGGCTTTTCCTACTAAGTCTTCTAGAATGAATACCCAGGAAAATTTTCTCAACCTTCTCTTTGGACAGGATTGCACCTGATTTTTCTAATTTATGTTTTATGCTCACACCCCCCTTATTGCATTCCTTTAAGCATGGTTTAAGAAAGGTGAAATTTTTATGTAGTTACTCAGTTCTCCATTGCCTTGACAGTCTTTCTAATGGAATGTATATCTAAGCCCTAAGATGAAAGAGAGAATCCTATGAAAATTTGTAGTATTCTCTGAAAAAATGAAGATAGGAACTAATATCATAAGATTAATTTCCATACTTAAGCTCTAGGTGAAGATAAAAAAGAAATGGAGGAAAATAGCAAGTGAAGAGGGAGTCTCAGAAAGAGAAGGGGAGTGCGGTAGACGTAGGGTCGAGTGGTGGGAACTGTAGCAAACAGCACATCCCTTATGAGATCTGTTATAGATTTGTCTGAAATCAAACATACCTCCTTCATTTTCAATGAGTAAGCAGAGAGGGGAAAGTAAAAGAATCAGAGAATTGGGCTCTTACACAAGAGGAGAGTGCAAGAGACCATAAGCCAGGTTTAAAATGTTTTAAGCCCAGTCATATTTAGGTTTCTCACTGTGGAAATGACCTTGAATATTTTAAAGCAAGGATACTCAACCAGCATGTTGCAAAACTTCATGCTGAACTGTGAAATGTTTATCGATGTGTAGAATTTATTTAGACTTTGTTTTGAAAATAAAGAAGCAGGCGGCCTATGATGTTTACTTCATGAAGAAAAAGAAGACAGCAGATATTCAACTCAAGAGGAGAATGATTGGGTATTCTCAGCTGCTTGGTACCTTGAAGTTAAAAATGTTCTATGTGGAACTACTTAAAAACTTGAGGAAGTGGAATCTGTGTTCAGACTATAGTATCTTGTGACACAGGGGGACAGTGGAAACTTCTGGCATGGGTGGGGTCTTCACCAACCTCAAGCATTGTGGAGTCTCCTGCAGACAGATATTAGAACAGACCGGGCAACACAGAGTAGAGCTGAATATAGTTTTCTGCAACAAAATGGTGCAGAGTGCTAAGAAAAACCTAAAACCTGCATGTTTACTGGACCATTCCAGAACTACACATAGATGTTTACAGGTACAGTCAGGGACAAGCACAGTGCCAAAGTCAAGTAAATAGAGCAAGCACAGTGTTAAAGGACAAGGGATGAGTGCAGCAAAAACTAGCATTTTCAAGTATCATTTAAATCTCCAAAGTACAAGAACCACTGCTTTAAACCCTTGGACCATTTTATGCAGGGAAAGTGCAGGATGCTTTTGTCAAACCCTCACCTCCAACTCTTCACCTCCCCAGGAAGCAGGATACGCTCTAGTTGCTGCAGTTTCAAGGAATGTTGATTTCTCAGGGATAATGTCCTTTTCACACACTCTGTGGCAGAATTTAGTTTAACAGAAGGTTAAAGAACTCCATCCACTTTTCCCAGCAAGAGTACTTGACATTCCTGAATTTTGGAGAAGTTGTTTCCCTGAGGCCTGCAGCCCTTCTTAGGAGCTGTTTGATTTATCACAATGACATTTTTGATCCAGACATAGCTCTTTGAACTTCTGATTGCTCCTTTGTTCCCAACTTCATGTTTAGTATCCTAACACCCTTGAATGAGCCCAGCTGTCCTTTGGGAAAATAAATCTTGACTTGGAAACAAAAGAACAAACATGAGAACTGTTCTGGGCACTTAACCACTCCAGAGAACCAGAGGTCTTCACCTTGCATATGCAGAACTGGTAAAATATACGAGTAGGTATCTAGAATCTTTCTAATATTTTTGCACTGACAGTCATTATCTGTTGGTGTATATTGTTAATAAATCATAGGAAAAATGAACAAATCACATTACAGTCATCTAGGGATTTTGAATTATATGTTTTAGGTAGTTACTAGATAATTAGAGCAAGTACTGGGATGTGTGGTTACTACTTAAACACTACCACTTTTCACTACGCTGGGTATACTTTCCAGAGCTCAGTATTTATATACTTTCTCTGAAAGTGGTGGATTGTTCTCATTCTCAGGCAGTTTAACGGTCTCTCTTCTTCCTTGCCGAGCACTCATGGAGCAGTTGCGGATCTTGATCGCTCCCAAAGCCCTTTTATTTCGTGAGCTTGCATTTTAGAGACTGCCAAGCACCTCATGTATTCAGGATCACCTATGGCCCAATGCTCTGGGGATCTAAAGCAAAACAAAACCCCAACCTCAGCAAGTCGCTCTATCTGTAAATTGTCATTTTATAAGAAGACTATGGCATTTCTGGGGAAAAGAATCTGTTTCACCGGGCGGAAGACCTTTTTATCTTGCTAATTAACTAGTTAAACTATAGTAGACATTGACATTGCAAAAGACTACCAGGAATGGCTGGATTCTTTTCCCCCCCGATTTCCCACACCAACTCAAAATCCTGTTCTCATTCTTGTGACATCAGATATCAAAATACAAAAGATGAGTTCCTGACAGGATTTATCAGCTGTACTATGATTACTTCTTTTCATCGTCCTGCCTGTATTTAAGATGATGGTACATTGGGGTCCATTTGGTACCCTGATTAGACCACAGTATCACACAAGTAGTCATGCCTTTGTTTTTGAAAATAGCACCCAGAACAGCTGCTGCTGACTCACTTAGGAAATGAGGCTAATACTATTACCTTACTGCACAAAGTGAAAAACACTTTACAATATTTAACACTTCATGGGATTCTCTAATCATTTGAAAAAGTATTTGTTTCTCCAAATACCCATCAGAACTCCAGGGAACGTTTCTAGAAAATCTCCACCAAATCAATTTTACTTAGTGCTTGGAAGGATCACCCAGCATCCCTGAGAGAGTGACAGCTGTGACAGAGGCTGGTGTCCTCACTGCTAGGAGAGTTAGGGAAGCAAAGAGGGATGAAGCCAGCTACTTTCTTTTTTAGGAACTAGTTCCTCGTTTGGGTCTATTTTGTTTCTCTCTCAGTCATTTCTTTCTTGCCCCTACCTTGTGGTTCTTTGAGTAATAGTGCCTCCGCTTGATCTAGTGTTAGAACAGGGAGTGCCTGGGGCAACTGCAACTCAGGGCAAAATTATTAGGCAGAAGAGTGAGGCTGAAGGCCAGCATGAGTTTGAATTGGTTTTGCGTGTCCTCCACTAATATCTGTCACAACCAGGAAAGGCTCTACGCTGATCACCTGACCACTGTGCTTGGCACAGGCATGCAGACCTGGGTGCATCAAGCTTTCTGCCTTTCGGACCTCCGAGTGCAGTGAGAAAGGTTGGCAGAGCAATAAAGCATCACAGTGTAGCGAGACACACAAGTAATACAAGTGTGAACAAAGTGCTGTAAGAGTTTAGAGGTCAATAATTTTGCCCTGGAGTGAAAAAGTAACGACCTATGAAACTGGTCTAATAAATACCCAGAGCAGACCAACTCAACGGGGTGGCAAAAAAGTCTTTGCTAACCAGTGGACCAAAGATCATTTTAATAGTTGAAGCATGTTTCTTTCCGTGCCGAGGCATTTCTTCAATATTTTATTTTGGAAAGTTCTAAATGTCTATTTAATAAAAAATGAGATACCACTACACACCTAATAGAATGGCTAACATCCAAAACTACGACTCCACCAAATGTTCCACCAGATGTGGAGCAACAGGAACTCTCATTCTTTCCTGGTGGAATGCAAAATGGAACAGCTATTTTGGAAGACATTTTGGCCATTTCGTACAAAACTAAACCTAGTCTTAACAGATGATCCATCAATCTCACTCCTAGATATTTACTGAAATGAGTTGAAAACTTATGTTCACACAAAAAGCTGCACTTTAATGTTTATAGCAGCTTTATTCATAATTGTCAAAACTTGGCAGCAACCAAAATGTCCTTCAATAAGTGAATGGATAAACAAACTGTGATACAGCCATACAAGGGAATATTATTCTGTGACTTAAAAAAAAGAGCCATGAAAAGGCATGGAGAAAACTTAAATGCATATTAAGTGAAAGAAGTCAGTCTGAAAAGCCAACATACTGTATAAGTCCAACAATATGACATTCTGGGAAAAGCAAAACTATACAGACAATTGGACAGTAGTGATGGCTACACAACAAAGTGAATGTACTTAATGGCCACTGAACTGTGCGCTTAAGATGGTTAAAATCGTAAATTTTGTGCATATTTTAACACACACACAGGCACAACTAGGGACAGTCAAAGATCTGTGGTTGTCAAGAGTTTGGGGAAAAGGAGGGCAGGTTAAATAGTGGAGCACAGAGCATTTTTAGGGTAGTGAAACTGTGACACGGTGATGGTGAATTCCTGACATTATGCATCAGTCAAAACCCATAGAAATGTATAACACGAAGAATGAATCCTAATGTAAACTATGGACTTCAGTTCATAATACTATATAAATATTGGTTCATTGTCATTATATCACATATACCACACTCATACACGATGTTTATTATAGAAGACACTGTGCATGTGCAGAGGTGGGAAAGAAGTTGTATGTGGGGACTCTGTACTTCCCATGTAATTGTTCTGTAAATTTAAAACTTCTTTAAAGATGGAGTCATTAAAAAATATTCAATTTAGATAAAGTCAAATAAATATAGAGCAAAAATTAAATATGGAGTTGGCTATGAGTTAATGTCAATTTTGATTTACACAAGAGTCAAAAT
>NW_017732188.1:206309-207604 GCF_001890085.2 Hipposideros armiger | reverse complement strand
TTTTTTTTTTCTTCACTAATGGCTTGAGCTGAATGACAGGTTGTGTACAGAAAGCAATAGTTATTT
This sequence comes from Hipposideros armiger, assembly GCF_001890085.2. Taxonomy (NCBI): domain Eukaryota; kingdom Metazoa; phylum Chordata; class Mammalia; order Chiroptera; family Hipposideridae; genus Hipposideros; species Hipposideros armiger. The sequence goes on along the minus strand of NW_017732188.1, from coordinate 207,538 downwards.
CATGAATACTCTAATTCTCTAGACTCTCTTACCACATTGTTGTTCCAGTTATTGCCTTAGTGCGTCAGAGTAGGTAACATTAGCTAAGCCAGACCCAGAGTGGTATGGAGGAGAGGGATGCACTGTGGAGAAGATTTTAGCATAAGGAGGCTACAATTTCATCTCTGCCACTGAGTGAAAACAATGCAAGGGCAGGGGACTCACCCTTCCTCATGCTCAGTTTGCACGTCTATCCAATAACAGCGTTTGGACTACGTGGTATCTAAACTCCATTCTTGCTATCAAGCTCTTTTGTCTGATTAAATTTAACAAAGACATAATTTGGAAAACCTCAAAGAAAACCCATGTCTGCAGAGATAATTTCATTTTAAGCCAAATTTCATGTTGACTTACTTCATCAATTACTATTTGGACTTCTAAAGAGAAAATACTCACATCAGTATTCTGACTACCCTGACTGGGTCAAAGCCACCCTCTTATACTCTTAGAGAATCATTTAACTCCCTTCCAAGTCTCTCATCAGTTTGTAATTACACTCTTATTTTTATGATTATCTTATTAATTCCTGCACATACACACACATACACACACACATACACACACACACACACACACACACACCACTAAATTTGAACTATGTGAGAGCAGGGAATGCATTGATTTTATTCACCATTAACTTCCCAGTGCCTAGAGCCCAGAGTAGGTGGTCAATACATATGTATTGAATTGAATGAGTAAATTATTGAATAAATTAATAAATATATTAGTTTAATGCAACACAAACATAATTCCTAATAATACAAAGTAAAAGAAAACTGTGATTTATAAAATGTGCCTGACTCTGCATAAATTAGGAAAATTTTCCTAAATAATGTCCAACATAGGTTGCAGGATCGAGCTGAACTTTTTCTGACAGGAACTTAGGAACTTTTAGTAACCAATAGTAATTCTTTTACATAAATGATCTGCTATTAATTGATGTGAGCTACAGTCATCCATGGTATTTATATATTTCTCATCTAAACTAATTCCTAGGCAAACTAATGAATTAAAATAAAGTTATAAGAGAAAATCAATGGGAGCTATGCTGAGTATAAAACTTATAACAGGGCCAGTTGAGTGGCGCTTTGGTTAGGAGTTGGCTTGGGACGCCAGCTCTGAGCAGCAGGGCCCTTGTTCGGATCCCACATGAGGGCCAGTGATGCTGCACCCTCTACAGCTAAGATGGT
>NW_017732188.1:199391-206044 GCF_001890085.2 Hipposideros armiger | reverse complement strand
AACTAGACTGAAGAACAAAAGGACAGCAACTTGTCTATTCCCCTTGCCTCAATTCCCCAATAAAATCTTAAAAAAAAGAAAAAGAAAAAAAAGATTAAAAAAAAAAGACTTATAACAAAAATAACTATTTCCTTAGGTGGCAAATGCAAATATAGTTTTTATTTTAGATTCAAATATTTCTTCAATTGATGATTTGATTATTTGGTGTTCATATTTTCATTTTGCTGTGAAAAAAGAAACTGAGAAAGGTAAAATGTCCTACCTTTTACTTGAATGTCTGCTGAAGAAATCTGAAACCTTAATGATTGAGTCTACTCTTTCTAAAAATAAGTTGTATTTCTGGATGATTGGCTTGGCACTTATTCTTTTGGTTAAAGATGTCCGACAAACCACTGGACAGACTACCTTTTGCTTTCTTCTATCCTGTGTTCATGGAGATGATTCTAAAAGCCAGCTTAATGCCTGCCCTTTATTACAAGTGTATTATTCATGTTTTAGAAGTTCATCTGAAATCATTCCTTTTAAATATGCCCATCAGAACATCATTTTAGAAAGATTATTTCTTCAGCCCAAGATAATGTTTTATGGCAAATGGAGAGCCATAGATGCCATTTAAAACTTAGAGCAAGTACAAGATGATAAAAAAGCAATACAGTTTTTTGTTACTTACCTGAAATTGAAATAGATGCCTGAGGTGTAAAAAAGAAATGTTCTTTTCAAACGAGTCATCCAATTCAGCTTAAGCAAGAAAATAACACAATTCATGAAAATGTTTGCTTTGTGTATAGCAAATATATTCTTGGGCTTTAGGGAAAAACTTTTTAATGTGACTGTGACTTGACATTGAAGAACATTTTCATTAAGATCAGAAAAATGTCAGAACTCACTCTTAGCTAATGTCATTTATATTCTCCAGGATTAAACATATTGGATTTTCATTGTGATTAAAAAATTCTGTCTAGAGAATAACATGTGTTATGGTTTTAAATTATTTAAATCTGATGCTTAGGATGTAGATACACACTGAGTTTAATGATTTTTGTGGTTGTAGAACATGGAACCACCTACTGGGATTAGAAATTTTGACTTTAGAATTGAATTGACCATTTATTTTAGACAAAAGGAAGGCACTTACTGTGCATATAAACAAAGTTAATTCTCCTTTTGACTAACAGCAATTCATTTTCAAAATATTCATTGGATACTTGGAGATATTTTGTTTTGGCTTTCAGTTATTTTTTTCTGTTTATGGAAAAGATTTTGAACCAAAACAACTAAATTTCAAGTAAACATAAAATGTTCAGACTGAGTAATAAAGGATAGTCCCTCCATTTGAAGGGAAAAAACATGCTCTTAATATCCTTAGTCCAATTTCCCTATATCATCATGGTGTATCAAGTGGTCCCCACATACCCATCCCTTAGAAGCTCAGTAAGTAAGTAGGTAAGAACCCAGGGCAGGTAAGATAGGACTCTAAGTATCCTTTAGCTTGTGTGAAGTTGGATTGACTTTGACAGCACAGGTGCATTGATGGCAATGAGTTAATCATCATTAAACTTTTACATGCTCCTGATGAAAAGAAAATCTATCCTCATTCTATACTAACACTCAGGTAAGTACAGAGTTTTAAAGTTGCCGATTTTTTAGTTTTAAGAACATTCAGACTTCTAGAACCCATCCAGTCATCCACCATTATACTTACTTTTGTCCAGAAATTATCCTTCTTAGATAAAATGAAAAAAATAAAAAAGTAGGCACCAGTGCTCATGTTTTTTTCTGTATCTGAAGCAAGGATTTTAGTTTATTGAAATAATTAAGTACATTATAAAATCTTATATATTTTAATTTTCAAATAAATCAGGTCCTTTTTTTCTATTGATTTACATTTATTTTTATGCTATACTTGAGAGTTTTGCTTCTGTTTTGAAATTTTTTCCTACAACAGTTGCTTTTTACTATTGATATATTAAATTAATGTGGAGATGCTGATAATAGAATATCCATGTTAAATTTACAAAGCACTCTGGACATCTTATTTTGTATGTTCAATAAGATATAGTTTGTGAACCTTCATCTTAATCATCAAACTGCCTTTTCACTCAGGCTCTTTGGGGCCCAGACTTTCTGTACCATTTTTAAAGAGTTTGGTGGACAGAGTCAATAATATCTAACTACTGCAGAGATGGTGAAGCTTGGGCCATTTCCTGAGTGTATGGTTAGGTTTTCTGGTTTAAACTAGAAACTTTAAGGTCTCATTTTCACACACTCTTCTGAACTCTCTCTTCAGCACATAGGACAGCATCTTCGTTGCCTAGAACAGTGCCTGATATACAGTACGGTTTAACAGGATTTATTGAAAGCTATGGCATCATTAGCCAGAAGGATCCCAGAGTGGGATACTCTGCCTGTGCTGATGTCACTGTGGATTGATTCATTAAAGGATATATAGAATACCCTTTGGGGAACAGTGCTCTCAAAATCACATCTGCATGCTGCTGTGCTCATTTCTAAAAGGGCCAGATCCCTTCCTGGCTACCTAGATTTGTTCTTGAATAGACAGATGAGAAGACAGGAGCCACCAGACCTCAGCCTCATAATAAAGTCTCATTTATTATAACAAATAGAACAAAGCCTTCCTGTGGATGGTGAAAACTCCATTTGAGAGAGGGCTGTGGCTTCATCTTAAGCAAGAAAACATGACTAAGAATTGATTCCTTTGCAACCCCCTTGAGTTGTTTAGTCCCAAAGCAGCATGCTGGGATCTGCTTATAACCTATAGGTACGTAGTAACTGGATGACTTCGACTTCATTTAAGATTCAAGTTATTTGAGATTAGCAACAGGGGCGATATTCTAACTAATGTAAAAAGGAAGAATGATAGAAACTCTCTTTTCTACCATGATCTTGCCCATTTCTCCACCATTATTTATGGCTGCTAATGAGGTAAGAGTGCATAACCAAGGCAGGTTGGGTGATCAAACATTGGAAACCCAACGGCAATGCAACCCATCTACAAGTAAAAAGCTCAGCTGAGGGCCAGAAGGGTTCTCAGTCTATATAATTCCAGATAATTCATTTAATTGGAACAACTTAAATTTGGAGGGCACTTGCAATTTTCAAGGGTGTTCACAGTCATGATTATATCTGAGCTTCCTATTATCTCTGCACATTGCACAGGGAGAGTCAGTGACTTGTAGGCATGGTTCAAGTGGCATCACAGTATTGGTTTCAAGAACGACATTTTTACAGCCAGGAAAGAAGCTGTTCATTCTGGACATTAATGCCGCAGTGTAGAAATGTGATATCGATACTGTTGTCCTCATGGATGGACTGTAAGTAGCAGAGCCAGGTTTAAAATCAAAGATTCATAATTCTCAAGCTAATCTTACTGATTTTGTTGTCCACTTAATTCCACTAGATATAACAGTATAATATAAAAAAGCTAATCAACATTATGAACCTTTCTTTATTTGTCGACAGGAATAGCCATGAACAGCATTCAAAAATGACATTTTTAGCAGCAACATCTTTTACATTTATTTAAAATACCTTACTTCAGTAAGATATTATCAAGGTTTTTGTTTGTTTGTTTGTTTGTTTAATGGCAAACCCTTCCTACCCCTAAAATGAAACTGATACCAGGTATAAGACCTGTTATAAAATGCATTTTAATATTAGTAGCTAAGAAAGCCACACATCTGAATATATTCTCAAACAGTTCCTATTTAATGGCTTCCAGTGGGACCTGAGTTCCTAGTAAAATTAGCAGCAACATTCTTTAAGTCACTTCCTGCTGATTTAAAATTTTAGTTGAAAAGTATGCAGTAATTTTTTCACTTGAAAATAGCACTGTCCCCCTGAAACAGGTCCCCATCAGAGAGACTTGAACCCTTTGGGAGAAAATTCTTCCCTGGCCTTGCCTCTCCCAGGAGCACAGCAGGTAGAGCTGTTGAGCCGCCAACCCACATGGTCATCAAAGACAATGCCCATCACTCGTGCTCCTGTCTAATTCACTCCCAATAGCCCTTCCTGGGATCCTTTCCAATTTGAACTTGGGTTGTTTAAAAAAGATAATGTTCCAGTCTACCGTGGTAACGAATAGACCAGATTTATTTCATTGTACTTCTAGTCTAGAGCAGAGCAACTGACAACCCCTGGCATTCACATTATTTTACAACTTTTGTGTAATATAGTCACTATTTCAATTATATGTAAAATATATGTTGGTGCCTCTAGGGTAGTTTTGATATTTTGGTATATTAGTTACTTACTTTCAAAGTATCATGTTATCTGTTTTCAGGGACACTATTTGCAGTCATGTTCAAAATCTAGTTGTAGGCGAATGCATTGATATAAAACAGTGTGTGCTGGTCACCTCATTCCCTGAATGAAGCTGCTTCTTCATTATCTCACAGAGGTGCTGCTGATGGAAGGACCCAGGAGAGCAGCATCTACATAAAAACATGCAGTTAATGCAACTGTAAGTGTGACTATAAAACTTTGGAAGTGAACTGAGATTCTAGAAAACACACACACACACACACACACACACACACCAGAGCCTCTTTTCTGAATTTTCAACAACTCTTCGTGTCGCCACCAGAAAGCTCCTCTGGCCTTCTCTATGCCAGTATCTTTCCTTCTATTCCCACCTGAATCAATATTATAACAACTTTTTTTTCTTAAGATTTTTTTTTGGGGGGGGGTGAATTGGGGGGATGGGAACAGTGCTGGGGAATTGGTGGAAGGGGAACAGACAAGTTGCTGTCATTTTTGTTCTTCAATCTAGTTGTGGAGGACGTTGCTTCACTGGCCTAATTTGGCACCATCATTGCGCTCTTCCCGGGCGAGGCAGATCAGTCGCTGGCTTCTGGTCGGCCACTCACAGCGGCTGCTGGCCGCTCACGCTGGCTGCCAGCCACACACGGCACCCCATGGCAACCCACTGCCACAGGGGCTGCAGCCTACGCCGTCGCGGGCGACTCACGGCAGCCCAGCTCCAGGTTGAGCTGTTGTTCAGCATCTTAGCTGTAGAGGGCAGTGTCACTGACCCTCATATGTGGGATCCGAACCGGGGCCCTCTGGCGTCCCAAGCCAGCTCTTAACAATCGCGCCACTCGGCCAGCCCCTTATAACAACTTTTAAAGACTTACCCCTACAAACCTCCCCTGAGATAACCCAGGACTGGTCTATCACAAGGAAGCATTTTATTTCACTTTTTGGAGAGGGGTACTTTTATAGCCTTATAGATTAAAGTAAAGGGAGATTTTAATTAAGAAAAAAGTGTAGCAAGGGTTTGTTGAGGTCAAATTTTCACACACTTACCTAAAATACAATGAGACGCAGTTGCTAATAATGCTCCTCTTTCATATAGCACATTCTATGTTCAACAACTCTAAGAATCAATAGCTAGTTAATCAATGGCTTAATTAAAGCCAGAGTGAGCAGCAGCCCTGAGGAAGGGCAGCATTGTTGTCATTATGTCACCTTGCCAAACCTTGCTTCTGTATTCACTGAGGCAGACTCCATCAGGCAGGTGAATAATCTTCACGGCCCAACTATTCACAGGCATACGTGATTTCAAATATTGAAAAATTTATATTCCTTAAAAATTTCTCTGTATCTGCACAAATGTCTCTGACGTTGACATCTTAACTCTAAAACAACCCAGAGGAGACATACCTGGATGGCTAACATCCCCTGACGATACTATTGCTACTGCAAGCTGGAGCTACCTCCAGGAGAATCAAAACTTCCATGTTTCTCATGCACTCTCACTTTTTAGCCTCCCACCCCCATCCAGCCTCAGACCACTTTAGATGGCTTTTCTACAGTTCTGGTGGGTTTTCAGCTCCTGCATGCTTTTTCCCTTCTTTGGAAGCAGAGAGAAAAATTCCCTGAGATGAAGAGTGAGAAGAATGTGTAAGGTAGCCAGCTTGTGTTGACTCTTCTAGCAGTAGAGTTGCTTTCCCTCCACTAGTACCGCCTAATACCTTCCTGCTTCCTTCAAAAGAAACTGTTAAAGAATTTCAGGCAAAAGGTGATGATGTAATGACTTTGAGGCATTACTAGGCAAATAGTCCAAATAATCTTTGATCATAATAAGCGAAGAATAGTACCCAAAATGAGGGTGCAGGTACTCTGCTATACTCTATAGTTAGAAAATTGCACTCTTTTCCAAGTACCTCTTTTGGAGGAAGTATAGTTGAAGTAGAGTATTCAGAAGAGATTGACCAGGAAAATAGGAAGGTTCCAAACTGAGTTATCTAAGGAAAGGAAATAGGATGTTTAAGATGGGAAGGGAACAATGCAAATGGTAGGGTAAGAGAGTCCCAAATATTTTTAAATATTTAAAGGAATATCATATTGAAGAGGAATAGACTTGTTCTGGGTGAACCTAAGAAGGACTAGTGGTTGGTCAGAAGGAACCTTCTAATAGTGGGAGCAGTTCAGAAATGAGAGGGCCTGATTCAGGAGGCTGTGAGAATTTCATGTCCCTGAAACATGGCAGAGCTGAGCCCTTCAAGGACACTGCACTGCAATAACCCAGAACAGAACAGAGTTCTGTAGACCATTGGGTCCATTAGATGTCTACAGGTAGTTTGTAGGAGGAAATAAAAAGGGTGTGTGTATTTGTGTGTGTGTGTGTGTGT
>NW_017732188.1:134232-198431 GCF_001890085.2 Hipposideros armiger | reverse complement strand
GAAAGGCTGTGATGATATAATAAATGCTCCCAGCTTCTGCTGGGCAGTTTGGACTGGAAAAGTCTCCCATCAGAGTGACCATGACAAATGTTCTCTTTAGAAGTAGGGTTAGATTTTCTGAGCCTCTGATACATTATTCAGAACTTAACGGTATATAGAGGAAAACCCTAACAGAACACTGGAGTAAGCCTGTGTGGTCATCGTTTTTAAGTAGTCTGATTTTGAGGGCCTTTTTGCTTTACCAGAGGAAGTGGAGGTGCCCACATGAGTCTGCACAGCACATGGCACTAAGCATACGTGCAGTTTGTCTCAGGTGATCCCCTTCTCCACACACCAAAAACACCACCCTCAAAGCAGCCTGTGACATGTTTGCATTTTGGAAATGGAAATGTGGTTTTAATTTCTTGATCTCATTAAAATTGCCAAAGGCCACTTTTGATTCCTTCTGGGGGTGAAGGAGAAACTATCAATCACACGATGTCCTGCCCTCTAAGCTGGAGCCTTGTAGGTTGGGTTTCCCAAGAAACAGAGTCTGAGATGCTAAGATTTGTGTGCAGGAGTTTTATTCCGAGTTCTCTTGGGATCAATGCCTATGTGAGAGTGAAGAAAACGGGACTGGATAGAGGGAGAAGTTGGGTCGTGATGCCTCAGTCAAGGCCTCAGTCAAGCCTATAGGGAGCTCTGGAGCTGGGATGGACTTTCAGAGTTGAAGCAAGTGATGTCATACTCATACACTCCTCCTCCCCAAAGTTTGCGTGTCTGTGGGCCAACATAATCATGCATATTTCTCAAGGGTAATTTCTTTGACCTTTTACCCTTTAATCATCATTGCATGTACGTTGTCCCTAAAAAGGGTGTGCAACCTTGAGGTGGCTTTCAGCTGAGAGCTGGCAGCCAACAACGCCCCTGGCCACTGGAAAAGTAAGTGCCTTCAATCTGGAAGGGGGGTTCTGAGCAACTCATTCATGGCAGCCACTACACACCTATACCTAGAGTAACTTTGTCAGTCACTTGCCTAAAAGTAACCAAAAACTCAGAAAAAATGAAGGTAACTAACATTTATTTACTATCTACTATGTGGTAAGCACTTTAAGCGTTAACACTAAAAATGCAATAAAGGCTAAGATTTATTGAGTTCTCATCTCTCAGGTATTATGTTCAATTTTATATGTGTGGTATTCCATTTAACCTTCACATTAATTCAATCTTTTTATTTTCTTCACGAGTGAGTAAATTAAAGCTATAAAAAGTTAAGTGACCTGCCTAAAATAACACAAGTATAACTGAGAGTACCAGTATTTGAATTCAATCTTCCCCAAAGTCCTCATTTTTAACCTCTATAATATACCACCTATTGTATTGTTTTGTTTTATTCTTGAAAAAATACGAGATATTGTACCATTATTATCCCATTTACAATGAGGAAAATGAACAACTGGAAGGTTAAGTCCCCTCCTGAGGTCACGCGTTATTAGTAACTCAGATAAGGCCCTGTCTGTTCTAAAGCTCTGACTCTTTCAATTGTCCCTTGTATCGATTGTAGGCAGTCCATTAAAACCCGATAAATACTCACTTAACGTTTGAGTCCTTGGAGAGTAGTTTTTATTTAGCCTCATAAATTTACAAGAGTCCATGGAATATTTCCATTGGAGTTGGAGTGTGTGCCAAGAAAGGACAGCAGCTAGTTCATGAGCCAAAAGAGGCCTCATGGACATCTCCATTTCCCAATGTTTCCAGGCAAAGCTATTCAGAGCAATTGAGTAATTTCTATTTGTAGCAGTTCAGGTAATTCTTCAATTAGCCCCATAATTAAGGCAAGAGCCATGTCTAATTCATCCCTGTATCCGCCCCAACAACCGCCACTTGGTAAGTACTCAATAAACATTTGTTGACGTGATGAGGGAATATATGAACGTGATGGAGACCAGCAGTTGCCAGGATTTCACCATCAAGGACCTCTTACACCATTTTCTCTCACAGAGCCCTTTTCCCCTTAATAAATGTATATAAGTAATAACTTACATCCCCATGGTTAAAATCAAAGGCATACAGAATTCTATTTGAACTTCAATAAGCAATAGGTAGGTCAATACTAAAACTGAATTGATAAAATGACCCTGTCAACAGTAAAGAAAAGTGGCACTTCAGTTAACTTGTGTGACCACAGTTCACAGGTGACTGATTTCTCTCCTGGCTTTCAACATTAGTTCCATTGATATCCCTAGTTCCAGGAACCCCATTGAAAGCCAAGAGATAAAAGCCCAGGTAGTCCTTGAGAAAATGTAAAATTCCTTTACAGCACAAGTTTAGCAGCAGCTCTTTCTTAGCAAATGGAAATCTTTCCAAAAAAGGAGAAAGGAAGGGCAGATGCCAACACATAGAAACTGGGTGCTTTGAATAAAGTAAATTGCTTCCAACTTGAATACCCCTATTTCCCGACCAGATCACATGGGCTGAGTGAGGGGCTATTTGGTACTGAGGTAGAGACTGAGGTGAGAACACTTGTTCCCACACAGAAGTGTCCATTATATTCAGGCTCCCCTTGAAAGAAAACCCATTGTCTGCCTCCTGGCAATCTAAATCTTAATGTACCCAGTGGTCTCTTTGTTTAGAATTTGCCAGGCTTTCTTTCTCCCTTTGCTCCCTTACACAATTAAGCAGACAGAACAGTCTGCACAGCAGGAGGCCTTGTCAGAGGGCTGACTGAGCTCACATTGTGTCTCCTGCAGGGTTTATGGCTTATTCTGAAACGTTGGCTGGGAGCAAATGATGAGCCTGAGGACACAGGACATTTTATGAAGTCTAAACATCATTTTTCTTGCAGTTTTATATGATCTTATTTTAATTGAAAATGGATTTTTAACGGTTTTATTCCACGCCACAATAAAAAAAGGCTCCTGTTGCCATCATCAAAGGAAAGGGATGGGTCTTTTGCTTTGATTTGACTGCATTGCTTTTTGTTAAACAAACACGGAAATAAAATAAACTAACAGGCTGCTAGGCATGGGAAGGAGGTGAAATAGCGCCTGTGTACTCCTGAGGACTTGGAATTTGTCCCTTTGACAACCTAAAGCTGCTAGTCCAGTTAGGGTGATGGCAAAGGTTAGTCATTCCCTGTGCCCAGTATTCTGGTGTCATGGCAGCCCTTGTGTCTCCCAGAACATGTCTGCACTCGTGACTGGGGCTAAGTAGTTATGAACAACTCTGGACCTTACATTTGAATAATATCCTCATAGATATCATCACCTCGTGTGTGGGTGTCGACCTCCAGAGTGTAATTATTCCTAATTTTATAATTAGGGGAAATCGGGACTCAGAAGGTTTGCATAATTTTTGCAAGATTATAAATATAACACAACAAAATACATTATTATAGTCACAACCATCTTCTCTCTTAGCACCAATAAAGTTGATTGATAACTTTTTGTTTCTTTCTTTCTTTTTAATAAATTTCTCTCTCCCCTACTAGACTGTATGTACCAGGAGAGCAAGGGCTGTCTGCTTCTGAGCACCATCATGACCTCAGCTCACAGAATAATGTGTAGCACAGAAGAAGTGTTTATAAATATTTGTTAAACAGATGTCTTTATCAAGCTACGAATGGAGTTTGAACTTGATTTGAGCAGAGAGTCCGGGAAAGTCAAGGAGAGAGGGATTTCTTCCTTTCACAGCCACCAAGAGAAAAATTCAGATTGACTATATATGTTTAGTGTTGCCTTTCATTATTTTCTGGTTTACACCTATATAGTGCAATCATTTAGTTCTGCAAGTATATAGTGCAGGTTATGGGAAGACCTAGGAGGGCTTTAGTCTTCTATTTAGAAGAGCACAGGTCTTCAAAAATCTCCAGAGTTGCTTGTTTTAGGACATTGCTTTACAGATATTTCATAGGACTTAATTCTTCCTCTAAATGCAATTTTACCAGAAAAAAATATACATTTTTTTTAAATTAGCTATTTTCATTAGACATAAATCAGCTATGCTGCTTCCTGAACAGAAACAGGTTTAGTGAAAAATAAGCCTTGTGTTTATGGAAGTTACAATTTATGACATACCCATCTGTTTATCTGAGGTTATTTTGAAGCCCCTTCCAAGGTTCAAACCTACAGATGCAGAGGCCCTGCTTTTTATCACTGGATGCTTCAGTGCATAAAATGCTAACCTTTGGGGCAAGAGTTTCTTTTTGTTTTGTCTTTTCCCTCTTTACATTTTCACATGAAATTTCCAAGCTTTCAGAAATAGCCAGATTGACAGGAAATCACATTTAAAAATATGTCAGACTTGATTTTAATTGGTTACTTGCTCCTGGCTGACTCAGTTGTTCAGGGGAAGAAAGACCTGTGATTATTATTCTAAACTTTGCAGATCAACAAAAGCTGGTTTTAGAACAGGCGGTAAGGAGACTCTGACACTTTCATAGCAATCTCTATCCCCAAGTGCATCAGAGTTCTGTAAAAATTAATGAATTGATTTTAAAGATTCTATTCCATTCAATAAAAGAAATATTTCATTGAAAATTAAATGCATTCAAATACAATTCACCAGAAGACACAAGTGTTTTATTATCCAAAATTTACCATTCATAACTACAAAGCATAACAATTTAGAGAAGTTAGAGAAGTAGCATATATAAAATGNATTTCAATAACTTAATGTCTTTAATATGATAATGTGCTTAATATGCTATTATGTGTACTGTGAACATCAAAGAGGCTTCAACATTACCTAAATGTATTTGACCAAAGGAATATTTATTTGTCTTAGGAATATCTTTCAATATCTCATTGTCCCATGGAACTCAGTTTAGGAAACACTTTTATAAAGGATGCGGTCACCATTTATAAATGTCTTAAGGACATTTTCAAACCCGCTATATTCTGACACTTTTGTAAAGGTGGCAGGGAGGAAATGTACAAGGAAGAGGGAGGCTATATTATCAAAAAAGACACACATATGATATCTCTATGGTTTGGCGATATTGATTGCATGTTATTAAGTTCCTAGGAATTTTCCATGTTGTCAAAGAATGCTAAAGTGGACAATTTAAAAAATGTCAGGTAACATAATTTCCCAAAGATATAAGCAACAGATGATACAATGGAAAACACTCTTCTCAGATGAATTGACTTAAAATTTTGTATTCTTTTGGTACTATTAAAAGACTCTGACTTTGTAAGACCTCTGTCAGGAGGAAATTACAGAATTAACAGCATAATGAATATTATTCTCTCATAGAACAGATGACATATTCCTCTACCCTTTGCACCTGCAGTTGTCACTGATTAAAGGGGAAAAGGCCAAAGAAATTACCCCTGATAATTATGCGTGATTACATTGGCCCACAGACACACAAACACATTAGCACCTGGGATATTATGATCAAATTAAATTCTGTTTGTGTTCATTCTGCCTGTTAGCATTTTCTCTCAGGAATGTGAAATTTCTGTATTTGGGTTTTTAAAAATTGAACTGCTATAATGGAAGCTATAACCACGCTCAGCTTTGAAAAAAAACATTTTAGGGAAATGGAATTGCACAGAGTACTATACATGAAAGGCTGTGATGATATAATAAATGCTCCCAGCTTCTGCTGGGCAGTTTGGACTGGAAAAGTCTCCCATCAGAGTGACCATGACAAATGTTCTCTTTAGAAGTAGGGTTAGATTTTCTGAGCCTCTGATACATTATTCAGAACTTAACGGTATATAGAGGAAAACCCTAACAGAACACTGGAGTAAGCCTGTGTGGTCATCATTTTTAAGTAGTCTGATTTTGAGGGCCTTTTTGCTTTACCAGAGGAAGTGGAGGTGCCCACATGAGTCTGCACAGCACATGGCACTAAGCATACGTGCAGTTTGTCTCAGGTGATCCCCTTCTCCACACACCAAAAACACCACCCTCAAAGCAGCCTGTGACATGTTTGCATTTTGGAAATGGAAATGTGGTTTTAATTTCTTGATCTCATTAAAATTGCCAAAGGCCACTTTTGATTCCTTCTGGGGGTGAAGGAGAAACTATCAATCACACGATGTCCTGCCCTCTAAGCTGGAGCCTTGTAGGTTGGGTTTCCCAAGAAACAGAGTCTGAGATGCTAAGATTTGTGTGCAGGAGTTTTATTCCGAGTTCTCTTGGGATCAATGCCTATGTGAGAGTGAAGAAAACGGGACTGGATAGAGGGAGAAGTTGGGTTGTGATGCCTCAGTCAAGGCCTCAGTCAAGCCTACAGGGAGCTCTGGAGCTGGGATGGACTTTCAGAGTTGAAGCAAGTGATGTCATACTCATGCACTCCTCCTCCCCAAAGTTTGCATGTCTGTGGGCCAACATAATCATGCATATTTCTCAAGGGTAATTTCTTTGACCTTTTACCCTTTAATCATCATTGCATGTACGTTGTCCCTAAAAAGGGTGTGCAACCTTGAGGTGGCTTTCAGCTGAGAGCTGGCAGCCAACAACGCCCCTGGCCACTGGAAAAGTAAGTGCCTTCAATCTGGAAGGGGGGTTCTGAGCAACTCATTCATGGCAGCCACTACACACCTATACCTAGAGTAACTTTGTCAGTCACTTGCCTAAAAGTAACCAAAAACTCAGAAAAAATGAAGGTAACTAACATTTATTTACTATCTACTATGTGGTAAGCACTTTAAGCGTTAACACTAAAAATGCAATAAAGGCTAAGATTTATTGAGTTCTCATCTCTCAGGTATTATGTTCAATTTTATATGTGTGGTATTCCATTTAACCTTCACATTAATTCAATCTTTTTATTTTCTTCACGAGTGAGTAAATTAAAGCTATAAAAAGTTAAGTGACCTGCCTAAAATAACACAAGTATAACTGAGAGTACCAGTATTTGAATTCAATCTTCCCCAAAGTCCTCATTTTTAACCTCTATAATATACCACCTATTGTATTGTTTTGTTTTATTCTTGAAAAAATACNTTAAATGCATTCAAATACAATTCACCAGAAGACACAAGTGTTTTATTATCCAAAATTTACCATTCATAACTACAAAGCATAACAATTTAGAGAAGTTAGAGAAGTAGCATATATAAAATGTGTTTGTTGTAAAAATATTATGTATACACACACACACTTAAACACGAATTTGACATGGATTGTTAAAAATAAGTTAAATAATTAATTAAATTACATAAGTATAATTCATAATTAATAATACTGTGATAACTAAATTAAAGAAATCTGATGATTAAGTTTAATCCTAATAAACTATTTTTACAAACATGATGATGATTACTGCTATCATTATCACAGGACCTTATGGCACTATATGTATAATATAGTGAAAATCATTTTGCAGATTGTCTGGTCAATTTGAAAATTTGCAAGTAATACCTGCCAAGTTAGGAAAAGTTAAAATAATTCAAGTTAGTTTAAAAGAAAACACTTTTATTTAGAAAAATAGCAGTGAATTCACAAACTAAAATCTATGGCAGTAGCCACAGTGAAGAAAACAGAGTAGCCTTTTCATGAATTATGTGACTGCATATACTTCTATTCTAGAAGTACAGTTTTTGTTTCTAAAAGTAAAACCTGTTTATTTATTCAACAAATATTTATTGAGTACTTAGTCTAGGCCAGGCACTATGCTAAGCTCTGGGGACACAACAGTGTGAAAACAGACAGTCCTTGTCCTGAAAGAGATCGCAGTCTTTTTGGGGAGACAGATATTGATCACACATCAGTATAAATATGATTCTGACTAATGTTTTGAAGAAGTGACATTTAAACTATCATCTGAAAGATGAGTGAGTTGGCCAAAAAAAAAAAGAGCAAACAATAACAGCAACAGTATTTACAAAGTTTCCTGAAGAAAATTAGGCTGATCAAGATGTGCAAGACTGAGGATATGGCTAGAATTCAGTGATGAGGAGAGCGACCGGAGATGACACAGGAAGAGCCACTAGTGCCCATTGTTCAGGGCCCTATAAGCCAGTTAAGGATTTTTATTTTTATCCTAAAGGCGCCAAGAGAGGACTGAAGCATTCTGAGTAGGAGATTGATGTGAATTCATAAGTCAAGTTCAGCACATTGAGCGTGATGGAACTCAGCACTTCTAACTCCTAAATCTTTTCCTTTCTATCTTTTCAAAACCAGTCCTCAAAGCCAGCGCATCAGAAGACTTCTGGGTCCCCCATCTCCTCCTCCTTTTATTTCCTTGGAGAGAGATTTTCGGATTCCTGTAGATTTGCCTGTTTCTCTTCTAAGAAACCTGTACTCTGTTTGAAGATGTCTTTCCTCAAGAGAGTTCCACACTCCGGAGAAGGGCATTGAGGCTTTAAGTACCGAGTTTTAGTTCTGGACCTGCTCTTTTACCATCAATTTAGAATGTACGATGGGAAAAGCATACTTGGATGTTACGATGTGCCCAGGAACAAAGTCCTTCCAAGGGTATTTCCCCCAGAAGCCTCATCACCAGTCTTGCCCTGACAGCAACAGGACATCTCCCATCCCCCAACCCCTTTTCTGTCTTTGATTGGAATTGTAAAAGTTGAAAAGAAATCCAGCAGGCTCACTTTTACATCACAAATGGCTGGGTGTTGCTCAGAATCTCCCACTGTCTGGCTTCTTTGAGACTCCGTAGCTCCTGGAGAGGGTATTGCACTCAGTGGATATTCAGTACAACACCACTTACAGAGCTAAATGCTCATCTAATCACGTTACATGCTCTAACTACTTTAATCTTCATTATTATGCGTATTGAATAAATGGTGAAACCGAGGCTTACAGTGTTACCTGACTTGCTCATAATAAATGCTGAAGCTTAGATTTCAGTAGAGATAATCTGGCTCCAGGTTAGAGACCAGTTTTATGATTTTACTTAAATATTTATTTATCTTGAAATGATCCTCCTGGTAGTCAATGAGGTCACACAAGTAAACACTATAAATCAGCATCTGATGAAAAAGAGAGGTTAAGAAAAAGGTGGGCATTTATAAGGCAACATTGCAATATTTGTATAATCACATTTTTCTATACCAAAGGAGATCATTCCATAAATAGATACTGAAATATTAATATATAAATTCAAAGGGAGTTTAATAATCTCTTCATATTACATAACTTTACTTAAAATATTTTTCTTCATAATGTTAGTGAACATTATTAAAATTTCTGCTAGTAACTTTTTGTCTGTAAAAGTGGATATAATATGACTGAATGAATGATGAATGAAGGCTTTTTAGGGTCTCATAGCAATTTGAGAACTTTCAAAGAGAAACTATGAGCTTTTTATATATGAAGAGAAACAAGTATTAGTGTCATTAGATGGTACACTTTGTAAGGAATTAATATTAGATTCTTTGCATGGGAAATCAAGGAACTCTTCTTTAATTGGACAAAGTCAATGACGAAGCTTTAAGTGCGTGCAGAATGAGGCTCTGACACCATAGGCTATCCAAGGAGGTCCTTACTGATCTGGCCAAAACACCTTCCTTCTCCTCACTAGTCCAGTCAGTCTTCCTACTGTCCCCATACCTCCACAGCCTCTACTCTCTGGTCACTTGGTCTTTCCTAATCACATCATCTTTTTCATGCCCATATGCTTTTATTTTAAACCGTTTTATTGAGGTCTGATTGACATATAAAAAGTTGTACATATTTAATGTATACAGCTCCATGAGTTTGGAGGTAAGTATATACTGTGAAAGTGTCACCATCAAGGTCAGAAACAGATCTATCACCTTCCAAAGTTTTTTCCCACCTCCTTTATCATTTTTATTAATTTTTATGTGTGTAATGTAAGAACACTTAACATAGGATCTGCCCTCTTAGTCAATTTTAGTATACAGTACAGTACTGTGAGGAGGACATTATGCTAAGTGAAATAATACAGACACAGAAAGACAAATACTGTATGATATCACTTATATGAGGAATCAAAAATAGACTCAGAGAAGCGAAGAATAGAATGGTGGTTGCCTGGGACTGAATAAGGGAAGAAATGGGAAGGGAATGGTAAAAAGTACAAAGTTTCAGTTTGCAAGATAAGTATATTCTGGAGACTTACTGTATAGTCCATATGTTTTGCATGTGCTGCTCTATTTTCTTGAAATAACTTCCTTCTTTATCTAAAGAGCCATAACTAAACTCGAATTTCACCTGTTTTGTGATGTGTTCCTTAAATTCCTCCTTAATTTCTCCTAAGTGTAATAAATTATTTCACCTACCATGCTCCCATGGAATCCTGTGCCCATGATTGTTGTACCATAGTGTATTGTCATGACTGGTTCACATCCATTTAGGTTGTTAGTTCAGCAAATGTGTTATTTTCCTTTTGGGTTCCGAAGATTGTAGTAGGTACAGGGGATGTATTGATGGCTATGATATGATTTTTGGTTTTTGTGAACTGTATAGTCACTGATAGAAATAGGCATGGAAGTGGATAATCTCAATGCTATGTGAATACACAGTCATAGAACTATGCTTAAGGAATATAATGCATAAAGAAAAGGGTTCATCAACCAGATTTGGACAGGAGGGATTGAGGTAATACCTGAGCCAAATCTGGAAGGGCAAGCAGAAATTAGACCAGAAACAGTACTGGAAGAAGGAGTAGTATTTCATATAGAGGAAAGGCCTGAAAAAGTACTGAGGCAGGAACCACAGGTTGTGTTTGGGGGGGAAATAAGCATGTCAGTATTACTAGAGAACAAATTAGCACATAGGAAGTAGCAACAAATGAAGGAGGCTGAGAGGAGTGTGTGTGGCGGATGATGTGAGGAAGGTATGGAGGGTCTCATCTGCACCGCTAAAGAGCTGGGTGTATCCTGTGAGAGAAGACTTTGCGGTTGTTTGTGTAACATAATAATACACTCAGATGAGAGAAACGTTATTCTCACTGTAGTGTAGAAAAGGCACAAAAAGGAGGGTGGGGGCAGAGCGATGACACAATTTCTCCAAGAGAGATGGAGAAGGTCTAAACTTGAGGATGGATCTAGGGAGCTGTAACTAAAGCATTGTCTGCCATGAATGTGCAATGATTCATCTTTGCTGATGAATGAATGAATGAATGAATGAATGTGATTCTTTAAATTAAAGTTTAACTACTTTGTCTTATAGCAAGAAAATTGTTACGTTGAGTCACTATCTTATTACTACCAGAGTAGGTTTTTTAATTCACTCTAATTATGTATCTGCCCAACACTAAGTATGATTGGAAATTTCAATTAGCCATAAATCATGCATTCTCAGTTTCAATATTACCCCCAAAGGGTTAAAAATTGGGAGGGCAAATAAAATAATTACTCTTTTTATCTACAGCAAATAAATGCAAACAGTACATAAACAGATATACAGTCTATCTGTAGTATTAAATTTTCATGAAAGATGAGGGTGAGTAGGGAAAAATATTTTAAAAGGCTCCATGGGGGGGGAGGTCAATAATGAAAAGGGTTTTTAAAATGCTTTTCTAAATAATTACTGTAACTTGAGCAGCATTTGCTAGTCTTAATCCAGTATATTGAGTGTTTTTGTTTAACATAATTCTACTTAAGACTGTCTAAGTATTTGAGATTCAATTTGGCATTATTGAGTGTTTTTTTTCTTAGGTCTCGTATTAACTTTAGGAAAACATATCTAAACAGAAAAATAGAACTGTTCCCATTACTCGAATAAATGGTATTTTAAATGTAAAACATATTTCATGCGAGGACTACAAGCTAAAAGGATGTTTCATCAATCCTCAAAGCAATCTGTTTTAGAGAGAAACAGAGAAGACTCTTGTGTTCTCCTAACATCTCTCCATGGGGATAACTTTGTTCTAACTTCAGGCCCATGAATTCTAATCTTAGAGTAGGAGAGGGCATCTGAGGAACAGTTTCTGTGATGATCATTGTTCTAAGATGGGAATTTGGTTGCTCAGGAACCTTCCATGACCTAGTATCCTGGTACCTCAGGATCTGGTGAACCAGGTACTCAGTTAAGATTAATACAGAATCAGCACTGGCCTCAGCTTCACCCTATTCACTCCACCTCTCACCTCTCAAGCTGAGTACCAGTTTATCTGTTGAACAACTATTCTATCTGTTACTCTTTTCAAAAGAGTGTCTGCCTTTTCTAAAACGCCAAGGTCTGCTACCTTCACGACAGGGCTATATCATCTGCTCTAGCAACTCCAGAAGAAAAAGTAATGGAATGCAAACCCCAATGGCTGCACACACATTGCCACAGCATCTGTCTTTCTAATGAACTTGAATACACTTGTGTCTGTGCTATAGAGATCCAGATTTTTCATTTTAAGACAGAATTCTCTTCTGAAACTGTTGCTGTGAGGACCAAATTTCTCCACCTGCCAGTTCATTTTCTGAAGGCATTGGCACTTCATATCCATGCTACAGTCTTTTAGAAGCCACAGGATCCTCTTCTCTTGGTGTCCAACAGAAAATTGTGTATCTGGAAAAACATGCATCAGAATTTTTTTTTTTTTTACATTTTTATTGGGGAATTGGGGGGATGGGAACAGTGCTGGGGAATTGGGGGAAGGGGAACAGACAAGTTGCTGTCGTTTTGTTCTTCAGTCTAGTTGTGGAGGACGTTGCTTCACTGGCCCAAGTTGGCACCATCATTGCGCTCTTCCCAGGCGAGGCAGATCAGTCGCCGGCCTCTGGACAGCCGCTCACTGCGGCTGATGGCCGCTCACGCTGGCTGCTGGCTACACACGGTAGCCCATGGCAACCCACTGCCACAGGGGCTGCAGCCTACACCGTCGCCGGCGACTCACGACAGCCCAGCTCCAGGTTGAGCTGTTGTTCAGCATGTTAGCTGTGGAGGGCAGTGTCACTGGCCCTCATATGTGGGATCCGAACCGGGGCCCTCTGGCATCCCAAGCCAGTTCTTCACCATCGCGCCACTCGGCCGGCCCTGTTGTTCTACATTTCTGAAAGCACTCTATCACCTGGTTTTGTCTGATCACTTCAACGTTTTTAAGACTTTCTTATATTTTGTGATGTAACTTCTTCAAGAGTCCTAACCACATCATTCTTTCTTCCCCCCTCCCCTTCTCTCTCTCTTTCCCTTTCCATCTCATCCAAGAATTTAATGTTCACCAGTGTTTCCTCATACTTTCTTTATCACTGTACTGTCACCTCTCAGGTCCCAGTTTGCTTATCCCTTTGTCATGGAATCCTTCTCTCCTGCTCCCTCAAGTCACAGATTTCACTCCAGGGTTCTGTCTTAGGACATTGCACGTCATTATTAAGATCACCTGTATCTGCATGTTTGCGTCTTCTACTCCTAAGCACACACCATACTTCTGTCAATGAAGAAATGGTATTTCTTCTTCTTGAAAATTCATGACATCATCCTTTATCCCCCATTCTCACCTTTACTCAGACAAATCTTCCTAATTGCTCCACATTCAGGGAGCCTTCTGAAAAGTTTCCCCTGACTTCCCAGGCTAGGCTAGGTGACTGAACCTCTATGCTGCCATGGTAATGAATCATCTTCTATAATGAAAGTCAGATCACACCACTCTTCTGCTCAGAGTCTTCCAGACACTCCCGCATTTCACTCAGAGTAAGCCTCAAAACCCTTGTAGTATTCTAATCTACCGGGCCCTACACAATCTGCCCCCTCTCCTCATATCCCTCTGACTTTATCTCTTACTCCTCTCCCCTTTCTCCAAGCTTCAGCTTGCTACCACTTTAGGGCATGGCTGTAGCTGAAATGCTTCCCCTAGAAGTGCACATGACTAACTTGCTTGTCTCCTTCCAAACTTTGCACAAATGTCCCCTCATCAGTGAGACCTACTAAATCATCCTATTTTAAGTTGCAATTTGCACCACTCGTCTCTACCTGCACACTCTTATACTCCTTATTTGGCTCCATTTTTATAGCACTGATTCCCTCCTGTAAAATGATATAATTTACTTATGATTATTTTTAATTACTGTCTCTCCTTATTAGAACGTAAGCCCCACAAGAGTGAATATTTCTGTCAGTTTTGTTCATTCAAGTTTTCCAAGTGCCTTCAATGGAATATCATAGGTGCTCTGTAAATGTGTTTAAAGGAATGGGCCCTGATTGTACTATATTAAAATTTTCTTTCTTGTCCAACTGCCCACTACTAAATTGTGAACTCTTTGGATGCAGGGATTTTCCTCCTATATCTACTTACAATATCTAGCTCGTTTCCTGAAAATAGTAGGTGTTTAATAAATGTCTGCTAAGTGCATGTATTACCACCCCATGGCTTTGCAGAGTTTGCAATCACACCATGCCAGTCCAGAATACAAGTGTGAGAATGGTGTTTTCTTTGTGGTGAAGCTTCACTGTAAGCTCTCACAGCATCTGAGATCTCCAAAGATGCAGAGACCAACATAGATCAATATGGTGAACACTTCTTCTCCTGTAGAGTCTCTGTAAAGGTTGAGGATTTACCATTGTACATTTGGCCATTTTCCTCCATTCTATAATTGGGGCATTTATTTTAATAAGGTAAGAAACTAAAGGGAAGCCTGGGAATTATGAGCTTGAAAAACCATATCTTGCCCTCTGTGACTTCTCTTTTTCTTTCCTTTCTTAGAGCTCTTCCCGCCATGATGCAGTGGGTCCGCACTCAGAAGCCAGGAGAGAGTGGCATCAATATTGTCACTGCCGATTTTGTGGAACTCGGTGATTTCATCAGCACTGTCATAAAGCTCAACTATGTCTTCGATGAAGGAGAAGCCAACACTTGATAGTACCATGTTGAGCATCCATGAATAAGATAGGGAAGACTCATTGTACTAGGCATATTATCTATAAACACTCTGATCTTCCTATTCCACAGAGTCTCTGAGGGGATTAGGGCTGGTAGTGGGTGGGAAAAGGGGGAATGCATTTCTTGCGTGATTACTATCGTAGTCTTCATTAGTATAAATATTTCATTTCTCTTTGATGAGTAAAATCTACTTCTAGTGTTAGAGATTTAAAGAAAAAGACCAGTGAATTTTGTTTTTCAAAATTAGTCTTTGTAACGTATAATTCATGGGTGTTTATTTGATCGTGTTTCTGATTTCAACCTAGGGCTCCTACACTTTCTATATCCTCTAACTGAACCTTTCTGCTCCCCCTCTCGCTTGCTCTTTTTCATCAGATACTGTATGGGACTCAAAACAATTGAATGCCCAACAGAGTGTGTATTACATTGTTGTACTGAAATTTATTTGTTGTGTGAGATTTGGTATAATAGTCTGCAGTCATCTGCCACTGGGCAATCATCGCTATATTTTTTGTCATAGAAAATATGCATCAAATCAGTTTCCCTGTGTCAGTAATATTGGAGGACATAATAGTGATTTTTGTGTTATATAGAAATAATAGTGTTTCACAGTATTTCTGTTTAAGGCAGCTATAAATATAGAGTAAGCACTTCTTTGGAAGAACTATTAGTGCCAACTCCATAGTGAAAAATGGGGGAGGGGGAAGAGATGGTTGCTATTTTAATTCAGGAATCTCTTAAATAATATTGCCCTGCAAATGCCCAGTAAGTGAAAAATTATAAGTGACAAGTGTGTTAAAATCAGAGAACTCTGAAAAGAGCACTTACAAAAGCTCTCCTAAGAATTCTCTTGATTTAAAACCAAAAGCAAGAAAAGAAATAAAAGATTGTGCAAGCTTTCCTATAAATTAGGATTTCCAAATATATAATTCTGAATCCCAGATTTTGAGGAACATACGTGTATTTCAAGAAGCTTTAATTCAGGTGTTTTACTTGAAGTTGAAGAAAGAGGAAAGGTGGCAAAAGGAGCCAGAGCAATATTTTTGAAACTATGTCCAGGAAATATCAATGATCCATGAACCTTCTTTAGAAGATTCTTAAATACATGTAATCTGGGCAGACTTGCAGAAAATGGGCACTGAGTCATCCCTTCTGGTTTCCTTCCTACCGTGGGGTCAAGAATGAGGCAGAGGCAAAAGTTTCTGTGGTCCAGCCTTTGACAGACCAGGTCTACAGGGAAGACAAATGATAATGAACCGCTGTTGCTCAGAGCTCAAACTCTTGAGCGAGCTCTTAACCAACTGAGCCACTCGGCCGGCCCCAGATAATGCAACTTTGAGTATTGCTTCCTCCTTGTTGTCTTTGTGATATCTGACAATTCAGAAATAATCTTAAAGAGCACAATAACCCTTACTTACTTGCTGCAAGGAATATCGTGAGAACATATATAAAAATTTATAAAATTTGCTCAAATTCTTATGATTGTGCATTATTTTATCCTCATGTTTAGAAATAACCATACTTCAATAGTTTCCTGGGAAACAGTCCACTTAAAGTGGGACAGTAAAGAAACAAAAGCATGCCCTCAGCTTTTAGTTCATCTAAATGTAAGACATGTGGTTAAATCTCTTAGACCTAGGAAAGGGAGTTTATTCCAAGATTACGTAAGTCAAGATTACAAATAATCAACAGTTAATTATAAGATTATAAATACTAATTATCAGAAAAATAGTATTTAGTAACAACTGCAAGGGAAGAGAAATTGTTTATACTGAAGAGTTTGTAGGTATGTGTGGTAAACCAAGTAGCATGTATATACATGCAACAGATATTTTCTACCTTCCAATTGTGTGTATATGGCTCACCAGACCCAAAATACCAATACATACCCACTCTGTGCAGGCCGACAGATACAAATACACACACAGACATGGATGGACACATTCTTCTTTTCAAGTGAAAACATTGATATTATTAAATAGTTTGATTTTAAGACTTAAACCCTGTACAGTGTATGAAAAAGAGTGATCAGACATTTGAAAATAGAGTAGCTGATCGTATTAAAATATTTTTGTAAAAATCATCTAGCTTAGGACTAAATTATTTACAAATATAGTTTTCTTTCTGCTTTGTGGTTTTATTGTCTTTCTATCTCTTTCACTTGCTCTTTATGTGCAATTGAATATGAATCCTTTTTAAAGGGTTATGGATTATTAAAATTGATGTCCTGTAAATTTGCTTTTTGGGCAGATTTTCTCTCTGACTCTTCATTATTCATTCCTCAGGAGGATCTTTAGCCAAGCACACTTGAAGTGACACAAAATTTAACTTATAAATATAATAGAAAACAGATCTTTCAACATATTAATGAATAATAAACTATAGAGATAACTATGTTGTATTTTCTTGAACCTAGATGCTTTCTTATGAAGTTTGCTTGAATTAGCTTTGCCGCATTTATCATTTGGGTGCTGGAAAAAACAAACAAACATGCTGACGGATTAGACTAATTGTGCAATTTCTTAACCGGAGAAAGCTTTCTATTGTTATTAATGATATGCACACAGAAACCTTGTTTGACATCAGGTACTTTAGAGCCAATGTTATTGTTCTCACGTGGACCTACTGTACCTATGTAGCAGGCCCTAAGAGTAAATGGACTTGCCTTAATTTCTAAAGGGAAGAGTAGGTAGAAGTGAACTGTGGGTCTTCCAACTGGAGAGAGAGTTCACTAGGAGGGATTCCTTTAAAAGGGGAATAGAGAGAAGGTGCCTTTGACTGTCTTCTGTTCATTGGACCTGCCCTGGAGTACACTAAGGAGCAGGCTGTGAGCCTTAAATAAAAAGATGGGGGTGAGGACTAGTGATACGCAATCAGGACTTAGCCTCAGCCTATGCTTCTTTGTCTTAGCTGGTCATTGTCTCCCCCGAGAGCTAGGAGCACAAGGGCTATACACAGGCCCCAAGGTGGTAGGAGATACATCTTGGTGCACTTTCTGTTTTGCTTGTTTCTTCAGACTTTATGTCACAAATTCTGCAAGGCAAAAAAACAGAAACAAAATCCAACTTTTACCTAATCTACAGCAGGAAGTCGAAGGAATGGGTGGGATGAGGGAAAATGCGCAGAGTTTAATTTTTTTGGTTTGCTTGCCTGTCTGTAATTTTGAAGGACCAAAAAGGAATGCTCCTGCCATTATCATTTATGTCTCCCTTATTAGATACAATCATACGAATGCGGAGAACGAGGAGGCATCTTTTAAAAGCCTTAGGATATTCTGTATGATGACCTCAATATTCACTTTCAGCCATATTAGGAAATGTCACTTTTCATGGAGCGCCACCTAACAGTGAATGTATTATATTAGTACATAAAGTGTCTGGCATGTATGCGCCTATGTGCCTACACACATGCAAACACACACACATACACACACAGACGCACACCATGCACATCTGCCACACACACATTATCAAGTTGAAACTTCACTCTAATCACTCAGCCTAATTCTATTGCCATTTTAATTCTTAATATCAGTATCTCCTATGTTAGTAGGCATAAACATAATTCAAATATTTAAACATTTAAGAAGGGAAAAATCACTAGAAAAACCATCATAAATAAGAAATGTCTAGCAGTGATAGTCTAACTACATTATCAATTACACTTCAAGCTGGAGAATTGAAGATGGACTCAAATATAAATTGCAAACAAACAAACCCTCATCTTCACTTAAACTTATTTTAAGTTCTTTGAGGTTCTGATGTGTTTTAGCCAGGGTTACTTGTTCAGGTTCTCCCCTGTTGGGATTCTAGACTGGGAAGTTGGAAGTCTCAGGAAACGCATGTTGTCATGAGTTTTTCAGTTCTGTGGTTTTACAGATCCAATGACACAATCTTCTAACTTTTAGTCACTCGTCCAAATGAGAGCTCCCTAGGTAGAGTGCTCACATTTTGAACTGCTGATAGAAAACAATGCACAGTGTCTCTCAGGATATGCTAAACAAGGTTTGTGAAAGTATTTTATTTTACAGCACTTTAGTCTTTTCAACTAGATTTCAATGACACAATGGTGTAAATGCTATATTTGCCATAACTTATTGGTGGCACCTGTGTTACATGCAGTTTTAAATAACGCTCTAACTTGTTGTTTTCCCAATGACAATGATAAAATGTTCTGTAGAATTTGTAAAATGTGTTGATTATGTTGAAAATTGTGTAATTTTCATTTCATTTGTGAGACTATTTTGTAGGTATTAGTTCTAAATGTGTATTTGTATTAGTCAAAAGTATGTACTTGTATGTGGTATATGTATCTTATTAAAAGTATATTGTATCTTATTTAAAAAAATCAAACTTATCCTAAAGAAAAAGGGCACATTATGACCAGCCTTAATGCATTGTCATTTTTTTACTGTTGCAATTTAGGATTAAAATTTGAAGAGACATTATGTCGTAGTTAAAAATGACATTTAAAAAAATCATATGAGGAATGTGCTTTAGAAGTTATTTGAGTTCCCACAAAGCACAAACAACAGTTCAGCTTGTGGGGCTCCCCATGCTTCTCCAAAATTTCAAAGGTCAATTTGTTAAATTCATTATCATACAGGGAGACTAAATTCACATTTGTTTCCATCAGCAACAACCAGTTCACCTCTAAAGTTGTTCTTCCAAATATTATCTCATTTTGCCTATAAGGATAAGTTTTCCATGAAAGGCCCTTTCTCCAAACCATTACTGTTTGAAAATGGTATCTTCTCAGCTAAGACGAACTACCTTGGCTCTGTAAGAGTCGCTAAAGACCCATCAACATTAGGGGGTTCCTGCGTGGTTCCCTTCCCAAAAAACAAGCATGTGACACTCTTACACTTTTGGAACCTGCCTATGTGTAGTCTAGCAATAGAAAACTCATGACTAATTCGAGGATCTGCACAGGTTGTCATGCTTGAAGAAAAACTCTGTAATCTTCCTTGGGCCTGGGATCTGGGGATGGACTATTAATCAATCTTCCTATTTCCTCTCTTCCTTCAGCCTAATTACTTCTTTTCCATATTTAGCATTGCCAGATAAAATACAGAACACCAGTGAAATTCAAGTTTCAGAGAAACAATGGATACTTTTTTCAGTATAAGAATTTCCCAAATATTTCATGAGACATGCTAAAATAATTATTCATTGTTTATCTGAAATTGAATTTAACTGGGTGTCCTGTAATTTTTTTTTCTAATCTGGCAACCCTCTCCATCTTGCCCCTCTTTTTCAGCTGGGATACCTACGAGGGGTGAAATCCTACCTCCTCCCATGCCCCCTTTTAAGATACTTCATGTAAATCAATAGTCCAAATACTGTTCGTGAAGGAAAATGTTGAGCCATGCCAAGTCCCACAGATGCTTTAAGAAGGACCAATTCAAATATAGATGGAATAATCAAGCACATACCTTTGTAGGATTAAGGCCACATTCAAAATTTCACTCCACTGGCCTATTGTGAGGTGCAGTGTCTCCTCCATTACTCCCTTAAAAGGCATTCCCCGGAAATTGGGATAACCAAAAACACCCACACTTGAAAAATGTCCCCTGGAAAGTAGTAGTACCTTCTAACTCAGTACCAAGACCTCTTTCAAAATTCAATTTCTTTCAGAGAGGTAACAAAATAATCCATTACTCCCCCTTATTATTATCTTACCACAAATTATCTTTATCATATTAGAGCTGGTCCCCAATGGAATTGTAGAAAAAATTGACATTGAAAAGAACTTTCTTGACTGCTGGAAGAAAACAGAGGAGTCTGAGATATAGACACAGCCCTGTCGGTGAGTCCTCAAGAGACTGGGTGGGAGTTGGGCAGCAGGTAGGGGATACAACATGGACCCTGACAATGGTAGCTCCTGACAGAGAGACTTGCCAAAGCAAATTATAATAGCCAGCACCTTTTCTGAGGAGCTGACAATGCAAGACACCCCAGAGTAAGAACAGGGAGAGTGAAGGCCAGTTTCCAGAACAGTTTGCAGAAAATAAAAAACCATGGTGGAATTTCTAAATTAGAGTTTTCAAATATTGTTGCATCCAACAGTGAATCCTTGACATAATCTCAATGTGGGTGGAGTTTTGGAACATTTTTGGTGCCTACCTCCTCTCTTAAAATTCCTGTAGGTGATAAGAAAATCCAAATCCCTTACTATTATGTTTCCATCCCATGGCCCCCACTTGAACACATTTGTGTTGATTTGCTTCATTTCTAAAGGATGGGGATTTGTGGAGCTGGTGACATTTCTTTCATTAGACACCAGAAATTCACCAGAGGGAGACAGATCTGTGCCTTCTCTTTTTAGGATCTGGTCATTGATACTTTAATAAATGTGGTGTAAAGAACGTACCTACAGTTCTGTTAAACAAATGTGACTTTTTTTGATAAGACTGTGTTCTTAATGTAAAAAAAAAAGTTTCTTTGTATCCAGTGAAATGCCTAATAAAGTCCTGGTACCAGTTATCTTTTTTTTTTCATGTTTATCGGTGCTTCATTATAAGCACAAAAGTGGGTCTCTTAAATAGGACTAAAAATACTAGCAGCCCCTGCTAGCAGCCATCTCCATACAAGGACAAATGACAACATTGCGGAGGGGACTTTGTGTTCAGGGTCCCAGATTCCCCTTAGCAGGATTCTCCCTTCCCCTATCCACACGAAACAAAACCTATTCCCTCAGAATCTGAAGAACTCATTCACAATGAAGTATGAACAGGGCTTAAGACCATGGTTTTCAAATGCTTCTTACTTTAAACAAGTATTTACAGAAAAGTGAAACTAACAAGACAATATATTAGAAGACGGTTTTCATAAGAGTAAGGCCAATAACTTTGTGTCCCCCTTTCCTATCTACAAGTTTTCTTGGTGAGCCTTATAGAAACTCCTAGAACTTCCTGGAGCGTCACTTCTCAAATGTTACTGTGCATACAATTACCAGGATCTTAATAAAATGCAGATTCCGGTTCAGCAAGTAAGGGATGGAGCCCCAGGTTCTGCTGCTAGCGGTGCAGGCATCCCACTTTAAGTAGCGAGGCTATGTAGCCCAACTTTGAAGAAACTGCTACAATGTCTTGACTTTTTGATGAGATTTATTTTGGGCAAAGAATAAATGACCAGCCCTTTAAATATAAAACCAATTTGAGTGGAGGACTTATTATAGGAAATAAGGGTGTCATCACTTTTTTTTTTTTTCCCAAACCTCGTCAACCTAAAACCACCAGTAACTACCTGTGGTCTGGTGAAATCAAGTTTACTTGCCCATTGCTACGAACGAGGCCACACAGAAGATGAAACATGGGCATCTCACTAAGCAGGAAAACATGGGGTAGTTACAGAGTTCTGTGAAACGGGGGAGTTTAGATAAAATTTAAGTGCAATACTATTTGGATAGGCTCAAAGCAAAGTTGGGCTGTGTCAAGGATCTGGACTGAAAAGCAGACCCAAGGCCCGGTTTCCTTTGGCCCCTACAAAGTTAATGCCGCTGTGGAATGTGGCGTGCAGAATCCCCTTATCGGAAGCTCTGCTCCCAGGTTGTGAACTGCGGCTGATTTTCCTCTGTCAAAGTGACTTAGATCCTGCGTGTAAGAGTGGGACGTTTCATTCTTACTGATATTATTTCAAGTAGCCAGAGTCCCTCAAGGAGGGGGTTAGTATGACATGTTAGAGCTGCAGTGTGTCCTTGGGACAAAAAGTTTTTCCTGTACACTTTATAAAGCTGGCTTTATCTATGCCTGGTTTTCCAGCCTGACGCATAGCCAAGCAGATTGTACTTTCTCAGTCCAAACTAATTTTTTTTTAATTAGTTTCAGGTGTACAACACAGTGCACTAGTTATACTTTTTACTCCTCAAAGTGACAATCCTCCTCTGCCAATCCAAGCTAATTTTTATCTTCTCAGTTGTAAGTGATAAAAATCCAACTCAATCTAAGCCAAAAAGTTGGGGATGGGCACACTTTCCAATGCTAATTGAAACTGAAAATGAAGCAGCTTTGGGGATAACCTGATCTGGGACCTCAAATAATATCATCAGGGTTTGATTTTTCTCCATCACTCAATTTTACTTTCCTCTGTATTGGTTATATTTAAGTAGGATTTTCCTGCACTGGGTGAAGATGTCCAAAGAGTACTTCTTTTTCCCAATAGTTTCAACCAAGAAGCAGACTTGAGTCTCGCTGGTCTGCGTGGTCCTGAAGTGAGTTTCTCAATCAAGCACTGAACACATGAGAATGGGCTGAGAATGGAGAACTGGTGACTTACAAGGAAAAACAAAGCTCTGTTACTGGAAGGTGTGAGAAGGTTCTCTAGTCAAGTACAAATACAGATGTGTGCCCATACAAAGGCTCTTCCAAAACTTTTGGAAGTCATGCGTAGGGGGCATTCATTGCCTTTATTTACTCATCGGGTAGGCCTTAACTGCTTTGACTTCCCTTCCGAATTCCAGAGGAGATGAGAAAGAATTCAGGGAGGGGTATCACAGAGAGCAGAACCCGGGGAGGTAAAGGACTCTGCCCCATCAATTCCTGTTTTCCGTGGGCCACTTGGGAAGGGACTGAGAGGGGCCTCTGATTCAATCATTTCAAATCTTTCTAGCAACAACTCATCCACCTTCACGTCCAATCCCAGTGGTTCAGTAGATGCCAGATCAGTTCTGTGGATGAGGAGTCAGGCAGGGCTTCTTTCCCTGCTTGAGAAGAAACAGAACCAATTAGCGCTGGTAGGCATCCAGGGGATTCTGGTTTTTCTTTTTGTTTGTTTATTTGTTTGTTTTTATGACACAAGCGGTGTCCATACTTTTCTTCCTTCCCTCCAGGGCATCTACCAGAGAAGTATGAGTTAGAATTTTTATGCCCCAGGAAATTCTAAGGAGTGAACAAATATTGACCTCCTTCTTCACCCTCTGCTTCCGTTGGTTATCCTTCATTCTATCCTTTCCCAGATGCATAGTCAGTCCCTCCTTTGCATGCTCAAAAAAGGCCTTCTATTGAAAACTACACTTTGCCCACTCTTATGAAAAAATAAATTACAACATTTAGAATGCTTCCCCTCTTAAAATAAACTTTACACATGCATTATCTCACTTAATACTCACAAAACCCTACCAGAAAAATATCTTATTTTATAAATAAAGAAACTGGAGTTCAGAGATTTTAAATGACCTATTCAAGTTCACATAGCTCATGAGCAAAGGGTGGTTTTTACCCATGTCCTTTTACTACAGATCTCATTATTTTTCACTAGGTTGCATTATAATTGCCTCGCTTTCCCTCTGACATTTACCTCCCTCCCTGCTACAATTACACCACTATACCAACCCAATAAGATTTTAGAAGAGCTCAGTTACTCTACGAGTAAACTCACATTATCCAACTAGAAATGGATTAACTGTGGACATATAGCATACTGAAGAAAGATCTAAACTCTTCAGTTAATGAAAACAGACACTTCATCAGGTAAAACAGAGAAGTATAATTTACACTAGTTACCAATGAGCTTAAGGAAGGCTTAAATTGCCCTAAGTTACAGGATCCTGGAGAATCTGAAAGCCAACATTCTAGCCAGCCAATATCCTGGAAATCAAAGCAAGCCACCAAGAGCCTAACAGACCAGGAAAACCAAGGCAAAAGAGTTGGGGTAAGAAAAAAGAGAGAAAGAGAAAATCAGGGGATGGTGTGTTGGAAGAGAAAACTGACCTTTCCCCAGCTTTCATTATCTGCCCGGTATTTTATCCATGTTATTTATTTCTACCTTGACAGCTGTGAAGTACAACAAGCAGGACCTCTCAAAGAAGAGTAATGTTCAAAGCATTGCGAAATTTGTAAATAGCATTTTAACCCAGAACTGTCTGACTCCAAAGCTCATATTCTTTGCACTAAAATAGAAGACATAAGAAAAGAAGGGGAAAATCTAATCTATTCCCAAGAGTCCTGAAATACTTACCAATAAAACATGGTTACAATAACTGTATTTAAGCCAAAAACACATTCCAAGGGGTCTGAAACAGGCCAGGCAATATGAAGTCTAACTATATCACCTCTTCCTGCAATTGCTCTGAGTCATTATTATTGATTTGATTTGATTGCTCTGCATTTTCCACTGACAGCTGCTTAGAGGTAGGTGGCTCTCATTGATTAGCTACAACTTGTATCTGCCCAACAATATATAAACACATATTTACTGAAGTGCTTAAACGAAAGGACAATGTCTGACTCCCCAATGATGAGTCAACTTAGGCAATTAGCTAACACAAGTTCAGAATCACAAAACTTCTTGTGTTGGGAAGCCCTTGATAGAGCCTCCTGTCTTCTTGCACATGCCGTTTTCAAGTGTGAAGAGTTTTTTTACCAAGGTAGTTAAAAGGAAGTCAATTTTGTCAAAAAAGAATAATGTGTAGTCCAATGTTTCACCTGTTTTCATCAGTTTAACCATAAAGATGTATACCCAAGCCTAATGAAAAATTCAGAATCTCAATAAATAGCCAAACTCTCATTAGGAAGAGACATTCATTCATTCATTGAATTAATATTTTAACTAAAAACTTCCATTTTCTTGGTAGTCTCTTATATCTTATAAATACAGAGGTGAACAAGGTATAAGCATACTTGTCCCCCTGGGAAATTTTTACATCACAGCAGAAAAATGAAATCCAATTATTACACAAATAATCACATATGTGATTATATAATCACAAATGTGATATGATATATGAAGTGAAAATCATGAGTTGTGAGTGGACATACAAAAGAATCACCTGACTTCATCTAGGGGCTATAGTAGGCTCCTAGAAGTGATGCTTTGAGTTCAAAAGGATAAATAGGTGCTGGCTAGTTGGAGAGAGAGTAAGATTCAGGGAGACCATGGGTAGCATCATTAAGTAGAAGAATGAATTGTTCAGGTGCCAAAGGGAATTCCAGTATGGATCACAAAAATTGAGGGGGGAGGAGCTTGAGAAGGAGCTAAAGAGGTTATTCAAGGTCTTATGGACTGGGAGACACATTCTGGACTATAATTTAAAGGCAATTTGTTGCCATTAAAGGATATTAAGCAAGAGAGTGAAGTAATCATATTTGTTTGTTAAAAGATTTCACTGGATGCTATGTAGAAAATACATTGGAAGGACCAAATAAAAATATTTTGCAAGAATTCAGGAGAAAGATAATGATAGCTTGGACTAGAATAAAGGCAATGGAGGTGGATAAAATTCGGTGGGTTTGAAAACACAGGATTTAGTATTTGACTCAATATGGGGGTCAAGAAGAAAGAGAGTCCAATGTTATTTCCATGTTTTTAACTTGAGAAAATCAACAAATTGTTGTGTTAATTATGAAAATGGAAGAAATTCCAAGATGCACACATTTGGAAAGATGTATCATGGATTCAGACTGTGTTCATAATGAATTTTAGACACTTGTGTGATGGGGAGAGCTCTTTAGTAGGATGCTGGGTGAACTGGCTGAAGATACAAATGTAACAACAAGTCTGAATTGAAACAAAGCTCCCTCTAAATTATTAAGGCTTTATTGAATGATGACATCAGGACACAGACATGACCAAAGGAGACACCAATAATGTAACAAGTATTCCCTCTTGTGGGCCTTCAAGTTAATTGACCTAACCAACCTTAATCCTCCACCATCTGACTGGCTTTCTTCTTTCAGTTCTATTGGGATAAGATTTGAGCCATCAAAAAATGGAAATAAAGATGTAAAATAACATTTCTTAGAGATTTATTGCTCTAAAAATAGGCTAAAATTTTGAGTATGAAAGGACATATTCATAGATGAAGATTTCACAATATAGATTAAACAGAAACCAGAGGCTAATATTAAGAAAGAAAACATTGTTTATCAAATATAAATTCTGAACACTGACCTAGGTGGTATATAGGATATTTAAAAAATACTTGCTATGCATCATGCTTATGAATAATCAAAGGTAATAATTCATACATAAAACATTTAATTGTTAGACTATATAAGTAAAAATCAAGATATGGTCAAATATATACTGTAGATTATTTGTTCAATCAACAAACACTTGTTGAGGAACTATCATTTGACAGACTCTGTGTTGTATCTACATCTGAGGATACAGAGATAAATAAAATACTAGTTTCTTTCATTGTGGAAGATCAAGTGGTAGGGAAAAAACAGATGAACATCTAACAGTTACAAAGCATAAATACTAGAAGTAAATATGCATTCCCATGGCAACATGTAGATAGTATCAATTAAATTGGTTGAGGATAGTGATATTTGTGTTTATAATAATATTAAAGGATGAATGTGCCAAATGAAAAATGGTGGAAGGATTTTGCAAGCATAACACATGGTATGGCAAAAGAATGGAAAAATGAAAGATTGTGGTGGGCCCCATGGCTGATATAAAGGTGTATAGTGAGAAGTGGTGGGAGAAGACTTTGGAAGGGTGGATTGAGGTTTTGTGTATTGTGCCATGGGTTTTATTCTGCAGGTGATGAGGGAGTAGCTGATCTATTCCCAAGAGGGAGTGAGCCGTATTCCATCATGAGACCTAGGATATCCACTAAGTATAATGGCTACCTGAGTAACCACAGGATTACTACAAATCATGGTCAAAAGAGAACACAACTGTTCAACATTAAGAAAACCAATTCTTTCAATTGTGAGGAGTGAGCACTGTTGATGGAATCAAGAGTGTCACAAGGCAAATGGTTCCAGGAATAGGCAGACAGCAAAATGCAAGTGTAAATTAAAACCAAGGGTCCCTGGGCCTGGAGAACCAAAGATTGGCTTAACTGGCCTCAGGCTAGGACATGGATGAGTTGGCCTGGTTCAAAGGTATGCAGATGGCGGAGCTCTCACATAGGAGACAACGACGATTGTTAAGCAAAAGACTAATTGATATTTAGAAGGATTGCGTTGGGGGGTGGTGAAAGATGGAGTGAAGATACAGTAAAGAGGGGTCAGAAGAGCCTTCTTCTGTGAAAGTGAAAGAAAAACTTTGACAAAGGCCTGAACTAGAGCCCTGTTCATGAGCTGGAGTAGTTTGATCAAGAAAGGGAAATATGATATGATGCCAGAGTGGTTGGGCAAGATGTCAGTGTCACTTGCAGGATGGATAGAATGTAGCTTGATGATGAAGAGTAAGAAAGGCACTCCAGATGGAGGGAAGGGCAACAGGACATTTTATAGGAGAGTAGATTTGGCAGACTCCTGAGCCTGACCCCATCTGGCATTTTGATAGTCACATCTGGTTCCTGGTATGAGCTTCATCTTCTAGAAAGAATTTGTACGTGAGCCTCAGTACGGTATTGCTTACCATCCAATGGTTTCCTGTGTCAGTCATTTATAGAAGTTTCAGCACAAAAGTCCATGGTTGGAAACCAAAACAATAAGAGCTAGCCTGTGGGTTTGCATTTATTTAGGAGTCTACTGAGCAATTTCCATAGGTCCTCAACTGTCCAGCCCCACCTTGTCCACAGTATATTAACATTTCTCATATTTGGCTGACCTTTTATGCAGGATTATGCAGCATGGTTTAGTGAAATAAACTTGAGCTTAGACCACATATTAGCTAAATGATCGGTGAACATTATCTTACAATAGGAAAAGATGGCTGTCAAAAGAAAAAATGATATGGCTTACGTATCTGCACACTGAGCTGCAGTCGCTCCCGGGGAGACATTCTGCAGACTGGTCACCACTTTTTAATGATTCCATTGACGTCAGACGGTGTCTAGTGCAGCCAGCTATTTTTATATAGCAATTGAAAATGCAGCAGCTATCTCTCCTCTGAATTAGATCACAGAGCAGCAATGAAGCATGTGCCTCAGCCATAAGGTGGATGAACAGGCACTTCTGGGTTATGTTAGAGAGAATATGAGTTTCTCTCAATCTGCCCTGAAGTGATAGTTGCAGTTGCCAATTGTATAAATCACTGGGTGCTTTTTCTTGAAGTTTTGTGAGAAAGGAAGAAAGGGAATATTTTGCTTTTCTGATCAGCTAATAGAGAGTTGAGCACAGTACACGGAGCAAAATAGTCTTCAGGGTGCCAGCAAGATTGTCAATGGCAGTAAGGAAAGGAGTGAGCGAAGAATGGTTGGTGTCTTTTTCTCTGATTCCTTTGATGAAAAACAAAGTAGGTGATTAGGTTCAGGGCCAAGAAGATTATCTGGGTCCTAGGACTCTAAGGGGCGCCTTCTATGACTTTTGAAGCTATGGTTCTCGAAGAATTTATCCAATTGGATATGTTCTGATGCAGATGTTACTAGAAAGACCTCCTGATGTTACCAGAGACTCTGTGGACTAAAACATTGATGCACATGCACACAGCAGCCTCATGACTACTATTGATATCCTGAGCAGAATCCCCAGGGTAGCTCTGAACATATTTTCATGTTCTGATTACAAATAAAGCAAACTGATGATCAACAAACAGTACATGATACATGTTCAAGAAAAATGTCCTAACCCTGACAAACCATGACAACAAAGGTCATACAGATTTTTAATCCCCCTGTATAAAATCAGTTTCTTGTATATATAATTTTGTTTGTTGCAGAAGGTAGAAACTCATTATCTTAAAAAATGTGGAGGTAAGGTGAGGATGAATAAATATTCAAATTAAAACTATCAGCTTTTTGTGACTCTATGTTGTTTTCCTAGATAAGTACAGGCATTTCAGCAAGACCCTTTATTTGCTGGACTACGTTATATGGCTGCACTTTATAAATTCTGAATTTGAAGTTGCAGTTGATAATATCAGCTCCCAAATGTCAGAGACATCCTAATGAATTGGCTTTTCAACTTCTCAAGCCATTCGCTTTCCTTGCTTCCAAAATGTCAAACATAAAGCTTCCTGATAACAAAGCTGTGCAAAGTTATTATTATTTTTTTTGCAGCTTTCATAATACCTAATGGATAATTCTTCCAAAGCTTGTTTCATATGTAAAAATCTGTTCTTTGCTATTCTAATTGTTCAGATTGAGTAAGCTTTTAAGTCAATTAATCAATAAAATCAAGACCTCCCCCCCCATTACAGCACTTTTGACATGATTGATTTCACCATTTCTAGTACAGAAATTTGTATTTTAAAAAATGTCAATTTAATATTTAATTAATCTCTTATTTTTAATTTGTCTTTTGTTCTAGACACACAGCTGTTCGATTGCCCTTTTGGAAAGTGAAGGTAGAGTAGCTAAAAAAAAGAACGTCAAGGTTCATTAAACTTTTCTTCATTAACATGTTAATCTAGCAAAACTGACATAGAATTGCATCTTGTATTTCATGGAATGTTGTTATAAAGCAGTATAAAAAATGGACTGTTATGGGGTGGCTGGGTGGCTTAGCTGGTTAGAGCACATGCTCTGAACAACGAGGCTGCCAGTGCGAGTCCCACAGGGGCCAGTGAACTGTGCCCACCGCAACTAGACTGAAGACAATGACTTCAGCTGAGCTGCCATTGAGCTGCCAGTGGGCGGCCAGATGGCTCAGTCAGATGGCTCAGTTGGTTAGAGCACATGCTCTAAACAACAAGGTTGCCGGTTTGATTCCCGCTTGGGATGGTGGGCTGTGCCCCCTGCAACTAAATTGAAAACAACGACTTGACTTGGAGATGATGATGGGTCCTGGAAAAATACACTGCTATCCAATTGAAAAAAAAAATTGGACCGTTATGCCTTTTTTTTTTTCCTGTTTTCATCCAAGCTCAAATGGAAATACTCATTGTTGAAAAGTACAGAAATTAAGCCATAGGTTGTTTGATGGGTTTATTTATTTATTTATAGGTATACTCATTTACTTATTCATTCAACACATATTTATGGAGTATCTACCTGCTTTTAAACACTAGGCTCGTTAAGAATACAAGGATAAATAAAGCATACTTTCTGGCTTCAAGTAGTTAGAATTTAAGGTGGGAACAGGCTATATCATAACCACAGATAACAATAGATGAAAGACTATTCATTCTTCTTCCTGGACATGCCTTTGAAATAAAGTTCCTAAAGTTCTGAAAATGAATATTACACATAATTTTTTTTTTTTAATGCGGGAGTCAAACCGTCAACCTTGCTGCTAAGAGCGCATGCTCTATCCACTGATCCATCTGGGCGGCAGCTCCGCTCAAGGTGCCGAGCTAAGTCCCAGCCGTGGGTGGGCGTAGCCCACCACTGAACAGGCAATCTTGTCATTAGGAGCACGTGTTCTCACCAGCTGAGCCATCCTACCACGTGTTGGCAGCTCAGCGGCAGTTCAGCTCGGGTGCAGCTCAGTTTGGGCACAGCCCAGCTCAGACACAGCTCAGGTGAAGCTCACTGACCCATGTGGAATCGAACCAGCGACCCTGTTGCTCAGAGCCTGTGCTCTTAAGCAACTCTTTACCAACTGAGTCACTCGGCCAGCCCTCACAGTAATTCTTACAAAACTTGCGTAAACTATGATCTGATATAGCTCTACAGTGTGCTCCTTCTTTTTTCAGGTCACATTACCATTCAGCTTTTCTCCTTTAATTCACTTATGTTTCCTCTATTTTAATGTATGTCCAGTAACATGAGGCAGGGCACAGTGCCTTTATATGTTCCATGATACACACAAATACAGATACCTAACAGTGACCCGCCTCAGAATAGTTGTATGTATTGCTCTATTTTCAGCAAATTATTTCATTTTCTTTTTTATCTGTCAGGAAAACGAGTTGGCATTCTAGCCAATTCTGATGGTCATGAGCTTATCTTCTATTACAGAGAAAGCACATAACTTTCAGATGGCTTATTTGATAAGCCAAACTGTCAACACAGAAAACTCAAAATCCTTTCCTCCATATTGACAAAGGAAGAGAATAAACACAGTCATGTGGCACATGCATCGCATATCTCTGGAAGGATACACAAAAACCAGTAACATCGGTTGCCTCCAGGATTGGGACCTGGGTGGCTTAGAGAAAGTGATTGTAGGAACATTCTCCCTGTGTGTCTTTGTGAGCTTTTCAAACATTTGAAATGTGCATATATTACTTATTTAAACATACATATGCAAATATGCTCAAGATCAGCAATTTCTCAGGCCCACTAAATAATATATTATCTTCACACTTAGTTTCAAGTACCTCCGTTGATTTACCATTTCTCTGAACCAGAGGTCCTGAAATTCTGTTATTCCCTCTCCTCGGTCAAACCAGCGCTCTCTTCCTCATTCCATTTTCTTAATTTTTTTGGCGTCATCTTTCTCAGCATTTTGAATGCCTAGCATTTCCAGCTTTCCATTTGCCCTACCGCTACCCCTACTCCTCTCCTTGTGCCCAAGGTAGTTCAAAGTCTCTGGGAAGCTGCTTTTGTTAACTAAGTCAGGGAAACAATATTTTTTGAGAGCCTGCAGGTGGTACTTGAACACTGATTTCTCTTACCACGTACTCCTACCCCTGCCCACCACGTAGAAATGAATTGTTCCTACAAAATTAAAATCCAAGTGGATATATAAAAATATATATGAAACACTGTCTATTCTTATCTAGCTTTCTCCCATTGACTTTTGATCTCAGGTGAGACCACAGATCGATGAACCTCTCAATTTCAAAGACGACATAAAAACACACATTGTCTTGAGAGTGAAGGTGATCAACCTCTCTCACGTGTCCCGAAGATGTCAGCAAGAATGGATGCTCTCTCTTCTTCCTAGTTAAGGACTTCTTGGGCCACATAATTTATTTTCCATCCCAGAGAGCCAGTGAGCAGCCTAAGAAAGTATTTTTTCCTTCCTACATTAAAGAAAAGTAGCTACTTTTTTCTATCTAAAAGTTCCTTTTATAGAAAATACTGCTATCTTTGACTGGTTGAGTCCAAGGACTTAACTATTACATCTAAAATCATATTTTTAAATGAAATATTAGTCATATATTGCAGGAAGTAAATGCCTTTCTTTTAAGTGATAGTCTTTTGAGTGTCACTTTAGAATATAAAGTGGATTTATTGTAATAATTCTCAAAAAAGAGAAAATATAGCTGCTTAATAGAATTCATGAATCACTTTTTCAGATCTCCTTCTAAAACAAATGTAATTGTTGTTTTCCTTTAAAAGAGCATTGGGGGGCAGGGTATTTTATTAGAAATCAGCCTGCTGCTAAAAAATTAAAGACAACATAATCAGATCACTAAACTGGGTCTGATGTATTTGACTTTTAAACCTCTTAAAAGGGCATACAGTAGGAAGTT
This sequence comes from Hipposideros armiger, assembly GCF_001890085.2. NCBI lineage: Eukaryota > Metazoa > Chordata > Mammalia > Chiroptera > Hipposideridae > Hipposideros > Hipposideros armiger. The sequence continues at coordinate 165,506 of NW_017732188.1, read as the reverse complement.
TATATAGAATATCTTGAACTCTTATTTAAATTATGTATTTTGTATTTTTATGTCTTATCTCTCCAAATATACTACATGCTCCTTGAGAAAAGGATCCAAATATTCTTTAATCCATAGCATCTGTCTCAGTGTCTGACAGATAATAAATCATCAAGAAATGGTTGTTAAATAACTTGAGAAACTGTATGGAGTTGGCAAGATAATAGCCTGGAGGGGAAACATTTAGGCCAGTAAGAATAAGCCACTTCCTTAAGGATTAGTACCCTTAAAAGGAAAATCAATTGAATGTAAAAAATAGGTTTGCTTTGTTTACAGAAGAAAATATATTCAACCTACCTGCTTTTAAAAGTAAAAGTGGTTATTTATTGAATGTAATGCACTCAAAGGAAAAGGAAGCTATTGTAGTTGTCCAAACATGATCAATTAAAGCAAGAAATCTAAGGAGGAAGAAGAATAAAGACATCGAAGGTGATGGGGGGGGAGCAGGGCAGGTTGATGGAGGAAATTCATGACGGGAGTAAGAGGCGAGAGTGTGCAGGGCAGACCTGAGGATACAAAAGGATAGAGGTTCCAAGATCTTGGTTGGTTGTACATTTTCATTGTTTATTTGGGTTGTGAAGCTCGGAGTAAATTATCATTAATCAGCTTAGTCAATAATTTCATATTTTAAATGGTAGTTATCACACTTCCTTACTGATGAATTAGTTAATTGGCCACTGTTTAGAGCTCACCTGCTTGATTCTTGAGTGGTTAGCTGTGCATTCCACCACTGCACAGACAAACAGCAGCCAGGTGTTCTTATGAAATCACTTCCAGGACCAACCTATCCTAAGAATTAGATAACCATCACCCTGACTCACTTCCCAAATTCAGATTTGGGGAGGCCTTTATATTTAAATTAAAACTATTCAATTGCAACTTAAACATGTAGAGATAACTTTGGGAATAAGAGCCAAAAGTAGCTTTATTACTTTATATTTGAAAGCAGAGAAGCCAGCAAAGTTGTATGGGACTGAGGGGGAATTAGTGGGGGTAGAAATGAGAAGAAAGCTGGCAAGAAAATATCCCCTGTGCTGTGGTGGTTAAAGAACTTTTAATCCAAAAAGGTCTAATGTTTAATTTGAATATGTTCATGTGTATGTAATGTACTTGTCTACTCTGATATACTTCAGGAAAGTCTTCTACTCACACCAAATTACCTTGCATGAGAATATGTTTATTTTTGTTGGGTAATTTTTTTTTTTTTGGTTTTCACTTTTTTGTGTATGTGGAAAATAAGGAAAAGATCTAAATCTCACTGTAGGGTTGACACAGTATGGAATTGTAACAGCATGAGCAAGACAGCTAGTCAACTCACAAAATCAGAGGCAACTGGTGGGAGCAGGTATCCAAAGCCAGAAGCAACTACGAGAACACAAGTCCCTCTGGAGCACATGAAATGTTGAAAAGGGCTCTGGTCTTCCACAGTCCAGGGAATGGGGCTCAAATCAATCCTCTTTAGACTTGAAGTGTTAGGGAGAATTCCAGACATCCAGATTACTTAAGTACTTGCTTTGAACAAAGCGCTTCTCCACCCTTAAGTTATTACAGAAACCATGGGCAAAAGTTTTGTGTATATGTAGCCTGCTAGAAGGCCAGAGGAATATAAGATTATACATCAATTAATTCTCCTGAACAAGAACTGGTTTTCTGTTTTCCCTATAAGACCTTGATTCTCTTTAAAAGGTTAGTTAGTCCCTAGAGAAGTGATCACTTGACCTGGAGACAACACATTAAATATGTAATAATTTCTCTGGAGTTTCAGCTTTCACTTCCCTTGGGGCAAGCCCAGAGACCTGGGCTAAGGTGTTGAATGTAGATGCACCAATATTTTGTGATCATAGGACTTAGTTCCCTGGTCTCTGGTAACACATTCCCATAAAAGCCAAATTTGGATATTCTGTAAAATAGTCATTGAAGACATTGTCTGTTTTGTCATTCTCTGTTTGTGGCAGAGACTACAAGTTGCTTGTCAAATAATTTTAGTGGTGTAAATTACTACCCAGAAAAAGACTACATTTCTTAGTCAACTCTACATTCTTACACAATGTGGCATGTGTCTAAATTCTATCCAATAAAATAGATGCAGAAGTATTGTGTGAGATTTCTGGAATGTTTTCTTAAATGTGAAGGGACAAATAACTTTTGGGGCTTACTCCTTCTTGCTGACAGCCTGAAACTCAGATGTGATGGCTAATGCTTCAGCAGCCATCTTGGACCAAAAGATACTTTGCAGATGGGAACCACAAATCTTGAGGATGCTGGATCAGAAAATGAGAGCATGGGTCTTTGGTGACACCATGAAGATTCTCCAAAAATTTGGAATTCCCTGTGTGACCTTCTATTACATCAGAGAGAAATAGCTGCTAACTTATGTAAACTATTTTTATTTGGGTTTCTCCTATTTTATGCAGCAAATATAACCATCTGTCTCTTATATAAGGGCAGGTATTATAAGTATCTTATAGAGTTCAGTGCTAGGAAAGAGTACTTCTTCCCGATTGGTTGACTTCCTGTCTCACTACCTTTGCTTTTTATGGCCTGTCTACCAGGAAGAGCAGAGCTAAACTTAGTGGTTGTTTGAAGTAAGGACTCTTTCCCTACTCTGCTGCTATAATGATTTCCATACCTTCCCCCAACACTCAGCCTAACCCATTCCCATGTCTTCTGATAGTTTACCTCCATTTGAATAGTCTAGTTGCATAATAAACTTCCTGAAAAGCAAGTTTAAAATATATGAGGTCGGACAATTAAGTTCGCAAACTCATCCTAGAAAAAGTGCCATGTGCCTCATTGCTGAATATCACTATGGTCACCTTCAAAGTACTCCCCTTAGGAAGCTATGCACTGATGCCAGCATCTACTTCACCCTTCAAAGCAATTTTGGAACTCTTTTTCTGGAATGGCCATCAGAGCTGTTGTCCTATTACACTTGATGTCCTGAATGTCATCAAAATGTCTTCCTTTCAATATTTCCTTTATCTTCAGGTAAAGAAAGAAGTCATTGGGGGCCAGATGAGGCATGTAGGGAGGGTGTTCCAATACAGTTATTTGTTTACTGGCTAAAAACTCCCTCACAGATAGTGCCGTGTGAGCTGGTGCGTTGTCATGATGCAAGAGCCATGAGTTTTTGGTGAAAAGGTCAGGTCATTTTCGTCTAACTTTTTAATGCAGCCTTTTCAGCACTTCCAAATAGTAAGCTTGGTTAACTGTCTGTCCAGTTGGTACAAATTCACAATGAATAATCCCTCTGATATAAAAAAATTCTTAGCAATATCGTTGCAACAAGTTTGCAAACTTACTTGTCAGACCTCATATACATAATCACAGGGTTTTACTATAATATGCTGTTAGGTGATTAGTTGTATTTTAGAAAGGAATAATTCAAGAAAAGGGAACTGTGACCTGGATCACTGGTATTTAAATCCTAAAACTGCTTAGTCTCTCTTAGCTGAAGGATATTCTGTCTCTGCTCACTAAATCAAAGCCAAATTAAATCTATATACATTTACAAAAACAATTCAGATTATAAATAAATAAAATTCTTATGCTGCTGCTTCCTTTATAGATGCAGAACTCAGGAACCCAAGACATGGCTATGTATGGGTACAAATTAATTGGTGTTGGATAATGAATATTTATGATAACAGCTACTAAGGGCCAGAGGCAGGATCTAACCCAGGTCTGTATGCATCCAAAGCCTCTGCTCTCTGTACTGACTACCATGTGGAAAAAAATTATTTACAAGGCAGTCTCAAAAGAAAACAAAATAAAAATCTAATGTATGAACAGCTATTATCTCCTCTCCTCTTCAAATATGTTGTTTGTTTTTTATTAGAAAGAACATATAACAGAAAATAAACTTATGCAAATTCTACAGTTGTGCCTCTGCCTCTGCTGGTCTGAGGTGCTGGCATCCTGAAATCAGTGACCTCTTGTTGACACACCTATGGCCCCTCCCCTACCTGTTCTCTTGATTCCTCTGAGACTCTGATAACTTCTCAGATCTGCAGGAACTTTCTCCAGGTGGAAGTACATTGGAGAGAAGTGTGCGGTGATTTTCACCACAATATATAAGTAAATATATAAGTAAATGCAAAAAAAAATGAAGCCTTATTTTCATTAGAACATAGTTCTGACTACAATCTCTTTTGTGGTGGAGAAAGTTGTGCTAGTGGTAGATGATTTTGATAAACCTGCTGTCAATAGGATAATAAAGTTATATTTCCTTTGGGAAATCTCCTACTTAAACACAAAGATTTTTTTAAGCAAATTATTTGGAAAACAACTCAATAGAGCAACAGAAGACTATTCTTTTTCTCTAAGAAATATCCTAAAATAACTTTTTAAAAGCTCAGAGAGAGAAATGGCTTAACTTCTGGACACAGGTTCCAGTTTCCAGAATTGTATTGGCCCCTCAATGTACTCCTCAATCAGCCCTTGCCTTTGGTAATGATGGCAAGTTTGTATCCATCAGTGTCCCACTGTGGACTCTCTTGAGCAGGGACTACAGCAGGGTCCCAGCAATGCACATAATAGGGACTCCATACATGCCAAATCAAAACGAATTTCTGATTTAAGTCCCTCTTGCCAGGTCTCCGTTCTTCACAGAAAGAGAGATCTGCTCATATCCACACTTAATCTATTTTTTTTACTGAAAGATTTACAATCCCCATCTACATTCTCCTTTCCAGGCCACTTCTGTTTAATTATGTTACTCTTTCCTAGTTTGATGTAGTTCTTGGTCTTTTGACTGCTCCCCTCCCTTTGAATGAGTGGGGAACTAACTCCTTCATTGACAAACTAAAAGTAGTTTCAACAGCAATAAAAATAGGGCATGCTAATTAAATGTCAAAGAAGATTCAGCAGCCTGGCACGAATGGCTGTCTCCCACAGGATCTCGTCTCATCACTGAGCACTCAGGACATAAAAACTGACTCTATAATGCACTCAACATCCTGCTTTGTGAATCCTATAAAGCATGGGTTTTTGTTGTTAATCAATTATTCTAATTAAGAAATATTAGTCCTTAAATGGGTTGCCAATTTCCAAAGAATTAAACACAATAAATAGAATAGAAAAAAATAGATTGTACATATATTTTTTTCAAAATCCAAGTATTTCCTGATTGCATGTAGAGCATTTTGCGCATCCCTATAACATACTGTTTTCAATTTTAACTGGAATCAGTTTTATATTATAACAGGAATTGTTATGTTCAGACATGCCAGTAAACAAAGAAGTATTGATGTAGAAGTCATTATACTTATCCAGCCTTGAAAAGTGGTTTTGATGACATATTAAAATCAGATTGGGTGCCCCCCAAAAAATTATGCATGAAAGGAAGAGGCTAAAGAATAAATGAGTAAGGTGTGACTAGGTCAATATCTATTTTTAAGGAGCTTCATCCAACAACACTTTATTAATATTAAACTATGAGGACACCCAAGATACTGAGCTAGAGACTGCAGGAATAGTGAGATATAACATCTGGATTCTAACCTAAAAAACATCATGAGCAATAAGCTACTTATAAAAGAACAGTAAATTATAGTATAAGGCAAAACGTGAAAGCAAAATTGTAGGAATAGCCATTAATTCTTTGTAGATCACAGGCAGGAGAGGCTTCTTCTAATAGCAAAACTTATAGGCCACCGACGAAGCTTAAATAATTCTACCTAACTGAAGCTAGAGGCTCTAGAAGTCAATCTATTCTTTGCCTCATCCAGTTCCAGTTCCCACCTCCATCCCCAAACCCAATCTTAGTCCCTTGCTACTCTCATTGAACTAACCATATTTAATCTCCCAGGTATACCATCTACAATTCAGTGGATAACAGAACAAGCAAATTTATTTCCTAGCCTAATAGAGAGGGCTTATGTCACAGAACCTGAGATGGAGATTAACACATAGGAAGTTTATTAGGGAGTGTTCCTGGGATCAACAGTGGGGAAAAAGAATCAGGATTGGATAGAGGAAGAATTGGGGCTGTGATGCATTCAAATCAAGCTCAGCTAACCCCATGGGAAGCTCCAAATTCAGCTGGGAGTCCTGAAGTATTGTTTCAAGGTGGATCAATAGGCCCAGACCTTTCCTTCCCCAAGTCAACTAGTCGGTGGACCAAGCTGCCCTGGGAAAGAAATGTGACTTTGGGTGAAGCTGACTCTGTTAAGTCAAGGGCAGACAGCTCTCCACAGCTCGGGGAATAAATCTTTCAGTCTGGGAGGGGGATCAGAGTAACAAAGGCCAACATCCAAATAGGTTATGTATTTATTCTATTTGTTTCCTCAAGCTGATCGGTGTTTTCAGAATTGCCTTTACTCACTTTATGCATGTACTTAATATATTGATGTCTCCTGATTAGTATTATAATGACCAATTCTAAGTAATAAAAATACTATAACTTTGTAGAAGATAAAACATGAAAAGCTCTAAATTGGTCCTTATGTTCATACCTCCTTTTTCAAATAGAATACATGTCTCTTCCCTCTCTCTTGCCAAGCTGTTGCCCAGTAATTTACAACCCAAGGAAGGCTAATGGAAGTATAAACAATGCACAGATGTCTCTGATTCCTTCATTGTGCTCCTCTGGGAGATGTTATGGAAAGTATTCCTCGGCTTTGCCAGAGTTGAGGCGGTTGATCATAATAGAAATGGACAAGTGCATGTGAGCAAAGAGCAGTCTTGTTTTTCCCACCTGAGAAGGTGCTCGGAGGTGCTATGTCAAGGTGGCATCAGAAGCTGGGCTTCTGGAAGAACTGTTTCATAGCGAATTTAACTGTGACACATAAGCAACCATTCGTATCACAGAACATGCAGAAATACAATTGTAGCTGGTTGAGTTTCTCACTTAACAAGTTTATTCATTCAATCAACAAATTTCTGTGGACCCACTGAGAACCTTGGAAATACGGTAGTAAATATAACAGATACAGCTACTACTTTCATGGAGACTGTAGAATAATAAGGTAAATAAACATTTTTAACCAAGGAAATACAATAAAATCCAAGGTGTCACAGGAGCATAAGCAAGGATTTGAATCTAAACTAAGGAATCCCAAAGGAAGTGACATTTAAGCTGAGACCTGAAAAATGAGTTGGATTTAAACCTTCAAAGAGGTGAGCGTAAAGTGTTCTAAGTAAAGGGAACAGAGTGTTCAAAGGTCCAGAGGAAAGAGAGAGAATGGTATGCTTCAAAAAATGACCAAGTCAAGGGCAGAGAGGAACTAAACCATGAAGAACACTATAAACCATGTTAAAGGGCTTAAAATTTATTGTCCAAGGGACTATAGGAAAGCCATCAAAAGATTTGAAGCACAGAAAAGATGTGATCATAATTTAATTTTATAAAAATTACTTTGGTGACAGTGTAGAAAGTAAGCTGGAGAGAGAAAAACTGTGGGTGGAAACCAGGGAGGAGCAAAAAGATACCGATAGACTATTAGGATATTGGAGATAGAGATAGAGAAATGATTAGATTTAAGAAATAACTGGCAATTGGAATCAAGAATGCTTACTGATTGACTGGATGATGAGGGGAAAGGTAGAGGAGACAGGAAGCCAGGTCTCTGATGGGACAAATTGATAGAGATTAGTGCCATTTACTGTGTCAGGGAAGGCTGGAAGAAGAAAAGATTCAGAATGGAGCTGTCTAGTTCACTTTCGCACATTTGAGTTTGAGGTACCTTTGAGACATTGAGGGGTATAGTTTCAACAGCAATTGGACCTTGCTTTGGGGGCTCCCTGGGCTAGAGAGGTCCATTAAAGCCATGTGAGAAAAATGAGACTGACCAAGGAAAGTTTGGAAACCAAAAAGATTAGCAGACTTAGAACAGAGCCATGAAGAAAATGAGTGTTCTAGGATTAAGTGGTGAACAAAGAGTCACTAATGCATCTGAGAAAGAGCATGCAAAAAGGTAGGAAGTAAATGAGGAGGGTTAGCTTGGCAGATATTATTAGCTGAGCACCAATCTGCTTCTTTTTTTCTGGACTGTTTTTCCCAGCCTCCCAGGCAGTTCAGTATTGCCATATGATTGAGCTCAAACTAATGCGATGAAAGCAAAAGTGATGAAGGCCATTTTCAAAGCTGATACACAAAAATCTCCCCTAATGATTCTTGCTTCTCCATCCAGTGGCTCAATGTCAACCCCTAGTGGAAGCCAGAAACCTTTTTCATTCCCTGGGGGAAAATACTATTGGATTTTACAGGAGTGAGAAATAAACTTATGTGTTAAGCCACCAAGATTTGGGGGGTTTTCTACCACAGCAACAGAATTACCTTCATTTATACAGTGTGGAATCACCAAAGCCAAGAAAACAGACTATTTCAAAAAGGAGGGAGTATTCAACAATATCAAATGACTGCTGAGAAGTCAAGCAATTAAGTCCTGAAAAGAGCCTCTTGGGTTTAGCAACATATAGGTCCTAAGTGACATGCATGCATCAATATTTGCAACTGAAGACTTTTACCATAGATTGAAACAAATCTACAATCTTGGTGGTGGTTGTTTTAAGGTTGTTTCTGCACTCATAAATCAGTTTGATTATTTTGACAAACTTTGTGCATGTCATTTTTCAGTCAAATAAGACTTCTAAGATTGGTTACACAATTGATTTCAGTTTATTGACTTGGTCCTGAGTTATTTTGAGTGACCAAGTAGATCATTTGACTCTCTTGACTCAATTTGGATGAAGAAACAAAATCTATCCAATCTGTCAGAGAAAACCCTGAAATCTATAGTAATCAATTGATCAATCAATGGGTGGTTTGCCTGGCTGCAACAACTACACCTATTGTGAATTCTCTGAATTTTACAAATCAGTGATTTAAACCTAATTTGTATACACACTAAGCATTAGTGTGTTTAAAAGACATAGGGACCTTGTTTAAAATGTAGAGGCCTAGACCCCACACATCCAAATATTCTAATTCAGTAAATAGGTCTGAGGGTCTGAGAATTCACACTTTTTAACAAGTACTTTAGCTGAGTCCGATAGGCATAGTCCTTGCCCACACTTTGCTATACACTGATCTGCATCTATTGGAAGGCTTTAAATTCCAAATTTATTCTCAAAAAGGGAACAGTCACTAAGCCTCAGGTACTTGGCACCAAAAAGAAAATTTGGAAAAAAAATCAGAAAAGCATTTTTGTTACAATAGAATGGAAAGGAGAATTATAAAAAGCAATGTCACATTTTCCTCTTTTATAAATTGACAGCATTATTGTCTCAATTTTTATACATTCTCCCCTCATTACAAAATTTCAAATAAAATGTTAATTCAATAGTGAAATTTCAGAGCCCCAGACTGCAATTAATAGGCGATGCAGCAAGCTCCTATAGTACCTTGTTACATTATAAACTCATTATGAAAACAAGAATGGTATTTACTAACCTTCAGATGTACAGAAAGGCAGCCAAGGATAATATCACCTACACATTCGGCTAGTGCCCAAAGCCTGTGCCATAGGCAGCTCACACAAGGCCTGTTTACCATTAAAATTTCATCCACTCCCATTGAATCAATTTCTGAAAGAATTTCTCTATTAGCAGCAATTTCATATGTAGAGAAGTAAGCAACTGAGCCTTTTAGAAGCTTGTATACAAAAGGTTTATGTGGTGTATGGATTCCATACCTGGCCTGATTTTGACGGAACTAATCTCAGTAGCTAACCCAATCTGGAAAAGGAAGGAAGGAAGGAGGGAGGGAAAGAGGGAAGGAAGGAGAAGGGAAAGAGGGAAGGAGGGAGGGAGGGAAGAAGAGAGGGAGGGAGGGGTTGAGGGAGGGAGAGAGGGGGAGAGAGAGAGAGGAAGAGAGAGAGAAAGAAAGAAAGAAAGAAAGAAAGAAAGAAAGAAAGAAAGAAAGAAAGAAAGAAAGAAAGAAAGAAAGAAAGAAAGAAGAAAGGGAGGCTGCAGTTAATTCCAAGTGACCAGAAAACCAGTTTTGGTGATATGAATCTGTGCAATGGCTATAATCCATCACACACAGCATTGTTTCATAAAGAATATCCATTGACAACTTGATTAAAAGCTTGAAAAGAGTAATAAGTGCCTGATTCAATTAAGAAGGAAATTGCTTATGCATTTAAACATATGTGGCCAAACTTGGAAACCAGTTTTCAACAAGTAAGGTTATATGCTACCTTCTATATGATAGCCTCATTCTAACAGAATCTTGTTTCCCAGCAAACTGTTAAGATAGCCTTCCCACTGCTATAACCTAAAGAATAGGACCTCCCCCTCACACACCATCCAGATGTATACACACTTAAAACACTCATCCTTCTGCTCTCCATTTATTCTCTCTGGATCTTGGTTTCCTCATTTGTAAAGAAGGGAGAGTAATAGAACCAACCTCACTAAGTTGTAAGAATTAAATGAGCTAATGTACATAAAATGTTTAAGAAAATGTCTAGCATTTTGTAAGCCTGATACAAATGTTGTTCAAGAGAAATACAAGGCACAGGTCTTTTGCCTGTCTGACAGTGGGGCAAAGGTGTAATGGCCACCATAACGAGAAGGTATCTTAAGATCAACACAAAAGCAGGCAACTCCACAGAATATAACAGAATTTATTATGGAGCAATTTACTTATGGAAAGATTGGGTCTGAGTGGAAGACACAACCCAGCAATTCTTAGCAGATTATTCTCCACTAACAGGCCCCTGTTGCAAGATTTTCTTATAGTATAACTTGGATACTAATGATTAACGAGACAAAGGGACCAAGAATGCAGTAGCACCTGCAGCCACACCTCCTCCTGGTGGTCTTGTGATAGATGATTGCTTATAATCAATACTATCATCAGTTTGATATTTATCTTGGTTGCCATGCCATTCTGGCTATTACTAACAAAAATATGTATGGCTACATTTTAAGAAACACAGATAATCATCAACTAGAAAGCTTTCACATGCTTACTAAGTAAGGCTAGTGAGGTTGGTCAATGGTCACAGCACGAAACTTATCCATGAAATAAAATCCAGGTCTCAGAGATGGAGTTAGTTTGGTTCACATCTACATCTATTCATTACTATATCACTACACATATGCATTCTTAACTTTTTGCAAAACCACACAGTAAACACAGCAGCACTCATGGGAAAAATAGGGTTAGGAGCAGATCCCTCAAAACTTATGGCATTTTTTAACCAGGGCACTAATAAAAACAATAAGAATCCTAAAGACAATCCTAACAGAGTGAAATCTCCACTGGCCTTTGCCCTGAGAATCTGGGTTGTCTACTCTTCAATGTCTCAACCCCTGAAACTCAAGGATCCCCCTTGGAGATACAGTTATTTAGCATCAGTAACTTTAATAAAGAATGGTTACATCCAAAATAAACATATAATTCAGAAGTTTGTTCTTTTTTGTTGTTGTTATTGTCTTGTTTTAACACACGGAAATGTCTACCCAGGTTCTTCATCTACATTTACAGTTTCTTCAGGTTGTTTTAACGTAATAGTGAGTGTACCAGGCCTTCAGGCCACTAGAACAGCCACTCACTTGCACAAAAGAAAAACATTTGAGAATTTTCAGGTTTTTTGTCCAAATCTCTTCAAATATCATTAAAGTTTTGTTTTATTTAACTGTAAAAAAGCTTAACCTTGATCACTTCAAACAATGATCACACTGGGGAAAATCGTATTTGGTCCAATTTGTTTCTGGGTTGTGCTGATACCATTCTCCTAATTACCAATTGCATATGAGTTGATTTGCATTTAAAAATATATATATTGCAGCGGAACAGACTGTAGACATAATTTTTAAAACCCAGAGGATTTGAGAATTGTGCTATGACAAACAGTATCTTAGAGGTCCAACACCCCCCATCACACCTCCCAGTATTCTCTTTTTTTTTTAATTAAATTTATTGGGGTGACATTGGTTAATAAAACTATGTAAGTTTCAAGTGTACAATTCTATAAAACATTATCTGTATATTGCATTGTGTGTTCACCACCCAAAGTCAAATCTTCCATCACCATATATTTGACTTCCCTTTACACTCTTCTTCTACCTTCCCCTGTCCTTCACCTCTGGTAGCCACTAAACTGTTGTTTGTGTCTATGAGTTCTTTTAAAAGTAACTTGAGCCCAATTAGTAAGAGTTAAAAACGCTGATCTTGTTAGATGTTTGGAATAGTGTGTGCATTGGTGCACCCTGGTGGTAAGCAGTGGACAGTCAGCTTTGATGTATTTGGCTAATACATGCACCAGGGAAGGGAAGGCAGCTCTCTTGTTTTAACTCCCTTTATATCTCAGCCAGTCATAGACAAACAAATAAAACTCAACTCTTAGCTCTCTCAGAAGACATTCCTTTGTTGTTTCCTTCCTTTGATTATCACTCGTTAACTCTTTTTTTTTCTTATCTAGTCTTCAAAAAGGGTAGAAAATAAACAAAGATTTCTCCTGTTGTTCTAAAAGAGCTGTTCCCTGAAACTAATATAATATTGTATGTTAGCTATAGTTTTAACAAATATCTTTTTAGCAAATTTTTAAATAACAAAAATAAAAACAAGAGCTGATTTCCTGAAAGATTTTAAGCCCTAGACCCTTTGAGGAGAACTACTGGGAATGTGAAATTACAACAAGCAGCAGACTCAAATGGCTTGTAGGCCCTCTTAGAGATCACAGGTGCCACACCCACACCCACTTTTCCCGCTCTTTGTTGGGAAGTAATATCACCAGATAAAAGAGACACCAAGGACTGCTATGGAGAAGCAGACTGCTATGCCAGCAAATAAGAAAATAAGTCTTGTTTGTTTTTTGACATCTGTTCTACTAGATATACAACCATAGCCTACATGGGCCGTAGCCACGCTGTAAGGATCCCAGTGGCAAAAAAGTCACAACGCAAAACCTAGCTCACTTCATTCCATCTCTCCATAGCTGGAGGCTACACACGTTTCTTTAAAAGGTACAGTCTTCTGAGATCCTGCATCCAATCTTTCAATAAATGAATATTAGCTAGACTGAGTGGGGACTTGCTGAGTTGTGCATAGGTGAATTCAATGGAACATTATCGACGTTGGTTGTGATCATTAATAAAACAGAAGGCAACAGACCTCAGAAGAACACAGAGCTCAATTCCTCCTTAAATTAGAAGACCTTGAGTGGAGGAAAGGGAAGGTCATCCCGCCATAATATAGTTAGAGAGGAATGGCCCGTTTTAACAAGTTTTGAATCCCCTTAGCCTGTGGCCTTACCAGTCAAAAGGGGAAATCATAGCTCTCTATCAGACTTCATTCGCCTTACTTACCAGACACTCCATGTACACTCAGAACTCCTAATAATAATGTCTAGACCCTGGCTACAAGTACCCCGAGACTGCATTCTTTCTGAGGTCAGTTACAATTGTCAGATCTAATGGGTAAAACAAAGTCCTCATCTGGCTAATGTCTCTACTAGATTTGGCCTAATTGTCTAACCTCACATACCCTCCTGTCACAAATGATCTCCTCGTGGCTTTTTTGTGGCTCTGCACCCCGCCCCCCCCCTGCACCCCACTCTCTAATTGCATGCTCCTTCATTTCTGCCTCTCTCAGCTTAACAGCTCCATTTTCTTATCCACAGACTCTGCAAGGCCTGTAGCATTTCTGCTGCCTTGTGGCATTAACTTGCTTGTGGCTTTGGTTTGTCATGGGGTCAGAACTAACCCAAGTCTATATGACCACACTGTGTAGTATAATACTGTATGGTTAGACAGTCACCGACCATCTCTCTTAAGGCAAATGTCTGAGATAGAGAATCTGCAGTCACAACTAAGTCAAAGGATGGCCTGACTTTGGGCCAGTTATATGCCTCTAAAGCAATCAGCTGTTGATGGTAGTGGGCATGCTGCCACTCAGGAGGCCCTGGAGGGAGCAGTGAGTAAAGGCCAACTAACTGTAAATTCATGGTCAACAGTTCTTTACGCTGTGCCCCCAGTCCATCTCTACCATAACCCATATTTACCTCTCATTAGTCCCCTGCCCTCCCCTGTCAATCCTTTGCTACTTCCGCAATGGAAGTTTTGCTTCTTCATGCCTTTGCAAATGTTATTCTCTCCCTGAAATGTCCTTGATTTTCTGTGTCTGCAAAATTTATCTTTTAAGATCCAAGTTCGCCTTCTCTGGAATGCCTTTCCCTACTTTTGTAGGCACTGTCGCTCATTTCTAATGTAAGTTCCCATTTTCCTTGGTGCTCACTTCCATTTTAGTAGTGGCTCTACCCTATGGGCCCTGTTTATTAATACACTTGTGTTCCCCAATAGAATGCGTGCCCCTTGAGGCATATGTCTATCTCTTCGTCATCATAGCTTCTTCACCAGTGCTTAGGACTATTTCAGGAGTGTAGTAGAAATTTAAGGAAGTTTTTCTGAAAGAATTCATTCATAAGTAAATGAGGCATATGGAGCAAAAATGAAAACAGTAAGTCAGGGATTCAAAAAAAGGAAGAAGAAAGGAAATGATAGTACTCAGTCTACAGGTGACAGTCATTCTCTCAGAATGTTTTTTGCCAAACACACACACACACACCTGTGCTAGGCACATTTTGGCTACTTCAATTGATTTCTCCGTAAAAGGTAGGGTTACATTCATAGGGAAAGAAATCGATAGATACTATAACATATATACCATGAGTATCACTAAAACGAATTTCCTTTCTATAAGACAAAGTTAACTGTAGGGTTTTGTCTTTTGTTTTGTGGGGTTTTTGCTGTTTTTAATTTATCTATAAAATGTTTTTTATTTTTCAATTACAGTTGACATTCAATATTATATTAGTTTCATGTGTACAGCATAGTGGTTAGACATTTATATAACTTATGAAGTGATCTCCTTGGTAAGTCAAGTACCCTGACACCATACGTAGTTATTACCATAACATTGACTATATACCCTATGCTGTATTTTATATCCCAGTGACTACTTTCTAACTGCCAATTTGCCCTTCTTATTCCCTTCACCTTTTCACCCAGCCCTCCAACCTCCCTCCCATCACTGAAACTTTTTAAAATGTTGACATCCTGGGCAAATTCTTAACATAGCAAATCTTGAAATTGGTCAGCACTATTAAATCCTTTCTAACTCGTGATAATCTGGAATAAGAGTAGGAGATAAGAAAAGAGTTTCATTTTTGGAAAACATAGAATTATATCCTTTTCAAACAAGGAATTACTTCAGTTATTTATTGCTACAAATAAACTACCTCAAAATTAAATGACCTAAAACAACAAAAACCTTTTAATTATATCTCAAGATTTTATCTGACACAAATTCAAGCAAGACTCAACTATGTGGTTCATCTGCTCCATGTGTCATTGACTATGGTCACTTTGTGATATTTAGCTAGAAGCTGAGCTGTTTTGGACAGTTCAAGATGATTTTCCTCATGTGCCTGGGGCCTGGGTGGAGACAGCTGGAATATTGGGCTTAGCTAGGCCTCTCTTCCTCTCCATGGAGTCTCAGGACCTTTTCAGCAGTGAATCTGAATGAACTTCATATATGACAGCCTCCAAGAGACCAAGACAAAAAGATGCTCTCCTCCTAAAAATCAGGACCAGAAGTGATGTAGGGTCACTCTTGCTAAACTGTATTGGTCAAAGCAGTGACGGCTGGGCTAGATTCAAGGGGGTGGAGAAATAGACTTCTTCCTTTGATGGGGGAGTAGCATGATACAGGCGGAGAAGAAATAAAGGAGGCCATCTTGGGGACAGGTATCACAGCATAATTTCATCACTTTTGAGAAGATAGAGTAATTTGGTTCAGGTTTAAATCAGTCAGTGAATAGTTAGTTATTGAATATTTATTGTATGCTTTATTGTCTGCTCAGTTTTATTTGGCCGGCCTTAAAGTCCTTAGAAGGCCTGTTTTTATAAAAAAAAAAAAAAAAAAAAAAAAAAAAAAGATGCCATTGCCGATGATCTTTTTATTGGAAAAATGATTTCAATTTGGCCTTACAAAAGAACCACCCCTCCCTGAGTTGGGTCTCAGAAGAAGCAGAAGCTTCGTCCTAGCTACCTGTGTGGCTTTGGGTAGTCTAGCAGGCATTTTCAGGATTTCTGTTTCTTTATCTGCAAAATTCATTTAATTAGTCTTTACTTAGTACCTCCTCTATACCTGTACTGGTCTAAGTACTGATGATACAAAAGAAAGAGAAGACTATTTATGCCTTCAAAGAACTCACAAGGAAAGGAACACATTCACAAATAATTATGATGCATGGTTTTATAGCAGTTAGTACTGATTGCTAAGGTATTTTTCAAGTCTAAAGTTATGTGACACTATGAATTTTAATTAACTTATAAATAATTTATATGTAAATGAATGTCTTGAATTTATTCCCTTAAGGATTTAAAATATGCAACTGTACAATTTGTTTACATTATTAATTTGCAATTGATTATATTTTAATTTCTTCTTACAGAGTCATAAGATTCTAGAACTGTAAGTGATTAGGAATTCCTCCACTCTAATCTCTTCTTCTAGAAACAAGAAAACTGGGGCACAGAGTGGTTAGGGAACTTGTCTTCCATCACACAGCTTGTTACTGGCAAAGGCAGACCAGGCCACCATGTTCTGCACTTCACAGACCTGCTTGCCTATGGGGACTTTTTAGTCCAGTATCTCTTTGCCTTCTGAGGTGTCAAATTCCCAAACCCTGCGTTTTGTTTACTTCCTCCAGAATTCTTGTGCTGTTTTGATGAACAGAACTTTACTCTCCCTTCTTCTTCACAACTTTTGCAAATTATATAGCGATATGTTGCTACATACTTCTTTGGCCATGGAGGAAGGCTCATAACTATATACACACTAAGACATACTTACAAATTCTATTTCCATTTGCTCTATAATTCCTAACTGGAGTGAGCTTTGGAAACATGGTTGTTCACAAATACAACATTTCCTTCATTACTCAAACCACAGTATTATTCTAATTTTTTGTCACACATAATCAACAAGGCATGTACTAGAGACCTGGTTTCTAGGAGCCCCTTTTCCTTCTCTGAGCTGTCTAGAAGAAGTATAGATTTCTAGAATATTGGCACTAGAAGGGATCTTAGAATACCTCTAAATTAATCTCCGCATTTAAAGATGTAGAAGCTCAAGTCAGGGGTTTAGCTTCTAAGGCCTTGTATGTAGACAGTCACCAGAGCTTAAACTAGAGTCCAGTTTTCTGATTCTCAGGCAGTGCCCATGTCTAAGTGAAAGAGCTTTGTTGGAACATTCTCAGAAAATTGCATTCTCACTTTTGATGAATGCAAGAATGCAATTAAAGCTATTCGCCTCCAAAATGAAGGTCTACCATCTGCTCTGCATCAGAGAAAAGCTTTCAAAATCTTTCCTGCCCTCTCATTCACAAAGCCATTTTCCTCTCAAGGGGTTCAATTGGTCTATGTAAATTTGCCCTGGATAATAGGTAAACGTTCAATCTGTCTTAACAAAAGTAAGAGAAAAAGGAAAAACTTCCCTGTTTGCCTCAATGATTTTTTGCTAATATGAAAAGGTTTGCTATGGAAAGTCCTTGAGCCATTTTTTTCTGCCCACAAATGGTTTCCTCAAAATTTTCCAAATTAAGGAATTGTTGACTTTATATCTTAAGGATAAATATTTGTACAAATTAGATCTTTCTGTAACTTCAGCCAATTCCAGTGTGGACATGCTGTAAACCAGAGCAGCTTAGTGGGAAACAGCCCCTCCTCTCAGCAGTTGTGAGTACATTTGTACTCAGCCGTGGTATATACTGTTTTTTCCACTATTTCTCTTCATTTAGACTCAGAAGACCATCAAAGCTCCCTGTCAAAGTTTTCTCCATCTCTTGTTCATTCTTCTGTCTAAACATCTACTCTTTATCTTGTTGGTCTTTCTTATGTTTTCTATTTTCTTTTTCTTTTTTTTTTTTTTTTGGTATTAGTACAACTCTGTTCTAAGACAGGACAGTGTACAGGCACCACAAGTATTTGTGTCAAATAAACTAATCATCTGAAAAAAATTGAATTTTTTTTCTGTGTTTTGATGGTCTAGAGACATAACCTGACTCTCCCTGCATTTTGAATTGGATAGGAAGCCTTTAGTTTATTTTAAAATTAGGCTCCCAGTGAGTAAGTAGGCTTGTCTCTTTTTTCCCAATCATGAAGGAAACACCTAGGCTTTCAAAAATACCCTTATTCTAACTCCCAGACAGAAATGTTATTGGATTAAATTCAACCTTTGGCGCACAAACTCCTGATGCTATTCACTTACTCTTTTCAATGGGATTTTATTTGCTGATGTTTTTCTCTGGTTGTATTGTAGCCCAAAGCCATGTCTTTAAGACAGCTTTTTAAAAATTAGAGAGTGAAAGCAAAAAGCTAGCCTCTGGGACATAAGCAAACACGCCAGACCCGTCCTTTTGGCAGGCTGAGAAATCTGCATTTGGTTATGTCAGCAAGCCTAATGAGAAGAAAGCCATTAATTAAATAAACAAAACATTGCAGTTTGATCAGAGGAGACAATCTGGGCCGCAGAACATTAGCCAACTCCTAGCCCTTTCTAGATGAGAATGACACATGTTCTAAGGAGTTGGTTTGGTTTAACCTACCACCATCACTTCCAGAGAAAGGACTTCAGAGTATATGACCTTGAAACATCAAGTTCACCCTGCACTTTGCCTTTACCTTAGAGGCTTAAAAGTAACTGGATTATCTTGGTCGCATCCCCCCTCATAGGAGGAGAGACTGACAGAGAACTGCCCCAGTCTCCAGGTTTTAGGAGATACATAATCTAGAACAGTTCTCTTGGCTCTTTTTCTTAGATAAGTTCACTTGCTCCCATGCCCTTGGTGTCTACTGGCCACTGCACTATTCATGGTGGGGAGAGATGGTGTGAAAAGCTCCGAGCTCTGTCTTTCCTCTATTATCTGGTCCCTAGCACAGCCGTGATACCTCATTGGAACCTGGCCTAATGGTTTTATGCAGTCAGATAATTGTTCACCGGACTATCTTCACTGAGCACATGCTGGGGAGAAAAATAATAGCAGGACACAGGAAACATTATCTTCCTCACGTTCAAAATTGGCTTCCAAGGACTTGATTCTGATTCATGTTATGAAAGGAAAATGAATAGTTTGCCTTTCATTGCTATGAATGCTTTTGCTGAGCCCGTACCCCATAACTTCACAACCACACATCAGAAAATTCGGGTGTTTCATGCTGTTTTCCAGGGATGGGGAGGTATAACAAAACCATCTATATTGCTTCTGTTGGTCCTTGTTGAGGCCAATGGTTTGTATTTGTGCCATGCTATTGGGGGAGGGGAGTCCTGTCTGTATTTCAGTTTATGTGCTATGGCTCCGGGTAACCTTTGCTAAAACATAGGAATATTACCCAGAAGCGGGGCATGCCGACATATCAACCCCCACCTCATGAGCACTTCAACAGGTTTAGTTAAGTTCGGGTAGTTTACATCCAAATCCCTAAAAGAGAGGCAAGGTTTTATGAGAGGAGAAAATTAAGAAAGATTCTTAGTAGTTTAGATCTTTGTAGGGTGTAAAAATAAGGACATTATACATTCAGGGGCTATCACACAGGGTCTGAGTGGCTGGACGATGCTTAGAGAGAAGCAGCTGGGGAGTCCAGCAGGAGGGAAATTAAGGAAATTTGGGAAGGATAATGGTGATGAGAGATGAGGTAAAATAGTCCCAAAGGCAAATCTTCAGGGAAGATCAGCTTTGATTTGAATATGAACTTTGAGGAAATCAAATGACCTTAAAAGGAGCAAATATTGTTCAGATATATGACTTAAAATTTGTACTTACATTTTTTTAAAGGCCACATAATCTTAAAAGAGCAAATATCTTGCAGTCAACTTATCTGAAGTTTTGATTCATCTTTTTCAAGTGAAACAGTGGGACTATTGGCCTACAAATTGCCAGCACGTTGTCGCTTGTTCTATTGGTCACTGTGAGAACTGTCAGAACTTCCCAAGGTCAATGTTGGGGAGTCACCTCCATGAAATAGTCTCCTGCTCCATTGCTAATTGTTCATCTTGGTCACTTAATACCCTCGTTATTGATTTACTGCTTCAATCCAATCCTAATTACAAAAACAAAAGCAAAAAGCCCACTGACTTATATACTCCAGCGTTTCATATTGCAATAACTTCCTTTCTTAGGAACCAAGAAAAGATCAAAACACATTAGCCAAAATGGTTTGAAAAATAAAGCTAGTTATTTTACTTCCTAATCCATGGGTAAAGGATCGAGTACATAGAAAATCCCTTTGTTTGAAAGGATATTTTTCAGATAGTGTATAAAACTAATTTGTTTTGTGTTTATACCTTCTGTTGAATGTTCAAAAATATTATTTAGTTAATTGAGTCTTTTCATAATGCTATAATGCCTATTTTCAGAGTAACTCCAAACAGCAGTGACATGGAAAGTTCAGTCATGACCAAATGAATCAGTACACAGAAAAGGAAAATGTCCAATAATCTCAATTTTCTTAAATCAAAGAATACCTTCCAACTTTTTGATGATTATTAAGAATGGAAACATTAAAAAAAAAGAGGGAGCAAAAGAAAGAAACAAAGAAAGGGAAAGAAAGAGAGAAAAAGAAAAGAAAAGAATTTGCTTGCTCACTTATATATTGACAGGATTTTTTTTTTTGCCAGCAGTTTTTCTCTTTACAAAATAATGTCTTGCTTATTATAGCATTTAGTATATTTCAGTCAATGTAATGCTTTTTATTTAATTCCTATTTATTTAATTCCAAAAGCCTGTAAGAAACATAGAATTTGAAAAGTATTTTGAAAGCAGGAAAAACCACCTCTGGTGTAGTGATATTGTTATTTGTAAAATCTCATTAAATATAAAAGACATTAATAATTTTTGTATTAAGTGACCATTAAACAATTTAGAAACTACTGTTTTCACCATTTGAAAATTTTAATTGTAAGATAGATTTTAGATGTTTAGATGCAACTCCAATATATTTTTCCTGAATTCATGATTTAAAAAACATGAACTAGAAAGTTATTTCATTTTGAATTTGTATTTGTTTTGTCAAATTAAAAAGAATGAAAAAAATGAACAGCAAAGTTATGCCTCTATTTGCTTTACCAATTTCTTTTTAAAAGAAAACTTTAAAATTTAGACATTTTAAATAAGGTATAGAGTATATAGAAATTTCCCCCTAAAATATATTTAAGGATCTCTTAATTTTGTTTATCTTCAACTTAACACTTATTAAATTTTATTCTGAAACTACATCTTAAAAACTAGAATGCTTTTGAAGAGAAATGCTTCTGATCTCAATATTTCAGTATATATTGAGATTCCTAGTAAAAGCCCATAGTAAGAATGTGAAATTAGTTACATTGGGCTTAGCTGTTGTGCTGAAGTATCCACTGGTATTACTTCAAGTCACAGGTAAGTTTTACACTTTTTTGTTATTCTTTTTCCTTAATTGGTGGGCATGCATGTAAGGTTTGTGTTTCTTAGAATGGCTGGTTTAAAACCAAAAAGATTTCTAGATGAAAGTTGACTAGGGCAGTAACTGAGTTTTATAGACTATGTTTTATTAATACACAGTATCCTTTATAATATGTGATTGCTAGGTGACAAGGTCTATGTGAGGGCAATGGAGATTTCATTTCCACATTTGGGAAGCGAACCTCTCTGTGTAGCGCTTGTCATTACTAATTGAAATACAGTCTTGTCAAATCTAACTTGTTAATATTTTCATTTATTAATTCTGCTTCTCCTACTCATAATGTTCATCTTTTTTTTTTCTTAAAATTTATTGGGGTGACAATGGTCAACAAAACTACATAGATTTCAAGTGCACAATTCTATAATACATCATCTCTATATTGCATTACGTGTTCACCACCCAGAGTCAGTTCTCCTTCCATCAGCATGTATTTGACTGCCTTTACCCTCATCTACCACCCCTCCCCCCTTACCCTCTGGTAACCACTAAACAGTGTTCATTTTTTTTGCTTTATACATTATATATATATATATATATATATATATATACACAGTTTATCCTTTTGTTTAATGCAATATTCAAGTTATAAGTTAAATTTAAAAATTAAAAAGCTATTAGCATGTACCTTAACTTTATACCTGCATGATTATGGCTAAGAAATTTTTCATGTAATTATTTAGTTCTATAAATTGTCATTTATAAAATGAGTAACAAATGGGCAACATATATAATACACAGTAATAAGAGTTTATGAAACTGTTCACTGTTGAAAAAAACTTAATTTAAACATTGAATTTCTTTTACATTATTTTTAATGAACCTAATTTTTAATTTTTGCTTATGATATGAGAAAATAACTTAAATAGCTGGTAGGTGTTCATTTAGATATTGTCAACATTTTTTTCAGCACTTGACATAATGGGTTGAATTATTTTTATGGAATTGAATAATAAAATATAAACTGTTTTTATTTAATTTTCAAAGGCTATGTCACAAACAAAACACTGAGGATCAAACATAAACAATATCTACAAAGCAGCTAATAGCAGCCAAGAAACACGAGTAGACAACCTCTGGCCTCCAGATAGAGCAAATAATAGAAAGAAATGTCATCTACTCAGAGTTTTTTAGCACTGATTTAGTATACATTGTGTCTATTTACCATGAACTAGATGTCAATGCTGCTCATATGAGACTCAAGAAAACCCAACAAGAGAAACTAAATTCTAAGGAATGAGTTTTTTTGGTAGGGCTAAGCTTTATAAGGCCTATTTTAATACCTGAGAATTTTTAATCACCCCCACCAACAACCAATTTCATCCTCTTGAGGGCAATGTTATCCCTGTTGTGAATGCATAAATTAAAGCAAATATTGTAACAGTGTATTATGGGGTTTACATGAAAACTACAGCATAGAAGCCTGGGGTCAGGATAAATGGAGTTGCATGGGTGTTAGATCTAAGAAAAATGGAAATAAAAACCAAAAAAGAAAAGAAACACAGCTCTAATCTGAAAGTGACTGGTACTGTAGACAAAACTGAAGAAGTGGGAAAAGGTAAAGAAACGACTTTGGTTTTCTGCCTTAAGGCTTTTGTTTCTATTTTTTAAAATTATGTAAATAGATTACTTTAATAAAATAAAGAAAATATTTTAATAAAATATTAAAATTAAACTACCAGCCATGTTTGTTAGATCCTTGCTTTAAAAAAAAAATCTAGCTTATAAAAAGGGCTTTTTTCTAATTACATTAGTAAGCTTATTAAAGGAAAATAGGCATAACAGAATGATTTGGGTGGCCATGGGGATACTGAAAGACAATAAAAAACAAAGCAAAACTAGGGAGCAGATGACCTCTAATTCTCTTTTACCATTTATTTTTTGCATCAACTTGGCTAATCACTAAAGTATCCAGGACCTTAGATTTTCCTTTATTAATAATACTTTACCTGGATAAAAATGAGGGCTGTACAAATGGCCAACAGGTGTAAGAAAAGGCGCTCAGCATCACTAATCATAAGGCAAATGCAAATCAAAACCACAATGAGCTATCACCTCACTCCTGTTAGAATGGCTATTATAAAAAAGATAAGAGGTAAGTGTTAGGGAGGATGTGGAGAAAAGGTGCACTGTTGGTGGAAATGTAAATTGGTGCAGTCACTACAAAAAACAATATAAAGGTTCCCCAAAAAAATATCATATTTTATTGTATACTTTTAAAGTTATTATTTAAAATATTATATACTTTGTTATTATATGCTTCTGTGTGTGTTCATTTGTTATGTATCAGTTTTACCTAGTATACTATAAGTCAGCTCATGAGAGCAAGGATCATATCTGTTTTGTTCACAATTATATTAAGGGTTTAATCAATTCTTTCCTTTAATCAGTTCCTCCATAGGAGGCACTCTATGAATATTTCCAAAACAAACCCAGAAAACAGGCTTTTAAAATAATTTCAAATTGAGAATGGGTTGAGAAACAGTTTGAGTTCATTACCAACTCTTAAGATAAAATTTGCATAGATTGGTAAGAAAAAGTGCTTTCTTATCAAGTCATAAATAGAATAAACACGGCTGAATGATCAGTCTCAGTTTTACAAATGTTTGAAAAACATGTCAAGAAATCAAGAAGCTCTTTGTCCATGTCAACAGAAGTTAGGTTTCTTTGTAACTGTAAGGCTGTCTGTCATCATTTATAAAAAAATACAACTATTCATCAGAGTTTGGTTATTTTGAAATGTGACCTTCCCAAGCACTTTTCAATTTGTTCCATTTCTTTCACTGTGCTCTCTACTTTGGCCACAGACCTTGTGGTGTGCAGAAAGATGATTGGGAACTGCTGTCTTTCAGGCTGAGGTTAATATGTTGGACATGTGCTGTTAATGGGTTTGATAAGCTTCCAGGCACATGACTGAAACAATTTCCCCTTGAAGAACTTGAAAAAGTTGATATTTATGTGTGTGAACCAAGTCTAAGAGTGAGTGTATGTTCTATTTCCACTGCCTTTTACCCTCAGATGGCTGTTAAAACTTGGACGTGTGCTTACATGCCGCAACACAGCGTTTGTTCCTTTGCCCCACAGCCCAAACCTAGCCATGACCCCAGTAAAATCTGACCTAGATATATTTCCTCCTTTGTTCCGTGCTTCAGGTAGTGCCCTTTGCCCAAAGAATCACATATCATTAGCTATCATTAGCTTCGTGGTAGTTTACCACCGCTTCAGAATTCAGAATAAAAATGTTCCCTCAAAGTGCTTTGTCAGAAATATCTCAAGGACCTCAAATCTGCCTTCATTGCTTTTATTACTTCATTTGTTAGTTGCAACTCAGAGGATAAACAATATTTACTGCAGCCCACTTGAAGCTATCTCAACAGCCAAACCTGAACTTAGGGTGATCTTCCTTTTCAGCCTCCTCCTTTCCATCTTACAGATTGAACTTAGAGACCCTCCCTTCAGTAAACCTTCTTGATTTGGAAGCACAATTTCTAGCTTCCACTTTCCACGACCTCACAAGGTAGAATAAATCATTTTTAGTAAACATTTAACCAATTTCTACAATTGCTGGTGGAGAAAGCAGGGAATAGACACCATTGATTTAATTGTGGACAGCGCTTAAGACTGACATCATTTGAGATACATGGCTTGGATGAACTTGATAGGGTTCATTCTGATTGATCAGTGCCATGTCATACAGTTGTGAAGGTGCTGGAATATCGCTTTTGAAATTGTTTGCAGTTACAATTGTTTTAAAATCACAAAATTTATCTTAGTTAAGACTCATTTGTTTGTAACAGAAATATATTTAAAGCATCATAAGAAAAAAAAGATTAGTTATCAGAAGGAAGAGGTGTGTCTTATGGAAATCAAAGGTACACCTCATAACAAACAATGTTTATACTCTCTGGGGCTGCATGGTCTCACATCTATGCATTTCTTTAAGTTCCCATTTCATTTTTCCTTCTGTACAAAGGCATTCTCTGCTTCTCTTTGCACATGGCTTAAGTAAGCCTCACATTATGTCTAACTAGAGTATCTGAGTGCCAATCCCCAGCCTTGGCACATGAAAGCCAATTGGCTCATACCCAATCCTGGCCCACAATCCTGGCAGAATTATGAGACTTGCAGCCAACTCAGCAGGTCCTGTAGGATTAGATTTTCTGAGACACAACTGGACAGATTTTCTCCAAGAAAGAATAGGAACACACAAAAACTACAGACAGAGAAAATGACCTGCATTTTTAGAAGACATGATATTTTAATAAATATTAAATAAATGCTTCTAAAAAGCTATATACTTTGCATATTTGTTTGTTTGTTTTCTCTCTCCTCTGCCCAAGAGAATGTAAATTCCATAAAGGCAGAATTTTTTTTCTGTTTTATTCGCTGTTTAACTGCCTAGAATAGTGACTTGCAGTAAACTTCTGCTGAATGAGTAAATAAAAGGCCTTGAATAATGATAATGGTGATAATTATAGTGAATATGATCTAAAGATAAGAAAATAAGTGACTAAACTCACAAGAGAGGTTATGATTTCTGTGATAGACTTCTTATCATTTTCAGTACTTCTCATATTCATTTTTTATTTCCAACTATTATTATTTTTTAACTAAAGTTCTTGAAAGAACTAGTCAAACTTATTCATCCTTTTATCTTTAACTTTCAACATAATGTCTTGTGTGTAGTGGGTGCTCAGTGAATATTTATGAATTGATCAAGATGGGTGAATATATACTACTGCCCTTATAGCACTGTGTAAAGTACTTTGCATGCCATAAAGTGCTACCCAAATATTAGATTATTGTCATAGTGGAGCTTTGGGAAAATGCTACGGATTAAATGTTTGTGTCCCCCTAAAATTCATGTGTTGAAACTTAGTCCCAAATAGAATGGTATTTGGAAGTGCTTAGCTTGTGAAAGTGGAGCCCTCATGAATGGGATTAGTGCCTTTTTATAAATAAAATAGACCTCAGAGAGCACTCTTGCCCTTTCCACTATGTGAGGTTATAAAGAGAAGACGGTTGTCTGTGAACCAGGAAGTAGACTCTCACTAGACATTGAATCTGCCAGCACCTTGATCATGAACTTCCCAGCCTCCAGAACTATGAGGACTAAATTTCTGTTGTTGATAAACCACCCAGTTTATGGTATTACTGTTTCAGGAGCCTAAATGGAATAAGGCAGAAAATGACCTTGGTAAGAATGGACCAGATGCATGGGACAACTAGAGGTCAAGGAGCAAACCAGGGAGTTGACCTAAGAGTTTAGTCAAGACCTATTTGACCTCAGTCAGGTTTTCTTGTTGCCTTTTCCTAAAAGGTCCTGAATTAAAATCTAATCCAGGTTTCGTTATAATACTAGAAGGGGCAAAAAGTTGCACCAGTTTGACTTGTTTTATCTAAAACTAGATTTCTTTACATAGATGTCTATGCTAAACCTGTTTTAGATTATGAGCCTAAGTGTCAGTTCACTTTTCATTCCAAAGAATCATCAAAAGGTTTATTCAATTTAATATCATCATTATGCATTGCTCAAAATTCAGCAAATATGTAAATAAAAACAATTCTTGGAGCACTTTGCTACAGGAAACATCATTGTCTCTTATGCCAAATGAGTGAGTACCTACATAACGGAATTTTATCTAAGGACATGTATATAAAGGCATAATGTAAACGTCAGTAATTTTCTTGCAAATTCATTGTGTGTAGACAATTCAACATTTAACTTCTATGTTAATTAATTATAAAGATGAATATTATTCAAATCATGTAATTAAGAACTTTGAATATACTAAATGGAGTAAGAGATAGTAGATGATGATATAACATACAAATATAATAATCATAATACCTGGCAATATCAGGTGAGTTCCATATACATAAGAGGTATGTAAGCTTAAAGGATGGAGGAATCATATAGTATCTGATCTTAGGAGTGAAGTGTTTATGAAATACAGGAAGTTTTACGAAGGAAATATATTTGGAATGGCCCTTGAAGAACAGATACACATGCATTAATATTTCAGAATTTGAAATTGGGGAAGAAAAAGTTTCAAGAAAGAATACAATGGCAGGGGAAACTATAGCTTATTTTGAGGAACAGCAAGTTGTCCAGTTTGGTTGGATGATGGAGAATGCGAAAAGAAGAATAGAAAATAAGTCTAAAGAGGTAATGTAGTAGGGTCAGACTGCTCAGAGTTTCAAATATCAGGTGTTAGGATTCCGGTCCTGGCTGGATGGTATTCTGAAAAGAGCAACATTGAGATTTTGAGTAAAGTTGTGTCACTGAAGGGTGAGCTCTGGAATGAGTAACCAGGCAGAATTGTTTAGGAGGAATTATAGGACCAGCTAAACCATGGATTCAATCTTCAGTTTGTGAGTTCATTGGTCTGGGAGTGGAGCTGCAGCCATAGACATGGAAAAGAGATGGAAAGATGGTAAGTATAGACAAGAGACTCTTCAGAGATAACAGCTACCGGTTTTAGCATCTAGGAGAATTGAGAAAGTGTGGAAGAGAGAATATCATCATCACTGTGATATGGTGTTCTATTTAGATACTATTAGTAAACATTAAAATACAGAGGTTGGTGGACTAGGAAGCAATCGACACAAAAATGATGGATAAACCCACTGAAGTAGATGATGTAATTGATGAAAGAAGAGGCTGAGGATAGAGCTTCAGATGAGAGTCTGAAGAGAATCATAGAGGGAGTGAAGAGAAATTTCCTGAGTTCAGAGAAAAACATGCATTACACGGTGTCCAGAAACCAATAGTGGATTAAAAAGATGCCATTTAGTTTGGCAGTTAGGAGGTCACCAGTGGTCACTGGGAGAATAGTTTTTGAAGGCTGGTTGTATTTATAATCCAGATTGCAAAGAGTGAAGTTGATAAGGAGTAAGAAATCAAATGCAGCCAATTTAGACTATCCTAATAATTTCAGTAGCAAAGAAAAAGAGAAAAACAGCATGGTAGCCTGAGATCCAAAGCAAACTTGTATTTCTTCCATTTGAGAGTTTTGATCTGTGAGTCTCTACATGAAATACTTTAATTTGCAATTTTACTTTATCTGCTCACACATTGACTAATAAAGTACACGCTAAAGGACTTGTGAAATAGATGGGGTCATTAGCCTTGGCTCTAATGAGAAATTATAGTATTTTTGTTGTAATGATAAGCTGGCATGTGCATACTTAGCATATGAAAAAGCCTTCAGATAATCAGAAGCTTTCACTGTTCATTATCTTATGTTTGGGGTTATTTTCTTGGCAGAAAATACCATTTGGCTGTAAATCTATCATCATTAGGAGAGGAATAAAGATTTTTTGAACAGAATACATATTCTCCTTCTGGAAAAATTATAATTACTCCATCTTAACTTTCCATGTCCTGGCTCTAATTTACACCTATACCTTTCCGTTCCTTTAGAACTAAAGGCTTTTTCTACTCATCCGTCGACATTTAAGCTCACCAGCAAATTTCTACACCATGAAAATATAGAGCATTTTGTGCCTCCAGCCAACACTTTAGAAGGCCTACAGTGGCTAAAGCAGCTCAGCTGGCACACTTCACAGCATGCTTTGTTTCTCAGCAGCATATAGCCAAATATTGTTTAGACATCACTCATGTTTTTGTACAGAGGCAGACCTGAGCATAATTGCACATGGCATTCCATTTCTAGTTCTGGAACAATCACCCATTCATCAGTTTCAAGTAAGACTACTTCTACTTCCAAAAGCAACTGGACACTGTGGTCATATTAATGAGACCAAAAATCTCTCCCTCTGGGTTGCAGAGTTCAAAAAACTTCTACTGTAAAGGGCCAGATAGTAAATATTTTAGGCTTCACAGGCTATAGAGTCTCTGTTGCAACTAGTCAACCCTACTACTATAGTCCAACAGTGTCTAATTGTGTGACTTTATTTCTATAATACTTTTTCTAGAAAATGACCCTGAGTGGATATATTATTTAATCACCCATGAGGACCCAAGATGGGGAACCCAAATACATCATTGTAAAGATGTTAGATTCTCAGGCAATGCCAGGTCAGTTCTAGTATTTGGATCACACACATTTGCACTCCATCTCGAGAAATCCTCCATGCCACCTTCAGCTCTCTCCATCTGTGTTTTTCCTGTATCATGGCACACAACCTTCTCATTTCTTTGTCTCCCTCATAGATCACATTGCTTAACAACCCTATTTAGACTCATCCTATTGGCTCCTGACTTTCATCTCTTTAGTTTATGACTCCTAGAATTTGCCCTTAACTCCAAACACCATGAACTTATGAAAAAATGCATTGAATTTTAGAGCCTCAAAGAACCAACTAGAAAAGTCACCAAATAGTTTCTCTCCCATTTATCTTCTCAGATACACAAGGGTGAAACTGCTATACCACCCCAAATTGTCTGCAACACTGGTCAGCAGCACATCACTCTGCATTGCTTCTTAGCCTGAAATTTCAATCTTTAAAGTCTCAATGCAATATAGGAGAAAGAAAACAGACTGTAAATCAGATATTGATATTCTGGTTCTGACTTATTCTAATCTTGGGCAAGTGGCTACCATGCATGTAAAAGCATGCTACCTTGCTGTAGTGGTCCCCAGCTGGGCTTCAAAGAATCTTTAGATCTGCTGAGATAATCATTTCTCACCACATGATAAAAATATAAGTTGTCTGAGGAATATTTTTAGCTGTTTTCTATATTGATAATATAATTAATATTTTTAAAAGAAGTTGTCTACTGTTTTGAAAAAAGTGTGAAAAACATTTATTTTATAAATGAGGAAACAGAGTTTCAATGAAGTGATTTGTTGAAGATCACATAGCTGGTTATTGCAGAATCAAAAGTAAACCATAAGTTTCCACGTTCTCAAGCCCTATATATTTTTTTCCTGTTGCACTATTTTGTTCCACTTTACCTTAGTATAATATCTATGTTAACCAACCTCAAGCTACAATGTGAACCTGTCATAGAAGCATAATCATCATTAGATGTAAAGAATGCAATTAACCATTGCTATTTTAAATCTTTCCAGGCTAAATATCCTATTTGGTTTTGCTGGTATGTAGAAATAGTTTTTTCCATAATAAACTGGTATCCAGCAATCCTACTAAATTCATTTATTAATTTTAATACATGTCTGTAGATTCTTTTGGGTTTTCTACTTACACAATGATGTCTACAACTAATACCATTTTTATTACTTTCTTTTGTTTTTTAAAGATTTTTATTGAAATATAGCTAACATACAATATTATATTAGTTTCAGGCATACACCATAGTTATTGAACATTTATATACCTGGGGAAGAGATCACCAGAGCCCAGCAACCAACTGACACCAATGCTATCACAATATTACCGACTATGTTCTCCATGCTGTACATTACATCCCCATGACTTATTTGTTTTATACCTGGAAATTTGGACCTCTTATTCCCTTTCACCTTCCCCCCTCCCCTTTTTTTAATTCTTCTATTACAGTTGGCATTCATATTATTTTCTATTAATTTCAGGTGTGCAGCATAGTGGTTAGACATTTATATAATTTATGCAGTGACCCCTCTGACTAGTCTAGTACCCATTTGGTCCTATACATATAATTATTACCATATTATTGACTATATTCCCTACGCTTACTTTACGTCCCCATGATTATTTTGTAACTACCAATTTGTACTTCTTATTCCTTTCTCCTTTTTTACCCAGTCCCCCAACCCCACTCCCATCTGGCAATCATCAAAATGTTCTGTGTATCTATGTTTGTTCCTGTTTTATTT
>NW_017732188.1:130990-132302 GCF_001890085.2 Hipposideros armiger | reverse complement strand
CAAAACTCCTTGCGTGGTATAACATTCAATTCAGATGCGGCTGTAAATCAGCACCTTGTTCAGTTTTTCACAAATAAAGACAGGTCCTTCTATGAACAAGGAATTATGAAGCTCACTGAAAGATGGCAAAAGGTTATCGAACAAAACAGGCAATATATCATAGATTGATCTTTGTTCTTTATATAAATAAATGACCTTTGAAAAACATAGATGAAATACGTCAGGCTTTTCCAACAACCAACTGCTTCTCTTGCTGCTTTTAAAATTCTTTCTTTGTCTTTAACCTTTGGCATTTTAGTTATGGTGTGTCTTGGTGTTGGCCTCTTTGGGTTTATCTTGTTTGGGACTCTGCACTTTCTGGGCTTGTATTTCCTTCACCAAGTTAGGTAAATTTTCCATCATTATTTCTTTAAATAGGATTTCAACCCCTCTTTCTCTGTCTCTTCTCTTTCTGATACACCTATGATACAAGTGTTGGTGTGCTTGATGTTGTCCCAGAGGTCCCTTAAACTGTCCTCATTTTTTTTAATCCATTTTTTTTTATTGCTCTTCTGATCGGGTGTTTTCTGCTACCTTATCTTCTAAATCACTGATTCCATCCTCTGCTTCATCTAATCTACTGTTGATTCCTTCAATGTATTCTTCATTTCAGTTATTGTATTCTTTATTTAGAATTGGTTCTTTTTTGTTTTCTATCTCCATATCTCCATTTTTATGTTTCCTATTTCTTTGTTAAAGAAATTCTCCCTGAGATCACTGACTAGCCTTATAACCAATGCTTTAGACTGCATCTGGTAGATTGTTTATCTCCATTTTGTTTAGTTCCTTTTCTGGAGCTTTGTTCTTTTCCTTTATTTGGGACATGTTTCTCTGTCTGCCCATTTTGGCTGCCTCCCTGTGTTTGTTTCTATGTAGGGCTGCTATGTCCCCCAGTCTTAGTAGAGTGGCCTTATGTAGTAGATGGGTCCCAGAGGCCCAGTCTGCCTGGTCACCTGAGCTGGGTGCTCCAGGTGTGTCCCTTGTGGGATGTGTGTCCCCTCCTGTTGAGGTAGAGCCTTAGTTGTTTTTTGCATATCAATGGGAGGCATTGACCTTTAGCTAATTGGTTGTGAGGACTGGCCATGACTACAGTGGAGGAGCTATTGTGCAAGGGCTGACCCTACAGACCAAGATTTGCTTTAGCAGGGCTAAATGAAAAAAGATCTTGTGGGGAAATAGTGAAATAAAATAAAGAGAAGATTTTGCACAGGCCAATGATGATACGGTTCTATAAACTGGAATGTGATCAACTCTATACATTTAAATCTTTTGA
>NW_017732188.1:83344-130590 GCF_001890085.2 Hipposideros armiger | reverse complement strand
AAGTAGAGTCAGGGATTTCTTTTCTCTGCAGCTGAAATATTTATTATACTATCCCTTGAATGAGAAAATCATCGAAAATTCAATACCTTGTATATTATCTCACTCTTAAGGGTTTCCGGGTCGCTGCTGATTGAAGTTATCATTTACAAAGGCCAGAGTTTCCACAGAATGTTTACTTTGTGTGTTTCTGAGATATGACAGGGTTACCTTGTGTTAGCTAGCAATAGGGAAAAAAAGGTTTGTTTGGATTATCATATAAATCCTTCTTATTGTGAGACCTATTGTTTCCTTGTGCATTTACAGATTTGTTCCCTGGCCAGCACAAACTATTTAAAGGTGAGTGACTTAATCATTTCATTTGTACTCTACTATTTCAAAATTGTAGATTATATATTTCCAACAAACTTACCCTTTCATGTGTAAAAATACATGTCAGACTATAGCCATTTCTTTGTCTTTCTTTTAAAATAAGAAATAACTTCTTAAATCTCAAAAGAACCAAAGGTTCTTGTTTCCTAAAGAAATTTTCCTCCAGGGAACTACCTTGTTGTTTAGAGTTAAAAGTAAAGTAAACATGCCCTCTGGCCAAAAGATCAGTCATGTGCCTAGGCTCCCCAGTCGGCCCTAGCAATAGTAAATATGCTTTTTTGAGCCCCTGGGAATGCACAGAAGAAAAAAAGAATAAGAAATAAGAGATTCAAGAAGTTCACAAGGAGATGGAAAGAAAGAACCTGCATTTGGGAACAAGCTAGATCATCCACTGAACCTGTTGGTAAGATACGGTGAACTGCCGTACAGACAGACCCGTCACGTGAGTCAGGTATATATCGGAGGGTGACAGGTCAAAATAAAACGGACTTCACATTACACTAGCGTTCTCTAAATGCTTACAAAGCCATTTTCGATAGTTCAATGGAAATCACTGATGTTTAAAATTCAAGTGGGGATGGCAATTATGAGAAAACTGCAGGACTCCTGCCCTCCTGCTGTGGCCCTGCAGTGGTAAATGTTTCTTAACTATCTTCCTCTATCACTTGAGTATTCTTTTGTTCCATGTGTGGATAAAAATTGTATGGTAATGAGTCAAATGTCCTCAAATAATTTTAGATATATCCAAAATGCTTAGAGATGATAGAAATTAATAAATAAGGAACAATTTGATATTGTATGCTGGGCCATGAATAAAAACAAAATTAGAGAAATAATTATCTTTATTTGAATGAAAATTATCTTTTTAACATAAAACAATTTTCCTTCATGACAATAAAATGCTATAAAAGGAGAAGCTACTCATTAGCTCTTTTATTAGCTCTCCTCAAATAAGAAGCTTTGACGTACCATCTTAATTTAGTGCATCTTCCAAATTGCCTCAGAACAGTTATATCCAAAGTAGAGATCAGAATATTTTATAAGAGTTCTGTTCTTGCTGTTTTTGATGATAATTGAAATAAAATCCACCCATACTTGTCAACCTTTTGGAAGTTAAAACAGGTAGTGTCTGCTGAGAACTGAGAACTGGTAATCTCCTGTCATTCAACTTCTCTCAATCATTTACATGCTGATTCCACAAAATGATATAAGAATTTGTTTTCTCTAAATTGAAAGAATTATTCTGGAAGATATCTATTTCTTCAAAAGCAATGAGAAAAAAACAAATAAATAAACAACAACAACAAAACCCTCTGATTAGCTTTCCTTGTTGAAGCAAATCCTGTATAAGAGCCCAGTTTGGGAGTGGGGGTGGGGGATGGGTGGTGGTTTGTGGTTAACAGAAATTAACTTCACATTATTGAGGAACCTCAGCTACTGAGGGCCTTTAAAAATACACCTAATCTGGAGCTCAGGTCTGATGTTTAGGACTCACACACCATTCTGTCTGATCACAGCCTAAATTCGATCTGAACACTCTAGTCCTAATGTCCTATCCTTCTGTGCTGCTGAAAAAAACCAGGAAAGTTGAGTTATTTACCAGTAAACTAAAATCAGCAGGCAAATGCAGTGATCATTTTTATGATTGAAATGGCCTAGGAGTGTAGCAGCTTATCTATGAATTGGATATAAAAGCTTAGATAAAAAGCATGAGAAGTATCTTCAGTTTCTGTCTACCCTCCCCAGACAATGATAATGAATTCTATTTCTTTGTATTTCACGCAATGCCTAGTGGCACACAATAGATACTCAAATGTGTGTTGACTCCATTTTAAATTGAAGGACATATTTAGCCATATGTCAATAAATTTGGTTGCTTTTATTCCAGCATCTTTCTCTGAGTTTGTAGGAAAGTTCAAGAAGCTTACTTATTTATTAAAAAGAAATGCTCTAATTTTTTAGCATATTGGAGAAACAAGTTTTATATCTGATTTCAAGCTTTTGGCTTGAACAAAAATTTATAAAATGAAGAACGTTATTTTTTACTGTGAAGGATTGTTTCATCACAGCTAAGAAATGTATAGTAACCACATTAAAATATAATCAGAAGCTCATCCTCTGAGACATGTGAGGGAGCCGTATTTCAGTAAGAAAATTTGGCAATATCAATCAAAATTTTAAATTTACATATCGTTGAGCCATTTTACTGCTAGGAATATGACTGTTGGCCCCATGGATACTACAAAAGTATGCTGTTATATTGCAAAGATGTTTATTGCAATGTGTGTATATACTAAATGTCCACAATTAAGATAACGGTTAAATCCAACATAATGCATCCATGTGGTATAAAATGTGTAGCCATTAAAAGGAATTAAATAGATATGCATTTATTTATACAAAATAACTTCAAAGTACATTCTGATGTGAAAAAAAGCAAAGTGCAGAGTAATATACATCATATGTTCTCTTTGTTGTATATATATTTAAAGAACATGCATATATGCATCTGAGCAAAATAGAACATGCATATGTGTATATGTGTAAGCTGATGTGTGGGAAACTTTTCCCTTTGTTGGATACCCACAAAAAGAGAAAACAGTGATTATGTGAGGGTAGGGGTTCTGGCAACAAGTAGAGGACAACTTAGGCCTTATACTTTTCTTTCTGTTCTGTTTAAAGTTTCCAAATATAGGCATGTGTTATTTGTATTTTTTGAATGACAACAGGATTTTTCTGGTTGATTATATTTTGAAACATGTTACTTTTCTTCTTCATACTTTTCTATGTTTTTAGATGACAATAGATGTATTCAAATAAATAAGTTGTGGACTAACTAAATAAATTACAAGTGTTTAAAAATAAATCTGAATCTCAAGAGGTCTAGTTTTTTTTATTTCAGTCAGCTATTACAACAAACTAGAGATAAGCCAGTTATGCTGTAAACTATCACTCTTGCTAAAGCAATGAATGAGAATTGAACAGATAAGTTCATTTCCAAAATCTATGAAATATCCTTTATCTGGCAGAACTATTAATAATAGTATTACAGAAGTTGCTGCATTTATGAACTCAAATTACATTATTTAGATTTTACTAAAACCCATTTGTACAGTTTTTTCTACTCAAAATCAATTTAACAATATTTATTTTATTATATATTATGTTTGTTATCACTCTTCTAAATGTTGAACTGAACAAAACAGGCAAAAAAAGATTTACCACCATGGTGTTTGCATTCTAATGATGAAGGCGAAAGAGAAGGTATTTATTTAAACTTAAATAATAATGTATATATAGGAGGGGTTGTATAACAGAGAACAATAAAGCAGTGAAAGAGGAGAAGAAACACTAGTGGGAAATTGCAATTTCCAATAAAATGACCAGGGATCTGATTTTATTTCTACGATGAAAAGCAATTAAAGTCATATGTCTAAATCACTTTGAATATGAATAGCCTTATTCAATATCAAGACATATTTTCAATCTTCACATGATCCTTGCTGTATTTCAAGGAGCCCCTAATTTTGAAAAATGCATGACCAACAGTGACAATTAAATTTGCAGCACTCTTAATTGTTATTACTAATTTGAAAAGCTAATACTTATTGAGTGATGATTCTATGCCAAGCTTTGTTTTAAGCACTTTACACAAATTTTCTTACTGAAACCTAAAAAACTCCTTTTGAAGAGGGTAAAAGTATTATTCCTATTTTTAAAATAATGAAACTGAGACAGAGAAAATAGGTAAGTGGCATTTTACTTCTCTAAATGGAAGTTACTATATTAATGATAGCAGTATTTTCTCTATATATTTAAACATGTCGCATGTTTTGTTAGAGATATAAAGATCAAAATGGCAATAGTAGGGGGAAGAGATTGCCAAGTTCTTTACAATAATTCACAGATCCTCAAGGCTCCACAGCACACAGGTGGGAACTACAGGTTTTCTCTGGCATTCAGCCACATCTGGACAAATCCTCTCCTGGCCTGGGGGTGGAGCTCCAGGCATCCAGAGATTCTCCAATAGCACAATAATTAGTGTTATTAGAAATTCAGTGCTGGGATGCACCTCATCTAAGAGTGAGGAGTCCTGGGTTCTTACTTGTCATGTAACCTCAATACTATTACCCCTCCTTCAGCCTCAGTTGCATCATCCATAAAAGGACGGAGTTTAACCTGAAGATATCAAAGATCCATTCCAGCTCTGACCTTTATGACTCTGTAGGTAGGGCTAATCAGAAAGCAAACTGTTCTCTTTATCAGGTTCCCAGGATGTCAGGAAACTAGAACTTCCAGCAGTATGGTCCTGGCACCTTCCCCAGCCCCAGAAAAGTATGAAAAACTGAAATATACTTGAGGGTCCTACCCACACAAAATGAGCAGTTGCTCTGGAAAGTATAAGGTTATATAGGATTTCCCATTTTGGAATGAAATGGGTTACAAATATATACAACATACTTTGTCTTGTAGCCTATCACTAACAGTTCAGAGAAACTCATTCTGGGGGTTGTAACCATGGGAATATCTACCCTAAAAATCTTTAGAGGGCCGGCCAAGTGGCACGATGGTTAAGAACTGGCTTGGGACGCCAAAGGGCCTCGGTTCAGATCCCACATATGAGGGCCAGTGACACTGCCCTCCACAGCTAAGATGCTGAACAACAGCTCAACCTGGAGCTGGGTTGCCTTGAGTCGCCGGTGATGGCGTAGGCTGCAGCCCCTGAGGCAGTGGGTTGCCATGAGCTACCGTGTGTAGCCATCAGCCAGCGTGAGTGGCCAGCAGCCGCAGTGAGCAGCCATCCAGAAGCCGGTGACTGATCTGCCAGGAAGGGCGCAATGATGGTGCCAACTTGGGCCAGTGAAGCAATGTCCTCCACAACTAGACTGAAGAACAAAACGACAGCAACTTGTCTGTTCCCCTTCCCCCAATGCCCCAGAGCTGTTCCCATTGCCCCAATTCCCCAATAAAAATCTTAAAAAAAAAATCTTTAGAAATAAGATTTGCACTGATCAGCATGTGAATTTATAGGTGTTAACTCACCTAAAGGAAGGCAGGGAGATGCAGATGTTTTCTAAGATAATATCTAAGTCTGTAACTGAGAATGATTTGTAAAGTTTTATCCCTAACAAGAGTTTGATATTCTTCTTCTTCAGGGCCTGGAAACTCTCAAGACATGGCCAGACACTCCATTTTATATTTCATCCTGCTGAGTGCTCTGATTGACAAGAGCCAAGCCTGCTTCTGTGATCATTACCCATGGACTTCATGGTCCAGCTGCTCAAAAACCTGCAATTCTGGAACCCAGAGCAGAAGGAGGTGGGTGTGAGCTATGCAGGTTTTCTGTGCACCCTGGGAAACCTTGAGGACAGAGTTAGCAATATCAAAAGTGCTACACTAAGCAATGGGAAAAAAACAATAAGTCTCAAAGTAAGAACTCAGAATTTGGATGGAATTTGAGGTCTTTCCTGCATAAGGTTGAATGGAAGTCTACTTTTGTTCTCTCCATAAAATTGACTAGTTTCAAAGAAATTTAATTAAGAATCTGCAATATTTTCAGTTGACTATTTAACTTACTTAGAATGATTACTCAAGCTTCTTTTCAATCCCCATAGAGCTCTGCTAGCCTCCAGTTGGTGAGTTAATTATAGAGAATTTTCTACTCATTAAACTGAGTTGAACAGGATCTCAACTGAACAGCACTGCTAGCTGTTACTTCATTGTTGGCATGTATAAGAAGGCAAGAATACTGTATTTACTTGATAGCATTTAATAATTCAATCTTTTCACCAATTCAGACTACTTGACCCCACAGTTTTTTTTAAATCTGTTGGGTGTTTCTGTTTCATGAAGATGCTCAGATGATAGGAGAGAAAGGCATATATTTAATGTGTTTTAACTATTAGAGTATTTTTTTAGAGACCTATTTTAGAAAACTATTTTTGTATATGTAGTATGAGTCTCATTAAAATCATCCATTGATTTCCCCAGTAAACCATCTACCAAGTATGTAAAAACAGATTTGTTTATAATGTTCCTCTACTCGAGTCCCTCAGTCGCTCTCTTACTGCCTACCAAATAAAGTACAACAATATATCCAGTTCCTCTCAATCATGCACTTCTCAAGCCCGTTCCACACATCCATGTCATCCTCTTCCACCTCTAATCTTTGCACCTTCTGTTCCCTCCACTACCTTTCTTTTTGTTGCCTGGAGATGCCACATGAATTTTTCAAGACGCATCTTTCGTGTTACTTTCTCTTTGACTGTTTGACCTCACACCCCTCTAATTCCATCTGAATCATTGTAAATACTTATCACATTGTGTTGTGATCTTTTAAGCAATTCGTAGGAACTTTCTTCTTTCCTTTCTTTCCCTTCCAGCTCCTTCCAGGAATTCCATCAGGGCCAGCTTCACGGTGTGTGATCTGTACAGGATCCTACACTTAGAAGGGCTCCATGCTTGGCTTAATGCTCTGCCGTCACTCTCTTGAAATTCTTCACAATTTTTGAGTCAGAGGTCCCCCATTTTCATTTTGCACTGGGCCCCACAAATTACATGCCTGTTCCTGAGTTCCATTAAGTGGTAAGAACTGCACATATGCCAACCTACCTGATTGCCCATGAAAACCTTCTTTGCTTTTATTCACTGTAGTTAATGCTCAATGATATTTTTCTTATAAGTCTCAAGGCACAGTGAATATATTCATGTTAAGCAGCTTTTTCCTCACTGTTACAGGGAAATAGTAGTAGATGAGTACTACCGGAAGAACTCCTGTGAGCAGCTTTGCACCAAGCAGGAGACCAGAGACTGTAACTGGCAAACTTGTCCTATCAACTGCCTTCTGGGAGATTATGGACCATGGTCAGACTGTGACCCTTGTGTTGAAAAACAGGTAGGTGATACGTGGGCATATTCAGGAAATCTGAATCACAATAAAAAGGCTTGGATTCCCTGAAAGTGTCAACAATCACAGAAATGCTGTTTCTTCAATTTCTGAAAATAAACTTTCCCACCTTCCACTAAGGGAAAATTTCATTTAGCCATTTTGGGGGGGGGTGGCACATTCATTTTACATGTTTCACTGTTGTGGAACCATCAAAGGAAATTCTGCCCCCACTATTGGTGTTGAATGTGCCTGGCTCTGATCGCTCAGGAAGCAAAAGCAGGTGCTAGAAAATGGGAATTTGAGTTCAAGGTTTAAAATCAGACAGAAACGAGGGACATTAATCAAAAGCCTGACTCCTTGCCCTTCCTCTAACTTCCCTCTCCCACGGGAAAGTCCCTCAATTTGTTTATTGTTCCCAGTTGCAATATTTACCCACCTCAAGTTCATTGCTGTAAGAACATTGCCCATGTGAACCCGTTAGGGCAGGTGCTGGGCATTCATACGTTAGGGAAGAAAAAGAAACTCATTTGTGGAGCACCCGCTTTCTGAGGTAAACTGTTCCAGGCCTTTACATCTATTACTTTATGCAAACTTCACATCACATTGTGGTTTCCTATCCATTTTACAGATGAGGAAGTTATGGCTCTTTAGGAGTTAAGTAATTCACCCAAGAATACACCACTAATGAATGTAGAGCTACATTTTGAACTTGGATTTTTCTGACATCAAAGTCAGTACTTTTTAATCCTGCCATATTTCTATCCCTCCCTGACTCTCTGTTTTACTACTCACCATTTAAAATCTTTTAAAGTGTAGAGATTATGTCAACCTTGGTTTCCATGGTGACTTCCTTGTGCAAAAGAACCCCCAAATCCTTTCATATTTATCACTCACATCTCACTACCTTTGAGATATAGAAGGGCTATTGCTATTGCCTGGAAGAATCTACACTCAGGAGACATTCAGTAATTATTTGTGTATTTGATTTCTATTTATTTTAGAATTACATGATTTCACAGTTAGAAGTCTTAGAAAACGTTTTGCCTTACTTCCTCATTTTAAGGAAACTGGGGCCCAGATAGGTGATGACTTCCTTAAAGACACACAATAATGGAATTGGAAAAATCATCAGCTAATTTAGGAAACACCACTGTAGTAAAAATCACTATTGTGATTTTTAAGCCCAGTTTTCTTAGATTCATTTTGGCTTGGACAATGCCTCAGAGTAACTCATCTTTCTCTCCTTTCCTTTCAGTTTAAGGTTAGATCTGTTTTGCGCCCCAGTCAGTTTGGAGGACAACCATGCACTGAGCCCCTGGTGACTT
This sequence comes from Hipposideros armiger, assembly GCF_001890085.2. Classification (NCBI taxonomy): domain Eukaryota; kingdom Metazoa; phylum Chordata; class Mammalia; order Chiroptera; family Hipposideridae; genus Hipposideros; species Hipposideros armiger. The sequence continues at coordinate 122,007 of NW_017732188.1, read as the reverse complement.
TTCGACCATGCATTCCCTCCAAACTCTGCAACATCGAAGAGGTTGACTGCAAGAATAAATTCCGCTGTGACAGTGGTAATGTACTTTTGGAAAATGTTCAGTGTCCACTAAAATGACTTGACTAAAATAAAGTTATTCCAATTGACCTCAGTAAAAGCTGTGATAGAGGAGTCCCACCATATTTTAAGCATGGGGAGATGGGGGTGTTATGCTACCAATTACCAAGGTATGCATGTGTGAAATTACAGTTTTCAAGCTATAATCATCTTGACCACTTACATAATTCATTTGCTCATCAAGTACTGGTGCCCAGGTCCCTAAATTGCTATCAAGCAGGAGGAAGAGAGCGGAGGAGGAGGAAAAGGAGAAGTAGGCAGATACTTTTTTAAAATCGGCTATTAATAAGCCCAAATCTATAATCAGAATAAGCACTTGAAAAGGAGCAACAGATTTAAGAGATTTTCAATATAGTTTATTAAGATACAAATATTAATATTAAAATAGTGTATCAGGAGGATGACTAGAGATGATGCGACCAATTTTCTGGGGTGGTCCTTTGGTGGTGCCAAAGGTTATTCCAGAAGAGGAGACTGCAAGTGGTTTAAATGATGGCAACTTTCCCTTCAAGTCCAATACTCATTCAGAGTCAGAAATTCTGATATTTAAGTTTCATTGGATTATAATAAAATCTGAAATGTACTACTTAATCTATGTATTATCTTGCTAATTAATAGCTCAACAACGTTCACCACTTTAAATAGTCCAGATCAGATTTCTGCAAACATTTTCAGTAAAAGTCTAGATGGTAAATATCTTAGGCTTTGCACGTACTCGATTCTGGTATTGTAGCATCAAAACTGCCATAGATGGTGTATCAACAAATGAACATGGCTGTGTTCCAATAAAGTTTTACTTACAAAAACAGGCCGCAGGTTAGTTTTAGCTCATGGGCCATAGTTCACTGATCTCTTATCTAAATAGTCAATTTGAAATTAAAATTAGGATTCAGATGAATACAATTTACATCACTTCTGTGTACTCTGGAATACACTGAAAAGTAAAGTATTTATACTGGATAGCAGATTTCAAATTCCATAGAAAATTGACCCCAAACCTTGGATATAATATTTTTCTCCTCTTACTCCTTGCTTCCTCTCTTCAGCTTTGCCAATCTTTTCTGAATGTCTGACAGAAATGCTGGTGTCAGGGTTTTCCCTCCTGCTCCCCAAACCTGAGACACAGGGTGGGACGTGGGTAGGAAGATATAGATCATGCCATATGAATAAGGGCATGTGAGATATTGACCAAATAAAAAGAGGGAATATAAGAAAAATCTTGATGGCAATGACTGAGGGGAATACAGACCTAAGCATTATATCCAGAATATTAAGATAAAGATTTAGGACTGAAGTGTAACCATTTGAAGCTGGTAGAATAGTTTTTAGAACAAATTACCAGGAAGAACTCCTTTATTCAATGGATGATACATTTATGAAATTTATTACAAAAGAGTTTTCTTTGGGCCAAAAATATTCACAAATTTAAAGGTGCTTTAAAAACACCCATGGACCACCAATTCATAATGAGCAATTTCAGGAACATTAGTGGTATATATACGCAGCTGACCTCTAGTTCATCAGCAATATGTCCACAGTGATTGGATAAATAAACAAACAAACAGACAAACAAATAAGCATCTGCAATGGCTGGTAACCAGCTACTACCCTGAGCTCCGTGAGTAACCCCTGCCCTGTTGTCCAGTTTCCTTCACCGGGAACCCCTAGATTTTCCCAGGTTTCAGCCATTAATTGGTTAATCCCTGACACAGATGTGCTTGGCAGACATTCTGATTGGGTGGTGCCATGTACTGGTTGTTAAATGTTCTACTAAAGATAAATATTCTCCTAAAAACACCCACTAATGCCACTCTCCACGGGAATAAAAGGCTAGAGGGACCTTTACTTATCTGACTCAGGATGATGTTTGTCCTAAGAACTGTCTGTCCTAAAGGGAGTTTCCCTCTTCCCTTTTCTCCCACATAGTTGCCATTCAGAGTCCTCAAGACTAAGTATATTACTTTAACGTATATCTTTGAGAATTACCAATGAGTGTAATCCCCATGCTCTGTGCCAACTTCTCTCTCGAAGTCCTAATTTTAAGCATGGAAGACTAGAGCATTTGCAGTTGGTTATAAAAATAATATTGTTGCAGTAATGCAAATCAGTCCAACTACATAGATGGGAAAAACATGTACCGTTTCTAAATGATTACATAGCTCCAGGTGTAAGTGCATATGTACTATGCATATGTGCTGGGTAAATGCTGACTGCTGCAAATCCTGCACTATCCAAACTGCCCCTCGTCTTTCCCATCCTTTCTTTGGTACAGGATATATGTATGGCTTCCAATGTCTCTCCCCTTGTGCTTCCTACGCCATTGAGTTTTCATTGCCTGGAACCATTCTCATAGGTCTCAGTGTTCCTTGAGACCTATGTCCCTCCTGCCACTTATTCCTAAGTATCACTCAAGAGCTATCCTCTTGTTTTCATCCCTACCCTTGCTAATAGGTCTTCTCCAGTATACCTAAAAGTATCAAATGGATAGAATTTCTTGTATCCTAACAAATCTGATACCCTGCTCACAAAGTTAGGCTAACGAGAACCATATCCTGCATGTGTATCCCTACCTGTATTTGATAAAATAGGGGGGGGGGGTTTAGTGTAACTATATAAAAAATTAGTTTTTGTTCAAGTTTGTGCCAGGTTCCAAATATTTTTGAATTGTAATATTTGGGGTTTTTTCTTTAGTAAAATAATCTCTATTTCAAAATAAATTACCATTCTGTTTTTGTCCTGAAAAAAAGCCAAACAAACAAAAAACTAGAGGTGTGCTCTTCTTAAAATAACATCTTTCAGGTTATATCCTGAGATTAACAGAAATTCAACTCCCTCTATATTTTCAGTCTTGTATGATTCTGGGGCTCATAACTATAATTCTTTATAATAATGATCTAGATGCAATGCAAGATTTTGAATAATCAAAGGGGGACTTAATTACTTTTATTACGCTCTACCTTCTGAGTGAAAATTATTAACCAAAAGAGTTGAAACTAAGTGGTTTCTGGGGAATTTTCTATTAATAGAAAAATGTATTCAACAGAATACCCAATTTCCCCAAGCATCTCAGTTAGTCAAAATAATCACGTGTAGCTGTAGTGAGATGCTGACCACAACCTAAAATAGTTAACTAGATAATCTTGAGTAAAACATGTAACCATTGTCAGTGAGACCTGTACATAATGGTGGAACGCCAGCACCCTTTATTACATGCAAGAGGGTGAGGGACGTGAGAGGCGTTGTCTTTGCGTATGAGGCATTTGAATTTCTGTAATAGATAGTTATTGATTCCAAGGATCTTTATGAAATTCAGCAAGTTTAAAAGAGAAAGGAATTATCTAAGTACATGAAGCTTGTACTATTTCCTAAATTCAATCATTTAACCTGCCTCCTAATATTGTAGCACCTAGGCATTTAACTAGTCAAAAAAATTAGATATAGTAAATTAATTGTAGTAAACAATTATATACTATAATTACATATAGTGAATATATAATAAAATATGTAGTAATCATGTATAGTAAAATAATTGTATATATTAAAATGCTGATAATAAATGTGCAATTTTATTTTGACAAATGTATACATCCATGTAAACAACCCCCAAATTAAGATGTGAAAATTTTCCATAAACCCGAAAACATTACTTTTTTCCTCTTTCCTGTGAATCCCTCTCCTTGTTTTTGAACATCCTATAAAGGACTCACAATGCATGATTCCTATGTGTCTGGCTTCTTTCACTTAACATAAAATTTTAGAGATTCAGTCTTGGAACAATATGTACTAGTGGATGTGTATATATGTGGGTGTGTTTGTAAAATTACAGTTTTTTGAATAAAAACAGTGACCTTGAGTCTGCTATCCAAATTCTAAACCTATTGTTCATTTTCTCCTACAGAACATGCTTTTACATAAAGTTCTTTGTAATGGGAATAGGATTCTAGAATCAGTTATCTTATTTAAGACATCTAGAATCAGTTATCTTATTTAAGACAATCAGCCCAATGCTGACTAAATAATCTATGGTGACATTTTTAATCCTAAAAAAATAACAGAGAATATCAGTTTATCATTCCATTTCCATATGTTCCTAAATTTTTATCAAATATAATGAAAGCTTAGGTGGGTACTAGACTTATCAGGGGGATCACTTCATAAATTATATAAATGTCTAACCATTATGCTGTAGATCCTGAAACTAATATAATATTGAATGTCACCTGTAATTTAAAAAAAAAAATTTTTTTTAATTTTTAAGTGCATGATCTTGGATGAGTCACTTAAAAAAATAATGAAAACTTTTCTTAAATTTTCCTTGAAATTTAAGGCACTAATGTTTCAAATTAATAAATACTGTCTTAAATGATCATTTATTGTCAATGTTGTTGTTTGCTTTTCTTGACTAGGCCGCTGCATTGCTAGCAAGTTAGAATGCAATGGAGAAAATGACTGTGGAGACAATTCAGATGAAAGAAATTGTGGGAGAACAAAACAAGTATGCTCACGGACATATAATCCAATCCCTAACGTACAGATGATGGGCACTGGGTATGTTACATCTTTTTATCATTTGGGGAAATAAAGAGTCTCAGAACTAATAGGTTGGAAGCAGCAGTGAAGCCATGAGACACATCCTTGTCCGCCTCCTCATTAACCTCTCATTACTCCCACCAGCCTTGTCCCTGGCACTTGGCTACCCTTCTCAGGAAGCATGTGGCCATGATCCTCACTCCTAGGGAATAACATAATTTAGCATTTTCACATTTACTCTGTACCAGGCAATGTTATGGACCCTTCATAAAGGTTGCTTGTTTTAATTCTCATACATCCTCTGACTGCTCTGGAGTGGATCAGGACAAACTGATGGGAGGCCATCCACCCACATGCCAGGATGGATTCCTAGGCTAAGTCTTGAGTGGCTGAGTAATCACTCAGAAATGCCAGGAGCAAATGGAGAAAGAGGTTATCGGAAAAATATGCCCATGAGTGTCTTGAAAGTCAAAACACTAGAGAAGCAAAATCAGCCTTCAAGTGTAAGAGTCAAGCCCTGAGTCAATAATGGGAGACAAAGCTGGAAGGAAAGAAGTTATACAAACATGGAAAAAAGGGGATGATAAAAAAAACAGTGGTGTGGAAAATTTAAGAGCATTAGAGGTGAAATGAACATAACGAAACTTCCTCTCACATTGACTATATGATTCATGGGAAGGTCAGTACAGTTGAAAGGCAGAAGGTTAGACTTGCATTACCATCTGAACAACTTATAAAACAGGAAACTGTGCCTCAGAAAAGTTCAATAACTTGTCCAATTCTACCAACTAGTAAATGGTGGAACCAGGGCTCAAATCCAGATTTCAAAACCCCGGTTATTTCCATCATTTCATGCTGATTGAGGACAATAACCACCTTAAAAATGGAAACATACTGGAAGGAACCTTAGGAGACTGTGCAACCTTCCTCCCAATCTTTGACTAGTGCTCAGAAATTCTAATATTCCGATTTCAGAAATTCTAATGTTCCTATTTTAAGTCATGGGGGGCACTGGAGGTTTGGCAAGGGATTCTAAATTCATTATACTGAATAAATGACTTAGAAAACTTTAGAAAAATGTAAGAGAACTCAATGGAAATTGAAGAACTAAGCTTTAGTTGGAAGTATAAAAAAAATCAGTAAAGATAATCTCCTGTACTCTCCTGTTCTCATGATAAAGAAATCTCCCTTCAATTTTTGGCCAGAAGGCAAATCATTTGCTATAGGCTTTCACTACTTCTTTTTGAACTTTTTTTTTTAATCTTCACTTATACTGACAGACTTCCATAATATGAAGCTTTGAGGCACCAAACACAAAAAGCAGCAGTTGCAAATACAATCTCATTTGATTAGAATGAAAACCAGAAGCTATTGAACCAAACTCAAGGACAGCAGTAAAACAGAACAGCCATTAGTCTGGAAATAAGAAGAACAGGGTTCTAGACCTAGCTCTGCATTAACTCACTACATCATAACCAAGTTATTAAACATCTCTGGGCTGCAGTTACCTCACCTGTATGTTGGGCGACTACAAACTGATTTGAGATTCTATACTAAAAATTCCTAATTAGAGTTGATTTTAATGAGAATGTTTCAACATCATCTTCTAATCAATGTGCTTCCTTTTTTTCATTTCCCCGAAAGAAAACTCAGCCAAAACTCCCACTGATAACCATGTTTTCTGGTATTCTGATTGATGAGGGGTGACATTACAAACTCACCCCTTGCTCAGTTGGTCTAAACTCTAGAGTTACAGATGGGGAGGACCACATGCTAAGTGTACTTTGGCAGAAGGACTGTGTGGCCCTCTGCCAAGCAGAGCAGTTGTCCCAAGGATTCTCAGAAATGAGCAAAACCTGCTGCCTCAGGACAGCCAGTCCTCTGCTCGCCTCCCCAAGGACTGAGCGTTTTGAGAGCTGCTTACTGGAATCTGTTTCTAATCTGCTGGCCTTAGAATCTCTGCCCCCTCTCTGACATATTTCTACCCACAAAAGGTAGCTTCCTGGGTGGCTGTACCTCTTTTCACATGGCATCTCTCCAGGAAAGAATTTAATAAGATACAATATCCTTACGTTGCCAACATCAGTCACCAGGTCTTAAACCTGAAACAAGAATCAAGCATTATTAGCATGCTGCTTATTTTTTCTCAGGCTCAGCCAAGGTACACATGCACATGGCGCATGTGCACACACACACATACACGCATATTTATATATAAATTTTAATTAAGTTCAGTTACAAAATATGACACATTAAACCAAATTAGATAAAAGCCCTTTAGAAACGTATAAGATTAAAATCCATGACGTATTTGAAACACCAAAATATTTAAAGTCAATTTAAATACCACAGAAGGGAAGAGGGAATAGGGCTGAAAATTGCTGCATAATTGACTTAACTCCTAAAAGCTTCCTTGGGCATGCCCTGACAATCCTATCTTCAGGCTTTCTGCAAGCAGCTGCTACCTCCATAGCTTCCTCATGACCTGGGAGCCATTTTTCTTAAGCCCTCTCTTGTTTTGGACAAACTTGTAAGTACTAGGATAAGGCCGTATAAGGTCAACAGTTCTTTTTTCCTCGTTCATCCCTCTTAACTCAGAAAACAAAATGAATGAGTTTTAAACACCTGTGTTTGTCATGCCAGCTTAAGTAGTTTGGAACGTTCTCTCCAGGCAAGCTCCTCATACGTCCTCCCTCAAATACCTGTTAACACAAACTCAAATATGGATGAGAACAAACCTCAGATTGTACTCGCAGGTATTTGAGTCTAAGGTGTATCTTACAAAACCTACAGGAATCACTACAAAGACCACTACAGAATCACAGGAATCACTTCCTTTTTTAACAGCTGCATTGCGATGTAATGCACAGACCAGTTCTCCTCCTGTCTACCTCTTTTACTCTCACACTACTAACACCCTCACAATACTTCTGACACCAGGTGTGTGAGGGCTCTCCCCTATGAAGCAATTCTCCATGACACCAACAGGGTATCCTACAATTTAACTTGATTCTGATACAATATACCTGGATATAGTGTCAGATGCCACAGGTTAAGGTCTCAGTCCCACAAGACTGTCCCCCCCACACTTCAGATATCACTTCACCTGTGCTTCTGATACATTTGGAAGTTCCCACTGACACCCACCCCCCTCAGGTTTGATTAATTCTCTAGGTGGGCTTATGGAACTCTGTAAAACAATTTACTTACTGTTTACTAGTTTATTATAAGAGGTTGTGATAAAGGATACAGATGAACATGCAGCTGGGAGAGATGAGTAAGCAGGGAATGTGGGAAGGGGCTCTGAGCTTCACTCCCTCTCCAGGCACACCACTCTACCAGCACCTCCATAGAGTCACCAACCTAGAAGCTCTCTGCACCTCACACTTTTGGGGTGTTTTGGAGGCTTCATCATGTAGGCATGATCAATCATTAACTCCATTTCCAGGCCCTCTCCCCTACTTGGAGAATGGAGGGTGGGGCTGAAAATTCCAAGTTTCTCATTAAGGCTTGGTCTTTCTGGTGACTAGCCCCCATCAAGGAGCTCACCAGGAGTCACCTCATCAAGAAAAAAAGACACTGAACATATGATTTATCAGTGCCAGATTTATCAGGGTGATCACTTCGTAAGGTGTATATATATGTCTAATCACTATGTTGTACACCCGAAACTAATATAATATTGCTTGTCAACTGTAATTGGAAAATAAATTAAAAAATTTTAAAAAAGGAAAAATGACATCGCTATCACCCAGGAAATGCCCAGGGATTTAGGAGCCCTATATCAGAAACAAGGGCCAAAGACTAAATATTAGAACAAAAGATGTTCTTAGTGCTCTTATCGCTTAGGAAATTACAACAGTTTTAGGAGCTCTGTGCCAGGAACTGGGAGCAAAGAACATTATATATTCTTTTATTTAATTAATTAATTTTTAAAATTAGTTTCAGACATACAGAACAACATAGTGATCATACATTTACATAACTCACAAAGTGATAACCCCAACAAGTCTGCTACCCACCTGACACTGTACACAGTTATTACAACATTATTGACTATATTCCCCATGCTGCACTACACATGTCGTGAATATTTTTTTAAATTATAGTTTACATTCAATATTATTTTATATTAGTTTCAGGTGTGTAGCACAGTGGTCAGACATTTGTATAATTTATTAACTGACGCCCCCCCTCATAAGTCTAGTACCCATCTGACATCATACATAGTTTTTACAATACCATTGAGTACATTCCCCATATTGCACTTCCCCATGACTACTTTCCAACCACCAATTTGTACTTCTTAATCCCGTCACCTTTCTCACCCAGCCCCCCAATCCCCTTCCCAACTAGTAACTATCAGTTTGTTCTCTGTATCTCTGAGTCTGTTGCTGTTTTGTTTGTATGTTTATTTTGTTCTTTAGATTCCACATATAAGTGAGATTATATGGTGTTTGTCTTTCTCAGTCTGACTTATTTCACTTAGCATAATACCCTCTAGGTCCATTCTTGTTATTGCAAATGGTAGCATTTCATTCTTTTTTATGGTAGAGTAACATTCCATTGTATATATGTACCACCATTTCTTTATCCAATTGTCTATTGATGGGCATTTCTGTAGTTTCCATATCTTGGCTATTGTAAGTAATGCTGCAGTGAACCTATGGGTGCATATATCTTTTCAAATTAGTATTTTGAATTTCTTTGGATAAATACCCAGGAATGGAATTTCTGGGTCATAAGGTAGTAGTTCTATGTTTAATTTTTTTAGGAACCTCCATACTGTTTTCTATTGTGGCTGCACCAATTTGCAATCCTACCAACAGTGCACGAAGGTTTGCTTTTCTCTATATCCTCGCCAACACTTTTTTGTTGATTTATTGATTTATATAGTCATTCTGACGGGTGTGAGGTGATATCTCATTGTGGTTTTAATTCGCATTTCTCTGATGATTAGTGACATTGAGATTTTTTTTCATATGTTTGTGGACTATCTGTATGTTCTCTTTGGAGAAATTTCTATTCAGGTCCTATATAATAACTACAAAATAACTAATTTGTCATTTTTTAAATGACACTGTTTATATTTATATATATTTTTTCTATTATCTCATATGTAATTCAGCATTACCAACCTTTTTGACACAAAACTTTTTTTATAGATATTAGTGAAATACATATTAATATCTATAAGAATTTGGAAAACTATTAGCATCTTGGAGGAGTATTTCATCTACCACAAAACGATTTCTTAAATACTTGGTTTGTGCTACGTTAATTAAACTCTATGTGCTTTGGTCTTCCTCATTTGTAAAATGGGTATAATAATTATATCCACATCACATGGTTATCAGAAATATTAAATAAATATAATATTAATATTAAATATAGATCAAACAGTGCTTGACCTATGATAAGTAATATGTAAGCATTTGTTAAATAAATTTTAAATATTACTAGTTATTAATAAAAACAATAGTATCATTACAATTCTATTAAAATATTGCTATTACTATTTCACTTTTAGCTCTCTATAAGAATTCCTTTACTGTATCATACTGAAGGAAGTGGACCAAGAATGGCATTAGTTATATAATAATTTATTTCATAACCTACTTTCAAAGTTTGTATTGGTGTTGTAAGCTATGAAATAATTATAAATTCAAATTTTATTTCATGTTGAAAGCCCAGAACAATGAAGTGAGTGAAATAAAGAGACGCTAACAGAGCCAGAGGGGTGAATTTTGGCCTCTAGCCCTTTCTGGTTGTTTCACCATAGACTAGAAAAAAATGGGCTTTATTCAAGTCATTTGTCATGAGTCAAAAATGTCCAAGAGATGAATCTTTTTCACATAAGTAAGGTATATTTTAAAGATTACAACCATTGAATTCTTGAAAATTATTATATTTCTAGGTTTCATTTTCTGGCAGGAGAGCCCAGAGGAGAAGTCCTTGATAGCTCTTTCACTGGAGGAATATGTAAAACTGTCAAAAGCAGTAAAGCAAGCAATTCATACCGTGTTTCGGCAAATCTGGAAAATGTCAACTTTGAGGTATGACAGACTATTGTGGTGGCATTCCAACTCCAATGGTGATTATAAGCTAAATTTCCAATGAAAACATTAATGATGAATGAAGGGACAGAATAAAGAGGTAACAAACATTTTTAATTACTTATTATGTGTTGGTGTTTAATCCTTCCACATCACAATGAGGTCAGTATTATTATCATCAATTTACAGATGAAAAAACAAAGGTAACTAATTTGCCCCAAGTCAAACAGCTAGTAAGTAGCTAATTAGGGATTCAAGCCCAGGTTTCCCAAACTCCAGAGTTCATGCTTTCTTCAGCGAGCATACAGCTGTAACATATCGCCACACAGAAAGGTGATTTGATTCATTCAGAATTTTCTCCTACATAGTTAGTTCTCGCAGGTGATTACTATATTTAGACATAAACGAGTGCCCTGCTTCTAAACAGTGATGATGGAGCTAAGTGTAATGGGGGTAGTTCTGTCCACCTTCCTTCCTACTTTATTAGTTGATTTGGTTTTCTGTTTGTTTTCCTAAGTGGTAATGAGCAGCATCCTACATGCTCCCAGAATGTAGCCCAGTGCCTTACACATAAGCGCTCCACACTCGTTGAACTAAACAATCTATTTTTATTTAATTTATGATAAGAGAAACAGAAAAGACATGATTTTAGTGGTAACATCCATGCATACAAATTTGACATCCTAGAGAGAATTCCAGAAGGTCTAATGATTTCCAAGACCACATAATGAATAGTATGAATTCAGCAAGTCATTCAACCCTTCCTTTAAAAAAACTTTTACATACATACAAATAAAGGCATTTTCCAATTTGATAAACTCAACTTAACACCATCTAATACATATTAATGGATGTGGGGAATGTCCTTGGGTCCAACTGCCAAATTCAAACACCTTTTGGGAGACCCTAAGAAACCCCATCTCTGCCTGGAAGTAGAAGTGACAAGAGTAACAAGTGACCTTTGACCAGGTAAAGGCACTACCCACCATTTGCCCACAGATCCAGAAGACTAACCTCAGAGGGTCCACCACCACCAAAGGAGGGGGAAAGAAAGGTCTTGCTGTTATGCTAAATAGTAACTCAGAAGAGACAGTCCAAAGAAATAATAACATCGAAAACTCTGTCAATGATGGTACTACTCTTAAGATATATTGCATTGAATAAGCTTTGTAGATAGAGCTAAAACCCAAATATTTACATAAACTATTTATTGCTCTGTTGGAGGATGCTTTCTAGGTCCTAAGCAACCAATCCATAAGCTTAATTTCAAAATGCAATAATTTCCAAAAGAACATACTGCCTACATTCTTAGCCAGCGACTATTTCATGCAATTTTATGAGTAAGAAAAGTTAAGCTCAGCATTTCAGATTAGGGCAAATTTGGGCTTAGATAGCACTTTACATTTACAGGCTACTTTGGAGTTTTCAAAGTACTTGCATAAAGTGCTCTACTCAATTCCCATAACAACTTTCCCAGAAAGGTAGAAAATTGTTTATATCCACCTCATTAACAGGAGATTTAGGCTCACTGAAGATAAAGAATTTTCTCAGAATTGTGCAGTGAGTAAAGGACACAGCAGAATTAGAATCCTGGCTCCTAGTCCAGGGCTTTCTGTGCTAAATGAGACCTTGACAGTAATATCAAGAAAGACATTAACAACTGTGCAATGAGTGGCAGGTCTGAATACCTTTCATAAACTGTAACTTAAAAGGTATCAACTGTGAGGTTCACCAATGCCAGCTCTTGCAACTTAAGCAAGACCAATACATAAATTTTCAGGAATTTTGCAAGCAAATTGTTAAATTCAGCCGTTATTAAATGTTAAATACATAATCTTACAATTAAATAAAAATATTAAAAACACAGGTAATAATTATTCAAAATCTATCACTTCTCAATGATTTTGTTCCATTTTATTATTATCTACGCTCTTAAGGTTATCTTACATCTATTGTATTTGCATCATGAAAATGTTATATAATAATTCGCTACTGTGCATCATTTCCCAAGTTGGAACTCAGAGGCACCATATAGGTAGGTTGAAATCAGCTATGGAAGGAATATATACACCATGAGAAAAGGCAAATGCTGTAGTAAGTCACGTTTTTGTTTTCCCCTCCCAGAGAGCTGGTTGTTAAATATTTACCAGCATTCCGCTGGATCCACGGGCACAACTTGGTAACCCAAGCCTAGATGGCAAGTTAATCGGGAAACACAGCCTGAAAATCCTCATTCAGAATAAATTAGACTCATTCTATCATCAGTGTAGCTCTAAAACTTTGTCCAAGCTTAAGAAGCTGCCTGAGCTGATTGCTAACTGTACGCCATTAAGCTCTAGATAATATTCAACTGCTATGAAAAGTGATGGTGATAACTCATTTCTTCAAACAAAGATCTGGGAATAACCAGATCCAAGGTCACAAGTGATTGGGTTCCTTTTCACTGATTCCTATATTACTTTGTTCCTGCCTTTAGCAGGCAGCTGTGCAAGTCTAAGCTATACCTAAGCTATTGAAAATAATAGAGGAGGAGAAATTCAGCAGGCAAATGACTTCCCTTCTCTTATATTACTGGAGTTTATTAAGACAGACAAAATAATGGGCTGGTTGTAGACAGGCTTTTAAAAAAGGGAAGGGAAGGGAAGGCATTGAACAGGAAGTCAGAATGGGAACCCGTAGGAAGAATTCTTCCCCTCAGCGATACCCCAGCTGCTGAATGCAGAGCTCAGTCCCTGTAAAATCCCTGCACCAGTCCCAGAGTTGAATCAATCAGGAATCCTCTCTTTTCCTTGTTGTCGCTGCTTTTGCTACTGGCCGCATGCTAAGCATTTGCTGTCATCAGTAGACTGAAGAGCAAGGTTACCACTACACCTTGATTCTTCCAGTATACCGGCCTACCTAGACATAGCCTCTTGCTGCACTCCAAAGCCTGAAAAGCTTCACAGCTCTGCAATCCTTCAGATCCTTCCTAAATCCCTTGTAAAATTCACAACTTCCGGGCTCTGTTTCTAACCCTCACACCACAGGAAACCTGTCCCCTCCATTCCCCAAGTCTCTCTTAAATCTCTTCTGCCTCTCCCTACAAACTCATCTCCTTTCTTCAAACACAAAAGTAAAAGTGTGAGTGCAGATGGAGCGCCAGCAGGTCATCAACCCATAAGATCCACAGATAGTTAGGATGGACTCAGGGAGAAACCAATGGAGACTAAAACCTTTTCCCCAGAATTTGGTTAACATCTCTTCCTGGGAAAATCTAGGCAAATGAAGTTTATCAGAGCCTGCCAGCTATTCCTTACACACCAGTAAAAGAAAAGAACTCATCTTCCTCCTTGCAAAAGTTGCCTTGGCTTTCTATACTCTATATTCCCTTTCACGAAACAGAATTCCCATTCCTTCTCTCTCTCCCTCAACCCCCATCTCCCATCCCCTCCTCCACCAACCACCCACCACCATCTATTGTACTTGGTAAACAACTTCTGTTGACTTACCTCCTAAATATCTTTCAAACCCACCAGCTTCTCTCTACCCAACCACTACTCCCATAGACCTGCCCATTATCCTGTCCCCCTTGGCTTATTACAACAGTTTTTTTAAACCCCTATCTTTGCCTTTACTTTAGTTAACTATAGTTCATGTGATCTTTGCAAAACACAAATGTGATGGTAACACTCCCAATTTTTCCTTCATTCAATTAATATTTTTAAAGAACATATTATATACAAAAACTTGCCTTTAGAGCTCAACCCAAATATTTCATCAGGGCCTACAAGGCCTGGGCCCAGTTTCCCAGCTCAGTCTAATTTTTAGCACCCACTCACCTGTAAACCTGCCCTCCCACCAAGCTAACTGTATGATTAGATTTTCTCTGAGCTTCTGCCCAGGATACCCAGACTCCCATTCATAAATGTTAATATCTTTTCCTTTAAGCCAACACATCTCTTCTTGTGTGAAAGCTAATTCACAAAACAAAATATTTTTGTAGTCTGGGTTTTTTAGAGAAATGATAAAGAAATGTCAGAAACTATATTTAAATATAATTGGATTGTTTCATTGTTAACTTATTCATAGACATTTTAAACACTAACTAGCGTGCAAAGCAATATCTAAAAGTAACCCTAAACTTCTGTATTTTACTGTTGAACAAGACTTTTGCAGCTGGGTTATTTTGTGTTTGCTTGACTAATTGTGCAAGCTATTAAATTGTGACATGTGGTTTGCTTTGCAGTGTATTTTAATACTGAATATTTCAAAACAAGAAAAGGTTTTTCCATTGTAAATAAAACAAACATCTTTAACATAAAGAAGTACTACTCTTCAATTTGCTTTGCAACTTTAAAAAAAAAATTATCCATTGTTCTCTTACCAGTATAACCATAACAAAGATTTAACTTGTACTTAAATCCAGCTCCACTAAGCTCAAATCAAGTCCCACGGGCTTTTTCACTTCTTCCCAGACCAAGTCAGTGAAGACTGATAACTACCCACCAGGCAAAACCAATTGATTATGTGTTTTCTGCATTGCAGACATAGCCAGTAGAGTGCTGATGCCCAACATTGAATAAGACTAAAGAGATGGGGATGGTTTCAGAGCAGGATCAGACAAGACCTGCCCTCCCCTTGTTTAGGCCTTAATTTTCTGAAAGGTATCTTAAATTAGATTGAAAACGGCATCAAATTCACAGGCACACTGAAAATAGTCCCCGTTGCTTATTACCCCATTAAGTCTCAGCTTAGGAGACATTTTCTTGAGGTAGACTTTCCTGGTATTGTCGCTCTGGGTTTTAGAGTTATTTATGGTAATCCCATCGGCAGCACAACATTTCACATATCCAAAATATCTGTGATTGTCTTTCTTTCTAACTAAATTATTGACTCCCTGAGGGCAGGAACTAACATTATCCCTTGTTCAGTAGCAAAATGGATCTTCAATAAACATTTATTGAATTCATAAATAAATGATTGTTGTATTAGATCTTCACAAGTACCTCCGGTATTTCCTAAATTCTGTTTTATTTCATATGGATTTTTCTCCAGGTGGAAACTAAAGAAGATGATTTGGAAACAGATTTCTATAAGGATTTAACTCTTCTTGGACAGAATAAAAATAATCAAGACTTTGGTGACGGCCAACAGGAGAGCCATTTTCGTGTGCCAATTTTTTATTCCTCATCGAAAAGCCAAACTTCCAACCATAATTCTGCCTTCAAACAAGCCATTCAAGCCTCCCACAAAAAGGTAATAAAAATGGTTTCTGATTTTTTTATTCTTTCCCGAAAATTAATACCAATTCCAGCAATCATGCAACAAGAAGGAGGGAGTTTTAATATCAAATCAGAAGGCTTTCTAACTCATACTTAAATACCTTTAGTATTTTTGTTGTTTTATCCCATTTGAAAAATTTTAGATGATACAATGATGCTTCCTTTTTGCATCCATTTGGCTGCGTTTATGGTTATTTTCTTTGTCTTACTGCTTGAGGTGTATGTATTTCTTATAAACCACATATAACAGAATTTTGCTTTTTTAATGTAATCAGACAGTCTCAGGCCTTTGCTAGGAAAATTCAGCCTACCTAGATTGAGTATACTCACTGAAATACTTGATCATTTTTCTCCCATCTTAAATTTTTCTTGGTCATTTCACTTGGTTGCCGTTTCCTATTTCTTTACTTTTGCCACCTTTGTCATATTTCTGTCTACCCCTTGTATTCTTTTGGTCATTTTGGAAGTTTTACTAAGCTTTAAAATTCTGTTTATAGCTACCTTTCTCTAGTTATAAAGCATAATTATATCTATGTTTTTCTCTTATCCCAGTAAGTAATGTCTACAGCTTCACAAAAGATGTTTTACTTACCTATTCCCTACACCCCATTTTCACTATCTCCTTGAGAGAACATTAGCTCTCCACTTCCCCACCACTATCATCACAGACCTCCAAAACCTGTTTTGTTGAGATAGTTCAAAACCTTTGTGCTCCATAAAGATTGTTTTGTATTTGCCTTTCTATTATATATGTTCATTTGTATTTTATTCTGACTCTTGTCTTCTCTATTTAAAATTCCTCAAATAACACTTATAAATTCCAACTTTTTCAATATTTTATATTTGTGTAATATTTTACATATGTATTTGTATGTACGAGTATATGTGTGTACATACATTTTTTTCCATTTACTCATCACCATTTCCTCCCCTCTCATCTTTCCTTTCTTGAGATCCTTGTTCTCATTAAATTGTCATATTTTTAGTATTTTCCTCAGGTAGGATACATGCAAGATATATTCCCTAAATCCTCATAGTATATCTAAAAATGCCTACATTTTCCCTGGGCAATAAAGATAAAGAATATCTTGGTTAGATATGAAATCTTGGATCATAGTCTTCTATTGATGGTTAGTAGATGTTATGTTTCACTGTTTCCTAATTTCTGTTGTTGAAGAGGAAAAATTACATGGACAGCTGATTTTCTTTCTTTTGTTTTGTCTGGAAATTTACAATTTTTTTATGCTTAACATTTAGGTTCTGTCTAAGTGTTAGACTGTTCTCATTAATCTTGTCAGGAACTTATGGAACTCCTTTAATATGTGAAGATTCATCTTTATCCATGAATCATTCTTCATCTGTTCCTTTTTCTCCTGTTATTTGCATGTTAAATCTCCTGGATATGTCTTCCAACTCTTAAATGATTTATGGGATAGATTTTTCATTAGGCATTTTTAGACATTTACGAGTATCTTTTAAAATGGTATCTGCTCCTCACCACATGCACCACTCTAAGAAGTGTTTGTTTTTTCCAAATAGATGAATGGGGAGACTGAGCCCTTAATCACAGAATATGAGAGGGGAGGTGGAAAGAATAGAGAGAGGTACCAATGCTGGAACCAGTGGGACCAACAGTGGGAAGGCACCGTTTTATA
Source organism: Hipposideros armiger (assembly GCF_001890085.2). Classification (NCBI taxonomy): domain Eukaryota; kingdom Metazoa; phylum Chordata; class Mammalia; order Chiroptera; family Hipposideridae; genus Hipposideros; species Hipposideros armiger. The sequence continues at coordinate 104,389 of NW_017732188.1, read as the reverse complement.
GCTCCTCCTGCCTTTACTCTAGTGCCCTTCATATTTTTATTCATCCATTCATTAATATACTTATATAAATATGAGACCTTATAGCACTTTGTAGATAAATTTCTTAAGCATTTATCTTCAAAACAACCCTAAGAAGTAAACAGATAGATATTTTTAATACCATTTTGCACACATTAAATTAAAGTCCATATATTTATTTTTAATTTGACACATATTTATCAAATATCTAATGTGTCAGGCACACACTAAAGTCCAAGAAGCTAAGAGGCTCCCTGTGATGTTACAGCGAGTAAATGCTAAAGTTGGGAATTGAAATCAGTTTGTATGATTTTTGTCCACTATTCTTATCTACTACATTACACTTCAAGCTACTTGCTTATTCATTCATTCACTTCTTTATAATTTCAACAAACTGTGAAAAGAGTACAGCTATGATGGTATGAACATATGAAAAAATGAGAATAAAATAGATTCCTTTTATAACATAGATTGCTAGTTCAGTTTGAATGGGCTATGGTTCATTTAGTGAGTGTCCCTTGAACTTACTAAATTATATTCTTGAGACAAGCTAGTATCAGAATTACTAGGAAGTAAGCATACATCACTACTACCACTGCACCCAGGTCCTTCCCTTAATGTACTGATTCAGAATATCTAAGGTTGGGCATGTGATTCTGGTTTCTTTTTTTCAAGTCTCCCAGCTAACTCTGATATCCAGGATCACAAATATGTGTGTGCGTGTGTGTGTGTGTGTGTGTGCGTGTGTGTGTGCGTATACATGCACACACGTGCACACACACGCACATGCACAAACATTATATATATACTGAGGGTGCCAAAAAAAGTGTATACAAGTGGACACTTTGGTCAACATTGCTCAAGCAGTAGTTTGTTGTATCAGAAGTATCTGGACGCTAATGGTAACTACTTTGAGTATCTCTTGTAATTGCAGAAGTCAAATGTGACTTGTATTCATCTTTTGTTATCGGTATATATTGAGTATTACAAACTTAATAGTTTTTCCTTTCTTAAAAATGTGTGTACATTTTTTGGCACCCCCAGTTTATATATATATATATATATATATATATATATATATATATATATATATATATATATATATATACATAATCAGTCATGACATGAATATTTGCTGTACAAATTTGGTTTATAACCATTTCAAACATGCTAGAGAACACTTGTAGAACATTTATCTGTAGATAAACAACTGTTTTTGATCCTCTAGTGGTTTGCTATAAAGTGGAAACATTTAAGGCTATTCACAGTATCAGATTGAAACATGTAAAATTTCTGACATTCAACCATTTTTGACTTACAAAATCGTCAACTTCATATGGTTCAACCCAATACCATGACTATTGTCTTTGATTAAATCTGAACAGAATAAAGAAATCTCAATCGAAATAGAAATTACTACTGCAACCTCTCTTAGTCTTCAAATATTAAAAACAAAATACCACAAACTTGAAAATCAATCCAAGCCCATCAATGGAGCTTAATGCTTTATTTATTAATTTTGTCAATCACAGATCCGACTAAACATATTTATTGGGCATATAGTTTGTTTAAAAGTCAAAATACCAGTTTTCTCAATAAGATTCAGTGCTTTTCTGATTTACTTTATAAAATCAAACACACAAAAAGATGGCTAAATTAAAGAAAAATCTCACAGAATATTGAAATAGATCATACATGGTTAACAAACTACTGTCACATATTTTTTTTAGTGTAAAATAGCCAATTACAGCCATCATGCACTGACCCATGGAGCACCACGAAGGTGCTTGCACTAAGATGAATTACCAAAATTTTCACTGTGCTTTCCACTGTTTAGTTTTGAAAGCAACCTGGAAATTTTGAGCTACCGATTTCAACACCCATATCTGAACTGGCATTTCAGATACTCAGGAAGTGATTACACTTCTTATTAAAAGCACAGTTCCCCTCCAACTTTCACAAGCCATGGTTCTGTGACAAAATTCAAGTAGTGAACTTAAAAATAGAATTAACAGACACTTAAAATGTAAACTCCACAAAGATATGAACTCTGCGTTGTTCACTTCTGTGTCCACAGCACCTGAGATAGTCCAGCATTAAATGTATTGAAGGCAAGAAGGTAGGAAGGAAGGAGGGAGGGAAGGAGGGATGAAATGAGAAAGGAAAGAGAGAGGGAAGTGGGGTGAATGATGACTCTTTTTCAATCTTTGTGCTTATTGTTTTTCTTTTGTGTTAGTAGTCATTTTGCTCCATAATTATAGCATACAAGATGATAGCCATTTACTAATTTATAGCTACAATAAAGTTATCTTGCTAAAATATGTTTCTCTCTCTGTTTCTATTACTCAAACAATACCATTTGCTAAAATTGAGAGATCAGATAAAGTATATTAATTTTTTTTAAAAGAGCAGTTACATGGATACATTTATAAAGCTCAGTGGCTATGTAGAAAGAAAATTTAATTGAATGAGATTTGGAGCATAATACCAACTATCTAATCCTAAAATAACCTGACATAACAAGAAACAATTAAAAAAAATTTTTTTGAACAAATATTTTTGCTTAGGGGTGGGGGAGAGGGAATATAAATAATTTTGGTTAATTTTACTCCCAAAGTAATTTCGAATCATAGCATTTTATTTGATGCTATGTTGAAAGAGGCGTGAAGTGTTACCTGGTACACAGCCCCCATCTGTGTACCAGGTGACGTTTCACAGATAACTGAGGCCTAGAGAATTTAAACGCTTTTTCCCAGTTAGTGACAAAGGTATGATGAAACTTCGTTGCATAACTTACAGTTGAAAATTTGCACAGTCCTTTTGCCAGTTATTTGCATTAGCAAGGCTTTCTAAATAAAAACTCAGTAGGGATGCAGCCTGATTGACAATCAAAAGAAAAAGATTTACTTTTCTGATAATTGATCTCTTCTTGGTAAAGAACATATGCCTTAGTCACACAGTTCACATTATTCAGATAACCTTATCTGTTTAACACTTTGAACATCTCAGGAAAATGTACTGGAAAATGAAATGAAAATTATAATTCTGTATGTGAGGATATGCAATGGAGAGTTAAAACTGTTGTAATGCTAGATTGGAATGAAGCTAATGATAAATAGATGACGTTTAAGTGCTTGATACTTCAAGCTTTCACTACCTTTAACCATCTTTTCTTTTTATGTCTTTCTCCTCTTCTATTTAGGATTCTAGTTTTATTAGGATCCATAAAGTGATGAAAGTCTTAAACTTCACCATGAAAAGTAAAGATCTGCAGCTTTCTGATGTCTTTTTGAAATCACTTAATCATCTGCCTCTAGAATACAACTATGCTCTCTATAGCCGGATATTTGATGATTTTGGGACCCACTATTTTACCTCTGGGTCCTTGGGAGGCGTGTATGACCTCCTCTACCAGTTTAGCAATGAGGAACTAAAGAACTCAGGTATGCTTTCTTCTGCCCTCAGTTTTTTCTAAACTGACCTAATAACAAGTAATGTATTTTACTCTTCCTCTATTGTTTTAAATTTTTTTTATTAACTTTATTTAGACCTTGCTTTATTTCTAAAATCATTATGAAGAAAAACCAAAAAGCATACACTCAAGTAAATAAAACAAAAATAGAAAACAAGGACCAAAAAAGAAGGAAAAATAAATAGGTTTAACCTCTTTGATGGGGCATCAGATTTGTCCCTGAATTTCCTGACGTTTAGGAACATCATAAGCGACACAGTAGTGGTCATCCAGAAAAGAGAGATGCATGCCATTACCTTAAGGAAAACAAAATGTGTCCTAGAATTAAATTCTAAAAGATAATTTACTTATAGCATTTTTGTAAGTAATAATAATGTTATGGAACAATATAGAAAAGTCACTAGCAGGCCTTGTAATGATTTTTAGCTCAAAGCCAGGGGTGTAAGATGAAGGAAAAAATAAGGACTTGACAAGGGACTTAGTTAATGAGGGCCAGATATGCACCTACTGGTGATAAAACTTAAAACCAGAGAAGCACTTTCATTTGAGGAAAGGTTACAACTTTATAGCTTGGTATAGAATCAGTGATGTTTTCCTGCCTACATATAAAATAATAATATAAACCTTAGTTTATAAACAAATCTTGGTTTCTTAAGTGTTACCATAAATTGCCAATATTAATTATTGTGACAGCTTAAGTACCTTTGGAGTAATTTGTTTTCAGACTCCTGTATGAAGTGACACAGGGTCCTTGTGATGATTCTATCTTGTGTCTCTTGAGAACATGGTTAGGAAACAGAATGGTAACCAGAACTCAACTGGCCGATTTGCCATAAAAATCATAATTCTTTTTTTTTTTTTTTTAGCTGAGCCATCCTGCTACCTGTTGGCAGCTCAGCGGCTGCTCAGCTCGGGCTGGACTCGAATCGCTGTTGCTTAGAGCTCAAACTCTTGAGTGAGCTCTTAACCAACTGAGCCACTCGGCCGGCCCTAAAAATCATAATTCTTGATCACGTAACTTTTACGAAAAAGAAACCAAGAATTTATTTTCAAAAACAAGCAACACCAGGCCAACTCTGGGGTCAATAGAGGGTCGATCCCTCTGTTCTTACATCTCATATGGCAAATACTAAGGTTTAATGTGACTGCCCTCAGTCCTTCCAAACCTTAAATGACCAGATAGCCCTCATGATCTGCTTCCTGAGAGAGAAGGTAGGATACATGTCTTTGAGAAGGACTTTCGGTAAGCTGGTCTTAAAAAAATTTCACCTGACTGAGTTACTAAAATTGAAAAGATTTATGCTGTGATGAACTTTCCACACTGCCTAACCTTGATGTTCATTTCAGTTATCCTTTCCATGGGAGCAATGTTTGCATGATAAATTTGATGTCTTCTGCCACTGAAAATAGCATCAACATTAATGCTGAGCAAAAATGGTTGGGGGAAACCTCTGGCTTTTGAGTTGGTTTTATCTCATCCTTGGAATAAAATTATTCTGGTCATTGCTGCTGTAACCCAGAGAGTAATTTCTCCACTTGATGAGCTATAGTCATCATGCATTCAGAGCAAAGCTTCTGAAGGCTTAGAAATCAGGTCAGTTAAAGAATGATGTGAATCTTTAATCAACCATCAAGCATTTTAATAGTTGAAGCCCCATAACCAAATGATGAAAGATGCTATACTTCCCTACTGAAACATTCTCACCTTCCATCTCTTTCTCTATAAATGGAGAAAGAAACTGACAATAAGATATACATAATAAGGGAAAGAAAGGGAGTTTGAGATGTGATAGGAAACTGGAAATAACTATACATATATATACACATACTATATATATAAAATATTTATAATGTGTGTGTATATATTGGGTTGTCAGAAAAGTCAGATGCATTTTTGCAACGAAAAACAGAAAAAATACATCATGACTTTTCTGACAACCCAATATATATTCAATATAGTCAATAAAACATATATCCTTATATGTAATATTCTTACATGTAATATATATTTTTATGTTCAATGAATGTGTGTGTGTGTATGTATTTCTTTGAGTCACAATAATAATATTGGTGCACAATTTAATTGTGGTTAAGATGAAGCACACTGAGACAGATACAAATCTCAATGAAATGGACGCTTACCTATTTTGGCCCACTCTCTAGATCAGTGGTTCTCAACCTTCCTAATGCCATGACCCCTTAATACAGTTCCTCATGTTGTGGTGACCCCCAACCATAAAATTATTTTCGTTGCTACTCTATAACTGTAATTTTGCTACTGTTATGAATCATAATGTAAATACCTTTTTGTTTTCCGATGGTCTTAGGCGACCCCTGTGAAAGGGTTGTTCGACCCCCAAAGGGTTCGCAACCCACAGGTTGAGAACCACTGCTCTAGATGATTATATATTCTGGCCTGCTCCCTTGTCTCTCTTTCTGTTCTTTTTTCCTTTACTTGGCCATGACATGGAACTAGAGTATAAGTTTAGTTTTTGTTTGCTTTATTCAATTTGAATCATGTCCCCTGTCATAAATTTCAAACAAAAATGACTTGAATATTTCATAGTACTTTGTCTCCCTCAAGAAGAATAAACAAAATTAAATTGCTTTTTATTTGCATCCCTTGATTTATTCCTCTATTGTTCAGTGTCCAATAGTCAATTTAAAACCTTGAATATAAGTTGACATTGCTTCATTGTACAAAGGGAAAAGAATTTCAGGAATACAGTGAAAGCATTAAACAATTAAAATATCATAATATGTCAGATGGTAATTTTAAACTCCTTTTGTTGAAGGAGTTTAAATTTTCTGCTTGAATTTGAGGAGAAAAATTAATTGCCCCACTATTTATTGGTATGACAGTTTTGACTAATGCTATTGACCTTTGTCCAGTCAGAGTAGCTGAGGACATTTCTAAAATCCTCAACCTTGTGCCACATCAAAGGGACACTCAGTTTTGAGGGGCCCAGTCCTGTAGCATCAAGCAAGTCTTTGTCAATGTGGATAGACGTCAGGCATCAAGATATAGGACACACTGAGGGGAAAGAAAGGCTTATGCAGAAATTCACTGATAAAGCCTTGATATTTTAATCACTGCATGGGTAACACCATGGCTCATAAGAGGGGTTATTCATTCAAATCTTCAAGGATTTTCCTCTAACCCTCAGGAAATGAAATTAACTAAGCTTATGGTTAATTAATTATGTTATAATTAGGGAATTGGACACATAACATTTAATTTTCACTTATAAAGTATAAAAACCTAATGAAGGAATAAGAAAAGATGGGAGTTATGTGCTATAGCTACATTAAATTCCTAACATGGCCTCAATGTTTGACTGACCCACTTTTAGGAACAATACTACCAGGAGAAAAATAGCTCATACTTATTCAACCTGATCAAAATAGCCATTTTTAAGTTAAAGATATAAGGTAAACATGAGAAATTCAAACTGAGAATTTTGTACTCCCAATTTATAATGCATCTCTTCAAATGTGTCAAACTATTGCGAAAACTATTGAGAAAACTGTGAAGTGGGCAGACCCATCCCCATCTATTCAGCCTCATTTCTCTGTGAGCTCTACCTTTCGATTTCAGTTTCAGCATCACTCCAAACTGTGCCTCAAGCTCTAAGCACAGTCTTCCCTGCTTATCGTAACCTGCAACCCCAAATAGCAGCATTTAATCAACTACTTTGCTTTAAGGTGCTTAAGAGCTGATATTAACAGCTTTACTCTTATGTGCTTGTGTTTGGCAAGGCAATTTTTAAGTAAACATAAAAAAAAACTGGATTCTAATTTTGATGTTTCAGGTAGCAAGCAGATCAGATGGCTTGGGAAGCAGTTAAAAAAAAAAAAAGGAAACATCGATTGTCCTTGAATTACCCCTAGATAGGCAGCACCAACTCAGCCTACAAACATCCAGACCTGTTTCCCTGCGCTGTGTCCCACTCAGTCCCTGACATCCACATAGATTTTGACATCATTGAGAATAATGGCAAGCATTGTGGTGGGAAAGAATGATTCAGATGACAAAATCATGAACAAATGATGCTTGGAAGTTTGGTAAAAGACAAGAACAATGAGGACTAAACTGGGTGGTCTGAGCCTCAGAGCATTAGGGTTTTTCCAAAACATATAAAACTTTGGAGAGGCACCCTATGGAAGCAGCACTGAAAGACTAGGAAGATATTACCAACCCCAGCTCCCACACGAAGGGGCTGGGAATGAGGCAGTACCGACCTCCCTTTAGAGACAATGGGAAACATATCAAGTACAAGCTTGAATTAAGATGAGGAGAGCAAGAGAACAGTCAACGAGGATGCTGAAGAGAGGAATTCATAAGTCAGAAGTCGGAATTTCTGAGAGCAGAATAAAAGGGCTTTGGAGATAGAGGTGGCGTGAGCAGCCGAGCCAGGGAGAGGAAGCATAAACAAGTGTGAGAACGAGTGTTCACGGAAGGAGAGGTGACCAAAAGACTCACAGGGGAAAAAAGTCTCATCGAATCACCTGTGGCCCAGAAAGGAGATCTAACAGTGGGGCACCAAAAGTAGGACATGTGTTCATTCTTGATTTTCAGGGCTGTACAGTGGCAGTGGCCAGTAGGACGGGCAAACTTAGAGGTTCCTTATGTATAAGCAACAGGGAGAAGCCAAGGTGATCCCCTTGGATGAGCCACAATGACCCCAGGTGTGCTTCTTAGGGCCAGTGTTGAAGGGAGAGATGGTGGGGAGTCATAAATACCTCTTCTGTTCAGGATTGTGTCAGGGTCTGTGAAGGACTTGAGTCTGTAAGGAAGAGCTGTCGTTCGTTCACACTTAACGGAAATTAGAAAAGGTGGTGGTTGGTACAATGTATCGGTAATTCTCAAAGGGCCTAGAGACTCATGATCCTCTTCTCTGAATTCTCAAGGGTGCATTCTCAGGGGTTTTTGACTGTGCTGTACTTCCTAGGTTTAACAGAGGAAGAAATGAAAAATTGTGTTCGGATCGTAACAAAGAAACGCTACTTTGGTTTCATTAAAAAAACAAAAGTGGAAGAACGGTGCACCACTAACAAGATGTCAGAGAAATATGAAGGTAACAGTCCTCTCTCTTAGCAGCTTACGCAGTGTGTCCTGAGGCTGACAGTAATTTAAGTACCATACTGCACATGACGGTGTTTTTTTTAACTTTTCATTTATGTCATTTATCTAACTGAGAGCCCTGTGTGTGGTGGGGGAAGAGTGCAAATAAAATATCATTAGCACTAGTTAAAAGGGGAAATGGTTAAGGTTTTCTTTATCTTATTCTTAGGTTGTTTACTTTTAATTAACGTTTATTGATCCTTCCCATGGGCTAAACTAAATATTAGGCACTCTGATGTAAAGATGGGTGTAAACCAAGCCTTCCTATCAAGGAGCTTACAAAGTACTGATATGTATAAACAGCCATTCAAAATACAGACTGATAAGGGTCTAAGAGAGTTGTGTAAATAAGGCACAAGCAACCAAGCCAGATATCTGAGTGTTATCTTTGATTTCTTCCTCTCTCTAGCCTCCACATCCAATACGTAATCACTCTACCACCTTAATATTTCTTCCACTTGTTCCCATCTCTTCATTTCCATGGGCATGACCTCTGTTCATTATTTCCAACTTAGGTTACCACAGAAGCCTTCTAACTGGCCCCTGACCTGTAGTGTTGCCTTCTTCCAATCTATTCTACACGTTTTCCGTGAGAGGAGTCTTATCCAAGGCAAATCTTATAATGAAACAATCTTGCCTTAAATGAGTGATGGTTTCACAAAGCCTTAAAGAGAAGTTTCTGCCTCTGTCTACCTAGCTAAACTATACGTAGTCCCCTGACATAAGTCATGCTCTATCCTGTGCCTTGCCATTATAAATAACTCTTCCTCTGGGTAAAATTCTCTTATTCCCTTACTTCACCTGACTGATTGCTACTCATTCTGCTCAGAACAAAGAAGCAAAATCACAGAAACTTCCACAATATGAAGCTTATACTCTCATGGGGAGACAGGCAAGGAACAAATAGAAATATAATATTTACTATAACAATAAATATATCATTTAAACTATATCAAAGTATATAGATAGCCTACATGCAGATGCCTGTGTTAAGCACAAGCAAAATGAGAACTGGTTTGACAACTATGCATTCATATTATAGAAAAAAGAGGGAAAAATAGAACAGCATGCAAAACAAACAAATAACCTAGTAATATCAACCAAAGAATGGGTACAGCTTTTATACCAGTTTTTCATGTAATAGAATAATTTAATAAGAATGTGAGTTCAATAAATGAAAAGCTCAGAGAAAAAAAGATTAAATGTAAGAAATAAGTGAAAAGGAAGATTTCAAAGCTAAGGTACAAAGACAAACAAACATTGAAAAATATCGCCATTATAGTTATAAATAAATTAGACAGTTCAAGGACAAAATATAATTGCCATATTTCAGTGACATTAATTCCCATATATTAAATTATATTTGTCATTCCATTTCTATTAGATTTTATTCAATAATTGTTAATATCTGTCTGAATTTTTTCTCTGCATTCATTATGAATTTCCTTAAATATTCCCTGTATGTAATTAACTTTATTGATTTTATTTTCAGACAACTATATTTTGTCACTGTCCATTGGTATATGATAGATTGGCAAATACTAATTTCTCTCCTATTTTTATATAAAAAATAAACACAAAAACCTCTAAAATTTTCTTCTTATACCCCTCTGTATTATTTTATGAGCCTCGCTTTGAAAAGGATTGTACTGCTCTTCATAGGGAGAGAATTTTACCCATTGTTCTAATCATTCTAAACTACCTTACAGTAGGGGCGTGGCTAATCCTTACTGGCACTGAAGAATAGACATCAAATTAATGGTATTAATTATTACTCATACCACCATCCTCCTTTTCATTTGGTTTTATTTCTTACTATGATTTCCTATTACTCAGATTCTATTCATATTAGTTAAAGACACCATTAGTTAAGAGGGATTACTTTGAAAATTTGTATAAAACTCTGTGCTGTGTATATTAAAGAAACATTCTATCAACTCTTTTTTTCTTTTTTCAATTAGTTTCAGGTGTACAAACAATGTAACAGTTAGACATTTCACCCCTCACAAAGTGATAACCCCCTCTCCCAACCTATTACCCCTCTGACATCCTATATAGCTGTTACAATTCCATTGCCAACCCTTAACTTGAGGTTTATCTTTTCCCCCCTTTGGTTAACTGTGTTTTTTTTACTCCTGTCTTTAAGTTTAAAAGCATTCTGTAAGCTTTTTTCTGTGATTGCAAGTGTCCATCATGGCAGTCAACCAGAAGCCATGTGGTTTATATCATCCCGGGGGTCCAAAACATATGATATATATCAAAAGTGGGGGTTTGGCACATCAGAGAACAGGGAGCAGAGTAGCACTTGAGGTGCATTTGCATCCCAGCCCCCCACCCCCACCTTAGTAACTATGTGTTCCAGGCCAGGATACTTCTAGCTTTAATGACCATGTTTATCAGAATACCTGCTTCTCAGGATTGTTGTGAGAATCACACAAGATAATGTGTGCAAAATGCCTGGCATATACAAGCTGCTTAATAAATGTCAGCTGTTCACACTGTTATTACCATTTCTATTATTAAACTCCCTGTAGGGATGAGGCCTAGTGTTCTCTTGCTTTGCACTTAGCTCACTTAATGGAGCTACAGGACTGTTCCATCTACTTGTCCCTCCTATGCAAACAGCTTTTTCTTGAAAGGTTGAATTTGCAATAAAATTAAATGAATACTTTTCTTTTTGTTTTAAAATTTTTTATTAAAATATAGCTAACATACAGTAGTATATTGTATGTTAGCTTTTAGGTGTGCACCATAATTATTGAACATTTATATACCTAAAGAAGTGATCACCAGGATAATTCCAGCCGCCATCTGACACCATACAAATGAGTAATTTTCTTGAAACATTTTGCAGGTTCATTTTTGCAGGGAGCAGAGAAATCCATCTCCTTTGTGAAAGGTGGGAGAAGTGAGTATGCAGCTGCTTTGGCATGGGAGAAAGGGACCACTGGTCCAGAAGAGAAGGCCTTTTCTGAATGGGTAGAATCACTGAAGGATAATCCTGCTGTGATTGACTTTGAGGTAAGATTAAAAAGTATTATGAGTAAGAGAGCTAAAGTAGTTCTCTAGCAGCCCAACAGAACTGTCACGCAATTCCTTTTCCATTTTCCTCTCAGATGATAAAGAAAATGTCTTTCTCCACTGTGCATGCACAATGGACCTTTTTTAAAAATGTTAAATTACACATCTATTGCTTTTGCTATTCAAACAAGCATTCTCTAGGTTAGTATTTAGAATTCCTAGCACATGTAAAATATCAGGAAAGAAAATTCGGTGACTAGAGCTGCTCACACTTGCCTTGACTAGTGTTTTTAATCTCCCTATATATACAATAAATTTGATTTCTGTAATTTTTTTTGCAATTTTTTACTTGATGAACACTCCTAAATCTTCATTTATAGCTCTATGAAATAAATGGGATTTTAGATCTATTTGGTTCTGGGTTTCTATCACCTTTAAGTTTACCAGTCTCATATTTGTTGTAATTACATAAAAAGGTGATTTTTATTATTGATGGAGTACTTTGCCCACATGTCAGTCATATGCCATTTACAGCCAGTTTTGCCTAAAACATAACCACATTTTTTTTTAAGATTTTTATTGGGGAATTGGGGGAGGGGAACAGCTTTGGGGAATCAGGGAAGGGGAACAGACAAGTTGCTGTCCCTTTGTTCTTCAGTCTAGTTGTGGAGGACACCGCTTCACTGGTCTATGTTGGTATTATGATCATTGTGCTCTTCTTGGGTGAGGCAGTAGGTTACCAGCCATTGGACGGCCATTCACAGTGGCTCACGGCAGCTCATGCTGGCTGCTGGCCACACACGGTAGCTTACAGCAGCCCACTGCAGCAGGGGCTGCAGCCTACACCATCATGGCAGCCCAGCTCCAGGTGGAGCTGTTATAACCCAATTTTTAAAAGCCCCCTAACGAGCAATTCTGCTCATTTCATTTAAATAAAGACAAAGGTGTTCAAACATTATGAAAGTAGAGTAATTGACACGCAGCGTGAAGATACATCGCACTCTCCAGGTTATGGTAGAAAAACAAGATCCAGCCGCTCATCTGGTCATTTATAAATCATACACTGCTTTAAATATTTAGATAGCCATTCCTCTGGGGTTTTATAATACTAATTACATGAGCCCTGGTTTTGTGTTAGCCCCATTATTTGCTACTGTAATCCTTCCTACCAGTGAGTTCATTTCTTCATTTTCTCCCGCACTACGTTTTGTCCTTTGGTTTCACCAAAAGCCAGTATTGTCCCTGGAAAAACATAAAACACAAAAACACCTCTCTTCACCTTCTCTGGGTTTTTTGTTTGTTTGTTTGTTTTGCTTGACTCAAATGTAATGAGGCATCAGCACAGCATTCCTGAGCTGCCAAACTCTTGCTCACCTATCTCAGTATGTCAAGGCATGCATCTGCTGCTTCATAAATAACATGGTGCAAGTCTACATCAGTGACACCTCACAGGAGACTTACTTCATAGCAGAATTCCAGGAAAGTCAGCTCTGCTACAGCACACCTGGCATACTTTAGAGACAGCAGAAGCCAACTGATCTTGCCAAGAGCTGCTCTACCCACCATAGACAAGAAACAAACTCCCTTGTCCTCCCATTTTCTCTACTGGTTCAATAGGCAGATATACTGTGTTCTGCAATAATCCTTTTGAAGTGTGGGACGTTTGCCTCTCATTCCATGAAAATTAGTCACTGAAGGCAACATATGCCAAAGGGATGCGACTGTAACTGGGCCTCCTCTCTGCTCTCAGCTTGCTCCCATCACGGACTTGGTAAGAAACATCCCCTGTGCAGTGACAAGACGGAACAACCTCAGGAAAGCCTTTCGAGAATACGCAACCAAGTTTGACCCTTGCCAGTGTGCTCCATGCCCTAATAATGGCCGCCCCACCCTCTCAGGGACCCAATGTCTGTGTGTGTGCCAGAGTGGCACCTACGGTGAGAACTGTGAGAGACGCTCCCCGGATTACAAATCTAGTAAGTATCAGTAACTTCTGGTGAGGCAGGCACCTTTTCTCTTTCCAAAAGTTATTCTAGGTTGGTCAAGTAAAACAAAAACACAAAACTTGTATTAGCATCTTCCACCTGATGCAAACTCACGAGGAAAATAAGCCTGTAAAACGGACTCTAAAGTCAAACAGTCCTGGTGTGAATCTCTGCTGACACCTACTAGCTATGTGACCTTAGAAAAGTCACCTAGCCTCTCTTTGCCTCAATCTGTTCATCCATAAAATGGGGATAATGTCAGTATGTACCCAAATGTTTAAAAAACATTATATATATAAAGGATACACTGCACAATGCCTGTAATATAAAATAAATGAAAGAATAGAAAATACTATAAAATAAAGTATGTGATACTGCTGTTATAAGCCTTTTATATATTGTAACTTAGAAAGAAGATGGCTTTGTAATAGAGATAAATTAAGCCACAACCAAAGTTTTCATACAGGACTAGGTAATGTTCATGGTTATCTCTAATCCCCCTTAGAAAGGGGATGTGTTATGGGAGCGAGAATATATTCCATTACCGTTAAACATGTAATTTGATATATATTTTATTCAGAAGTTCATATTTATACATATATGTATGCATATGCCTATGTGTGTGATGTGTTGAAGATAGTTGAAAAGAATTCATAATTGTTGTCATTTTATTCAGGCTGTGGTGACAGGAAAGGGAAACCAGGCAATGTGCCAGGCCCTAATTTCTTTTAATCCTCACAATAATCCTGTGATAGTCCACAAAGGGCCACAAAGCTAAAAAGTGGAGAAACCAAGTTGGTCTGGCTTCAAAGCCCAAATTCTCTCAGGTGCACCGTGATCAGTGGCTGGGTCTGCCTGTGTTCCAGATGCAGTCGATGGGAACTGGGGCTGCTGGTCACCCTGGAGCACGTGCGACGTGACTTATAAGAGATCAAGAACCCGAGAATGCAACAACCCTGCCCCGCAACTAGGAGGGAAACCCTGTGAGGGGGAGAAGCGGCAAGAGGAACACTGCACATTTTCAATCATGGAGAACAAGTATGGATGTGTAACGGGAAAGAATGGGTCATGTTACCCCACTAACAGAGTTAAGACGTTTATTATCCTACTGCTAAGTCAAGAAATAAATAGAATTTTACCTATTCCAACACAATACACTAGTAAGGTATCGGATCTGCTGCTACCCTTATTTGGTTAATGTTCTCTCTCTTTTATATATATATATATATATATATATAATATATGCACTTATGTTGTGTACATATATATATATACATATATATGTATATATATACACGTAAGTATATGTGTGTGTGTGTGTGTGTGTATATATATATATATATATATATGATATATACACATATTTCTTTTTCCCTTTTAGTGGACAACCATGTATCAGCGATGATGAAGAAATGAAAGAAATAGACCTTCCTGACGTAGAATCAGATTCAGGGTGTCCTCAGCCAGTTCCTCCAGAAAACGGGTTTATCCGAGTAAGCATCCTGACCTTCAATTTAGGTTTGGAGTTCAAAAAAATAGAATTTAAAAAGTATACACCTTTTTTTATTTGGAGTTATTGTTTTCCTAGTTTAATAACTTTCTGCTGTCTTAAAAAGTAAAGATGCAATATTGAGAAATGCTTTGCCACTCTTTCATCTTAAATTCCCTGGAGATGTCTTTATACCAAAGGATAGAAGCTTCCCTCTGTTCCTTGGCACTACTAATTCATATACCAAAGGTGCATTTATGTGAATGGAAAATGGGACTTGTGTATCATATAAGTTTGGATGACTTGTAAGAATCTGCAGCTAAGGTCTGACAATTTAATTCTGCATCTGAGCAAACTAATTCTGGATCTGAGCATGTTATCAGAGAGACAAACTAGTCTTGGCTATAATCATAGGAGGTGTTGCATTTGTGATATCTTATTAGGTTAGAAGTCTATAGCACCCTGAAGCAGTCAATACAATTTTAGTATAATTAATATAAAATTAATAATTTTATTTATTTTTGTTCAGTCACATATGTTTCTATGATTAAAAAAAACCCAATTGAATATTTTTTGTCAGATAGGTCTGTGGCTTTAGATATAAATTTTCAAGGCTGGCCGAGTAGCTCAGTTGGTTAAGAGCTCGCTCAAGAGTGCGAGCTCTGAGCAACAGGATCACTGGTTCAATTCCTGGCCTGAGATGAGCTGCTGCTGAGCTGCCAACAGGTGGCAGGATGGCTCAGCTAAAAATAAATAAGTAAATAAAAAAAAATAAACTTTCAGGAGACATATAACATTTACAATTGGTCACAGAATACATGCTCCCTAATCAAGTTTGCCTTTTTTTTTAATTTACCTTTCTTAAACTCACTAAAGCCTTTAAATTCACCTTTTTTCCAACTGTATCATATTTATGATCAAAGATAACACTGGATTCTCCAACACCAGCAAATAAATATCCATGGAGCATAGTCTGGGCTAATTTTCTTCCTTGTTCATTTGTTCCTTGTTCATTTGCCTTCTGTCCATGTACAAGGTACCACATCTACAGGTCTTAAGGAGAGAAAATATTTTGGAGGGAGGTAATATCAATTGTCTTTACTGTAGAACAGAGATTCTCAAATTTTCCGAAGCACTAGAGGGCTTGCTGGGTTTCACTCCCAGAGTTGCTGATTAAGTAGGTGTTGGGTGAGGTCCTGAAACTTCCTTATCTAATATGTTCCCAGGTAATACCAGTGCTGCTAGTTCAGAGGCCACACTTTGGGAACAATTTTTAAAACAGAAATCAGTAAACTGTGACCCACAAGCCAAATCTGGCCTGCCATCTGTTTTCTTTTCTTTTTTTTTAATGAAGTTTTATTGGAATATAACCACACTCATGTGTTTATAGAATGCCTATGGCTGCTCCATGAGACAATGGCAGAGGTGAGTGTTTGCCGCAGACACCATATCGCCTGCGATTGACTATTAAGGCCCTTTGTAGGACAAGCTTGCAAGTCCCTGCCCTAGAACATTATCCTCAAAATTACATTGTGTTAGATTTTGATACCTAAATAATTTTTAATCTATTTATGTCAGCTGCTTGCAAAAACTGTTAAAATTATCAACATTCTAATTTTAAAAAAACAAAGCCTTTTAACAATTGACTCATAATTTTATGATTCCTTCTATAAAATTAGATTATATGTTTCCATTTTCATAAATAAACTCATTTTTTGTTTTAGTTTGCGCTTTATTAAAGGCCTAATCTCCATCTGACACAGTTTTACTCAAAAGTAATACAGTTTTAATTTTCCTAATGAGTACCTTCTAAAATATCTAGTAGCAAAATGTGCCTCATATGGCATCAAACAGAGGCAGGTATGCCTAATTCCAGGCTAGAACAATCATGTCGTTGCACCCGGAGATATTTGTTCAATGACCAAGGCACAAGTCCTATCCCTGTAGGCAAGTGACAATGACTTTAGGTAAGGTTTTCTGGTTTAGTCAGTAGAGCAGATATCTTGGTCTAAGTTCAAAGGTTGCAACACACACATATAGGTGATAGCTTCATATGAGAAATGGAAGCAGAGGCTTAAGGCAATGACTTATTGAAGGAGGAATGCGAACAAGACGTTCAGCCTTTGAATAAGACATCTAGATATTAATATTATTCATCACCACATTCCTCTCAGAAACAAAGTCACACCCATAATAACCAATAGTAGAATATTCTTTTTGTATTCAGGAAATTAAGAATCTTCTAGGAGACAAGTTGAATTATGTGGCCAGGGAATAACAAAAGATGAGTATTAAGCTTTCACCTCCCTAAAACATTCCCAAATTCAGTTCTCAGAGAATAACTTCCTACTCAATTCTTTGTATTCTTCTCCTGCTCAGTAAGGAAAAAAAGTATCACATCTCTAGGAAGGATCGTGTTTTGCATTCCTTTGTAAGCCCTGTATAAAGATTTGCGAGACAGAGATCTGTTCGTGGAGGTGCCACTCAAGTGTCAGGGGTAGGGTTGATAAAAGTGATAAACAGTATAAAGCTAGAGTTTTGTGCAAGTTTGCCCCAGAACTGAAAGGATGGTGCATGTCTTGAAGCTGGGGAAATAAAGGGGGTTTTCACAGAGGAATTTCTATTTGAATTGGGTCTTGAGAGAAGGAAAGAGGGAAAATGTTGAGGATAGAGAGGGAAGAGCCAGGTAAAAACGTGGGGGCATGAAAGAGAATAAATGTTACGTTCAAAGAATGGCAGATGTTTTGTTTCGCTGGAGCATAGGTTTTATGGGAGGAAACGGCAAGAGGTGATGATGGTAAAGTGGGTTAAAGCTAACATTCCAAACCAAGTAAGACCCATTTTATCTTAAATTTTAGTGAACAAACTTACCCCTTCCCTCCCCCACACATACACGATAGTAGTTGTATTTTAATTACCCACAATTGGGAAAATGTATAATGACCAATGGCTTACTAAGAATTGAGTAACACTTTTAAATGATTTGTAGTCAATTAGTCATCATAGCAACTGCTTATGTTTGCATATGTAGGCTATAGTATTTATTTAGTTTGTAGCCACTATAGGATAAGCATATAGGTGATTTTTTTCCCCAAATTCTTGAAATAGTAAGCCATCCCATATACAGTGGGGAGCAAGTTTGTAAGTAAAAGAAAATATCTCAATGAATTTAGAGCAGCAATATAGAAGATGGATTAGAAGAGGGACCAGTTAGAAAGTTGTCCTGGTAAGAGATAGTAAATGCAATGAACAAAGGCAGAGATGATGGCAAAGGAAAGGAGAGAACGTTGAGAGATATTTAAAAGTATAAATTGAGAGGACTCTGTGACTGAGTAGATACAGGAGTGAAGGAATAGAAATAACCCAGGATGACCCTGAGGTGTTTAGAAATGTTATTCATAGCACTAATAATTTGCTGGTTTCCATTTTAATTCCAGAATAATAAGAAACTGTACTCAGTTGGGGAAGATGCTGAAATTTCATGCTACACTGGATTCAAAGTTGTTGGGTACCAGTACGTCAGATGCTTGCCAGACAGGACCTGGAGGCAATTAGATGTGGAATGCCAACGTGAGAACTGGGCAGCCATTTTGCTTGACTATGATAAAGAATGAATGTGCCCCAAATAAATACAGCAAACTCACACCCTTAGATCACAACATTTAAATATTTTACAGTAACTCTGGTGAAAAGGCTTAGTAAAGCAGAAAATGGGATTCATCTGCTAAAATTAGATTTCAAAGTATCTTTATGTTTCAGCTCTGCTCCTGTGTATTTGTATCATACGCATTGGACTGTGACACATGTGCTTAAAAAGAAATCCGGGAATTCTGCCCACTGCATCCTAACCACAGACATCTGTCTTGTCTGATGTACAAACTGATGCAAATTAACGAGTTCCAGGAAGATGATAGTTACACCCTTCATGTATCAGAAATGGGATTTTATATGAAATTCAGTTTTCTCCTTAGTGCATGTTCGCATCTTTGTAGGTTCCACACATACCCGTGCTACAGTACAGTCAAAATGAGATTCAAGCAAGGCTCAAACGGGGACTCCAAAGAGTTGTGGGACCCCAAGACGCAGAATTGTGACCAGTGTCAATTAGAATGTCCTGCCTCTGTATTACCCACAAGGTGGTGACTTGCTTTTGGGAAAACAAGGAGAAGAGGGAAGATTATTTTTGAAGGGAAGAGGTCCAAGTAATTTAATGAAAGTTGGAAGAGTCTAGAGTTAGTTCCTCAGCAAGGGAACGTCAGATAATAGAACTAAAGGGAGGCTCTCAGGGGAAGCCTGGGTTCCTTACACCCCAGGTTCTCTGTTCAAAAGGTGGCATTAAAGCAGAATGAATGAAATAGGTCATATTGAAATTGCCCATATCTGGTGAGTATTCTGCTCCACTGAACACATCTGACCTGTTTCTCTGCCTGCAGGGACACAGTGCCTCAAGCCAGTTGTGCAGGAAGCCCTGATGCTTTCACCATTTAAGATGACATATGAAATTGGTGAATCCATTGAGCTAACCTGTCCCAATGACTTGGTCGTTGCTGGGCCATCAAGATACACATGCACTGGGGATTCCTGGACACCGCCTATTCCAAACTCACTCACTTGTGAAAATGGTGAGTAGAAGTTCAGAGGTCTGCTAAGGGGGTGCCCCCCGATATTAGTAGAATAGCATCTTCCAAGGTGCTAATTCTTGATTGTATTTTGTGAGGAGAAAGCAGGTTGTATTTGATGTGTAGATGATGAGGTCAGGCAGCAAATGAGAAGTTACTGGTCAAGTGGATATCTTCAAATTTTAGAGAGTGAGGTCAATTTTGTTTTCCAATATACTACATCAGTATTTTTGAGGACATGCAAGCTCTCTCATATAATAAAATCAGAATTGGTGGTTAACTGAAATTTTGATTAAAGTAGAGGACCATATAGAAGTAGTGCATGCTACTTTTTAATTGATTAAGCATTTAAATTTAATTTAAAACATAGAAATAGATATTTATCCACCAATTTTCTCATGTAGGACCAAGCTCTTATTTCCTAATGAGTCTCCTAATTTGAGTTCCAAGACTTCTTTCTCAAATAAAACAAATACATAATTCATCCCGTACCAAGTTATCTCATACCAGTTTCTCTGAAACAATGGTTTTTAACTTCAGGTGAGATTAGAAAACACCTCCACTCCAGTCCTGTTGCCTGATTCTGATGTCATTGAGCAGGGGAGGGCCCAGTATTTTGTGTTTGTTTAAAATCTCTCCTAGCTAAAACAAATATATGTAGAGTTGAGAACCATAGTTTTGAAGACAAATGAAAACTTATTTACTTTTGAAGCAAATTGACTAGAGAATGCTTTAAATGTTTTTATATGTTTCTCCTTACTCTTTTACAGTACTCTCATTCACAACTAACTCAAAACAAAATTTTTGTGAATCACTTTCAATTTTTCAAAATTTTCAACTTAGTTTTTATAAAAATAACTCCCTTTATTTTTCTTTATTTCATCAGTTGATATATTTAATCAACTTACACAGTTGCAATAACAACTGGCATAAATAAATTTAGAACAAATAAAACTGACTCTTGGGAAACCTATAGTTCGACTAGCGGGAGCAGAAGTGTAAAGCTGTAGAAGAGAGGAACCATAAACCTTGAAGTTCAGTGTCAGACAGGCAGCTGGCATAGAGGGACTGGAGAACATCAGTCTGGCGAGTCAGTTACTTGGAGGACAGTTAGAACTTCTACCAATTAGTGTCTTTTAAATTTTTCAACATGCTTGCTCAAAGAGTGTCTCATTTTTTTTTTAAGATTTTTATTGGGGAATTGGGGGATGGGAACAGCCCTGGGGAATCGGGGGAAGGGGAACAGACAAGTTGCTGTCATTTTGTTCTTCAGTCTAGTTGTGGAGGATGTCGCTTCACTGGCCCAAGTTGGCACC
>NW_017732188.1:66151-83234 GCF_001890085.2 Hipposideros armiger | reverse complement strand
CAGGGGCTGCAGTCTATGCCGTTGCTGGCGACTCATTGCAGCCCAGCTCCAGGTTGAGCTGTTGTTCAGCATCTTAGCTGTAGAGGGCAGTGTCACTGGCACTCATATGTGGTATCCGAACCGGGGTCCTCTGGTGTTCCAAGCCAGCTCTTAACCAATGCCCCACTCAGCCAGCCTGAAGAGTGTCTCGTTTTTTGTTTTGTTTTGTTTTTTTTTAGCTGAGCCATCCTGCTACCTGTTGGCAGCTCAGCGGCTGCTCAGCTCGGGCTGGACACGAACCGCTGTTGCTCAGAGCTCAGACTCTTGAGCGAGCTCTTAACCAACTGAGCCACTCGGCCGGCCCTAAGAGTGTCTCGTTTTTAATCAGAGAATCCTTGAGTCTGTAGCTGAGGTCAGATATGATTAGGCCCATTTTGTTTATGAAAAAACAGAAGGCACAGAGAAGCTAAATTAGACCCAAGGTCAGATGGTTTGGGTCAAACAGGAACTGCGTAATAGGTCTGCTAATTCCCCAAGTTCTTTGCCATCTTGCTTTCTTTATCCTCTTCTGGGCTTTTATAATGTGTGAAGGGGGAAAGTTAGCCCATTAAATAACCTTAAAACTATTGGTAAAGACATCTCATGAAAATTTGTAAGAACTTCAGATCAATATTGTGGCTTGGTTTCTCTTGACTCCTGATCGCACACGCATATGTCAGAGGGATCAATATGTTTGGGATGCACAGGCTTCAGAAAGTTAAGATCCTTCAGGCATCTTAGGCAGCATCCTCTTCTCTATGCAAATAACAGCACATGTACACACACACACACACACACACACACACACACACACAACTCTGGGAAAGAAATTGAAATTCTAATCCAAACTGAGAGATAATAAAATGTTCTACATCTAGATAATGGAAAGCAATATCTTATCTCATACACTTTCCAACAACATTGACAAAAAGATCAATGAAGGGATTCACAGAAAGAGAAAAAATATCATCAAGAAAAGTGAACACTCTTTTAATATGTGGGAAGCTGTGAGGTAAAGAGGCTTTCAGGCCATCTGTTGACCATGGAAAGACTTTTAATTCCTTCATCGTGAAAAAATAAGATGCCCCATGCCTCCACAGGCACTTCGTTCCTTTCTCCGAGAAATCAACGCCTCTGGAGGGGCCCCTTGCCCTCAGCCCCTCCAAGTTCACAACATTCTCGTTTCCATGTTTCTCACAAACTGTGCTGTGGGCTGTGGGCAGCGAAGAGTCAGTTCCTGCTTCAACCTGACCTTTAGTGAGGGAGCTCCTTGCATGTCATCGCTGACAATTTCATATCCGTGGTGACAGAGCAAGGCTCCTCGTTATTTGAAAGCTGATTCTCTTTGGAAACAATGTGTGACTTGGATCCCTCCCTGACCTAAGTGCGGATTTATTTACAAAGGGCAAAGAAGTAGAGCTATACAAAGAAAAACAATACCATGTCAGTGGAAATGTTAGTATCTGAGGCCTTATCACCAGCTAAAGTTCTCCATTTTCATGAAAGTTCTGGGTCAGATTTCACCAGACGGAATGAGGGTCCCAACGGAGGATAATAGTAGAAAAGGAAAATAGCAGTAAAGAAGAAAACCTGCTGATTTTTTTTAATCTTTACTTTTCCTGCTCTATCATCTAATGTGTCAGAATATATAGATAGCTGCCTACTGCCCTACTTTGACAACTACTTGCTCTCAGAGGCCATTGTGGTTCTGTGGGTGCCTGATTCATCAGATTCAGTCCAGGAAAGTTTGTTTCATCCCACAGGCCCAGAGGTCAGCTCCAGGTCCAATTCACCCAGCCTAAAGGTTCTCTGGGTGAGCCCTAATGTAAGCAAAATTACCAAGATTTTCCTTTCTGTGTAATATACCCGGGTGTTATTTTCTCTACTTTAATTCCCCTTCCTCACATACGCACTACTCAATTGCTCATCTTTAGCTCAAGCATCAGTTCCTTGTGGATCCTTCCTTACATTTGTCAGTTGGGGTCTTTCTGTTATGTGATCTTCTAGAATGATGTTCCCTTAGTTCAAAATACCTATCTCAGCCTTTAAGTGTAAATCCATTACTATGAGTATTTGATTAGTGTCTGTTTTGCCACTATCCTTTAGATTCATGGAAAAAAGGATCACTGCTGTTTTCATTCTTTCTTTTTGTTCCCACCATAATATCCTAGTGCTTAGAATATCACGAGGGATAAATAGCTACATTTAGGTGTTGCATTTCTTCATTTATTCTTCTTATAAGAAAACCAGACTTTTAAGCCATTGCTCCCCAACAGCCATTTGCAGAATTGTCGTCACTGATATCCATATTTTTAAATGTAATGGACCGGTGGATGGGGGGAAGGGGGTTGTTTCTGTGTGAAGGGTGAAAAGGATAACTATTGCATTGTTCTGTACACCTGAAACTAACAATAAAAAATAAATAAATAAATGTAATGGACAATATTTTGGTCCTCATCTCCCTTGACCTCAGCAACATTCAACAATGTTGACCTTCTTCTGCATATACGTTCTCTCTGTGGTTTCCAAGATACAACAATACCTAATTTAGATCCTACCTCTCTGGCTGTTGCCCTCTATTTTTGGCAGGATCCTGTTTGTTCTTGAATGTTAAATGTTCGGAGTTCCTCAAGGCTCAGATCTGTCCCCTCACCTTATGCTACACTCTCCTGCTGGGGAATCTCACTCACACTTGTAGCTTCGATGACCTCTCCCCTTCCCCCCCCCATACACTAATAACAAATTTAAATCTTTAGCACGGACTTCTCCGTTAAGCTTTATACCTGAATATCCAAATTTCTATATACTATTTTGTTTCGATGTCTTAAAAATACCATAAGTTCAACATATGCAGACAAAAACTCGAGTCATCACTCTCCTCTCCCTAAAACTAACATCTTCTAATATTTTCTATTAGATGCATCAATGTCTGTTTTCCTACACAAACCAGAAACCTAAGCATTATACTTCACAGCTCTCGTATCTTACCTACAAAATACAGAGCATCTATTTTATCTGCTAAATATGTCTCAAGTTTATCCACTTCTCTCCATTTCCAACTTGGGACTTTGGTCCAAATTACCATCTTCTTTCTCCTGAGCTATGATAATAACCTCATAGATTGCCTACCCATGGCCCTCTTGACCACTTCTCCATGCTCCACACAGAGACAGAATTAATTTCTTTTTCAAAATCCAGACCTATTTTGTCACACCTCCCACTGCTTAAAATCCATCAAAGACTTTCCACTGCTTATAAAGTTAATGACAAAAGTCCTTCAAAAGTCCTATAAGACCCTACACAGCCTGACACTCCCACCTCTCTGACCAGACCTTGTTCCATACTCTTGTTTTTATGCACATCAGTCATGGGGGCCTTCTCGCAGTTCCAGGAAAGTCATATGCTGACTCTCTTTTAATAATTTTATGCCTGATGTTTCCTTTTCTTTGAATACTTTCCCTTTTCTCATTTTACCATTCCTAATCTTCCCAGCTACATCAATTTTCTTGATTATATGCTTTCTTTTTAATATCTCTAATAAAGGCAGTAATTTTATTTTGTATTAGTGTGTTTATTTGAGTAAAGGCTGTCTGTCTCCACAAGACTATAAGCTCTGTGAGCATAAGATTTGGGTCAAACTTTGCTCAATCCACATCCTCAAAACCTAATGCACTGGTGAGAATAGCATAGTGGCTCAGTGAATATTTGAAAAGCAAATGAACAGAAATTTCACCAATTTCATGTCCTTTAGTTATCTGAACTTAATAAAAATTTTAGGTTGGAAAATGACAGCTCATGAAATCCAGAAAGGACCTTTCAGATGGAATATTTCATGACAACTTATTTGTAAAAGCAAAAATGAATGTCTAACTGCAAGAGGGAAATGAAAACCTTTTCACTGAATTCAGGTTTATCGCAAGAAATCTACACTATGCACTGCTCTTCACTCTTTTTCCTTTTCTTTCAGATATTCTGAAAACATTAAAGGGACATTGTCAACCAGGACAAAAACAAGTAGGATCCGAATGTATTTGCATGTCTCCAGAAGAAGACTGTAGGTAAGAGATAGTCTATGGACTATGTTTGGAAATTGGAAAAACTAGTCTAGTGTAACCAGACTAGGTAGATGGAGTAGCTGAGTTTCTTGAAGCAAGAACATGAAACATGTTAACTTTTCACATAACTGATACCGTCCGCGCTCTAGTTAAATTCCTCCTTCTGCACTGGTTGCAAGCTTTTTAATGATCTCTCAGCCTAGTTCCTAAGTTTGCATCGCTTTTGTTTATTAAAACAGCCTCACTTTGATTATAAGGACTTATTTCTGTCCATTTTAAAACTTCAGGCTTAGTTACCTCAAAGCTTACCTGTTCCCATGGCAAGGCTGTGACTTCAAAAGCTTGGAGTAGAGAGAGTGGCATGAGCATGGATCACACACACACACACACACACACACACACACACACACACACACACACACACACCTTTGTCAGTTTATTCTTTCATGCAGGGGCAGAGAGCATGAATAAGAAAAATGATATATCCTCATGTGAATGCCATGACTAGTTATCTACCTCCTCTTTGTTGTTATAACTTCCTTTTCTTTACATGAACAAAGCCAGGAGTGTCAAAGGCACTTATTAATTTAAGGACTATCTTCAGCTCAATTTAATCCAAAATAACATTAGCTTAAGATAAAATTTTGTTTCCCTATATCACAAAATAAATATGGAGGTAGGCAATCTGGGGCTAGTATGGTGAGTCTCTTATTTCAGATAGCACTGAGGCTGCTTCTTGCTCTCCAGTCTGCCATCCTGAAAGTTATTGCATGGTCTAAGGTTGCTCTGCTGGAGCAGGAAGGAAGGATGACCAAAAACAGACACATTCTCTCTTTTGAAGGAGAGTTTCTCAAAGACCCATCATTTGATTCCATCTTCTTCTCTTATTCACATCCCTGCAAGGGAGGCTGTGAAATGTAGTTCTTTGGCTGGATGTAAAGGTATTGCAGAATAAAATCAGATTGCGGAAGAGAAGAAAGAATGAATGTTGGGGAGAGGAGCCAACAGATTGTGCCCAGTTGTTATACTTTACTTTTTACACTGACTAGCTCTCATGTTCCTCTGTGCTGCAGATGAACCAATGCTTGTAGGGACTCATTCATTCATTCATTCATTCATTCAAACACTACAGGTTCTTTTTCTATATAATTCCACTGACACAATTCAGCAAAAAGTTGGCTCTTTTTGCCTTCCTCAGTAGCCTCACCAGTGGGCCACCACACAGCTTCTTGCTGCTGGAGTCCCCTCACTCATCAGATGCCCTGCTGGGGAGTACTTACAGCATTCATATTGTCCAGTTAACCCAGAGGAAACTTTTTTCTTTATTGTTGTAGTACCAAACCATGAGAATACAGACCTCCCTCTGGAACTGTCTGGATTTCAGCTCTTCCCTACCTCTCTAGCCTCTTTCTGTAATCCTCAGTTCTCTTATATGGAATTGAAGGTGTTTATGGGAATGGCTGGCCCCACAGCCTAAGTTCACTGAAATTAGTAATGGCCTTTTCTTTTCAGCTATGGGCTTTAGTTCTTGGAAACAATTTTACACACTACTGCACTGATTGTTAACTCTAAAATTGTCTTTAGAGAAGAGACTCAAATTTGGAGTAATCAGAATTCTTGCCCTCTCAGCAAGACAAGGGCTATGGCCACTGGTTACCTCTTGGTAGCAGGATTCATCATCTACTTAGAGAGATTAATCAAGCTACCCAAGAATTACTTAAAATTGCATGTTCTTAATCATAATACAAGCACACTTGTGAAGCTATATGATGATATATGATTCTGGTGTTGCAATTACTGCATGTTACTGAGTTCAGAAGAGTTACAGACTACCATGGGCTAGGTTGATTGGAGTTAGTTTCAAAGTGTAGGCAGGAATTGAACTGGACACAGATAGGCAGAGAGGAGAGACTGCAATACTGCTTGAGCAGGACATGGGATGACAGCAAAGAAAGAAAAATCGTACCAGTTTAGAGAATGATCAATAAGCAATTGTCAGGTGATAGAGGGATTGAGGATGGGAAAATAATTCTAGAAAGGCAAGTTGATTGAAGTCAAAATATGGAGATCTTCATTACCAGAATTTAAAAATTCAGATTTTAATTCAAAGGCAATTGGGAGTAATACCAACACTAAGATGAAATTTTAGAAAGATGAATCCCAGAGCAGGCAAGATGAAATTAGGGTCTGAAAGAAGAGAAATATGGGGAGGGGGAAGCAGGAGGAAGATAACTGGGTAGTAAGTTAACTGGCTAGATGTTCTCTCTCTTTTTTTTTTTTGTCTTCATATATTAATGCTTGCTTTCCTCTCTTGGGCAGCCATTATTCAGAAGATCTCTGTGTGTTTGATTCAGACTCCAGTCATTATTTTACTTTACCTGCTTGTAAATTTTGGGCCAAGAAATGTTTAAATAATCAGCAACTCCATTTTCTACATATTGGTTCCTGCCAAGATGGTCTACACTTAGCATGGGGTCTTGAAAGGACAAAACTTTCCTCCAATAGCACAAAGAAAGAACCCTGTGGCTATGATACCTGCTATGATTGGGAAAAATGTTCAGGTAAGCTCCAGTGGTGACCACATACTAGAAACGCTCTCACTTAACCTTCCTCTCACTTAGTATATCTTATTTGCATTTATATACTCTCTCTTAAAATTAGCCTGTCCTTAATCAATAATAGTTTCATTTTATTGTAAAAATATTTCATAACATGATTTAAACCAAAAAAAAATATGTAACCCTCCCACAATTAGAAATAACTACTTTAACAATTTTGGTGTAAATCTTTCTAATCTTTTTTCTATGCATATATAATCAGTACCACCTTTAGACCCCAGTGAGAAGAGTACCCACCTGATTAAGAAATACAAACTGGTTGTTATACAGTAGTCATGGATATGTAGGGTATAGCATAGGAATATAGTCAATAATGTTGTAATAACTAGGTATGGTGCCAGATAGGTACTAGATCTATCAGGGTGATAGAAGGGAATGGGATTGGGGGCAGGGTGGAAAAGGTGAAGGCATTAATAAATACAAATTGGTAGTTAATACAATATGGGTAATATAATCAACAATGTTGTAAAGATCATGTAAGGTGCCAGATAGACACTGGACTTATCAGGGGGATCACGTCATGAGCCGTGTAGATGCCTGACCAATGCGCTATATACCTCAAGAGCTGAAGTAGAATAATATTGAATGTCAACTATAACTAAATATGTAGGTATATATAGTCACAGGCTGTGGAGTACAACATAGGGAGGATAGTCAATGGTATTGTAACAGCTATATAAGATGTTAAAGGGCTGGTAGCTTGGGAGATGGGTTATTACTTTATGAGGGGTTTAAATGTATAACTATTATGTTGTTGTACACCTAAAACTAATATTAAAAAAATGTGCCCATCCCAATCTCATGCGTCAGGCATCCTTCCCCACTCCCAGCTTTGGAGGGCATGCATCAAAATGGCCTACGCTTTCCTTTAGCATTTGGGACCAGTTGGGGCCAACATAGGTAGAGTGCCCTGAGCCTGGACTGGGTTCCTTATGGATACCAATTGCTGAAAGCATCTTCCTCAAATTGTTTTATGTTTTCTTGCTGTGTCTGGGACTAGCTAGGGCTGGCAGTGTTATTCAGGCAGGATGCTCTGAACCCAGACAGGGTCCCTCATGGACTCACGCAGGCACTGCTTGTCCCTGTGGAACATTCTCTGACCTATTTCTTCTCTCCTCCACCATGCATGGGATCAACCAGATGCTCCAAGGAGCTCGGGGATTCCATCTGTAGAGTCATCCTTGGCTCGGAGCTAGATTCTCATTCCCAGAGAGAAGCCTGGTGAGCCATAGGCCAGCAGGGTCATTTCTCTCAAGATTGTTTGAGATTGGACTGCCAATATGGTGCTGACATTCTAATTTGGAGTGTCTTTAATTGTTTCTATAGTGAGGCATCCCATAAGAAAAATTTCCCCGGGGTCACAACACACCTCAGGGTGGCCCTGGTTATATTACATATTTTTTAAAAATAAAATAGGTTTACATTCTACATCCTATTTTACATATCTCTGCTTTGCACTTATATCATGAAGCTATTTCCACATCATCATATATTATTCTGCCACATAATTTTCAATTTGGGCAAAAGCCTATGTGGGCATTTTGTGATTTATTTAATCAGTCTTCTGTTAGGCATTTAGATTTTTCCCAATATTTTGCTATTATAAACAATGCTGGATTGGCAAATATATTGCA
Organism: Hipposideros armiger; assembly: GCF_001890085.2. Classification (NCBI taxonomy): domain Eukaryota; kingdom Metazoa; phylum Chordata; class Mammalia; order Chiroptera; family Hipposideridae; genus Hipposideros; species Hipposideros armiger. The sequence continues at coordinate 74,909 of NW_017732188.1, read as the reverse complement.
GATAAATCTATAATGTAAGATTGTTTTCTTACGATATACCTTAAAAAATGGAATTTCTAGTTACATATTATTTAAAATTATAAAGTCTATTGTATCAACTTGCTTCCCAGAAATGTTTTTACCATATTATATTCCTATCTACAATGTATGATAAAGACTGCCTTTCCACATCCTCACCAAACCTTGCAGTTTTCACTCCTTTATATCTTTGTCAATTTGGTACTTAAGAAGTGACATTACATTTCCATTTTCTGTAAGTGTATTAGCTATTGGCATTTTATTTGTGAATTGCTTAGATGCAGAAACTTCACAGCAATACATTTGCTCTAAGATGAAGTTTGACCCTTCTGTGAAGCCCAACTAAGCTTCATATAATATATAAATATGAGTTGAAGGTTAGATTTAACAGAACTCAAATGGGGCAGCTCAATTTCCCTTGTGACACTTTTCAAACACTATCTTAAACTAGGCATAAAGTATGCAATAGAAACTTGCTAAATTGTTACATCCAACTTTTGCTAAAACCACCAAAAAAAAAAGACAAAAACCTTATTGTTCCCACTGACTCCTCTTTTACTTTCTAACCCAATGTATTTCAACTCAGTCCTGGAAAAAGGGAGAGGCCTTATTATCCAAATAAAGTTTCTTCCTGATCCACTTTAAGCTGATTATTAAGATCTAGCTCCCTTGATAGGTGGCAGGATTGAACTCAGGACAGAGGGTAGACACAGAAACCACAGTTAGCAAGCCATCTGATGGTTGCCACTCAGGAGGTGAATATCTGGGTTTTCCAAACTTCAAGCCATATTTCAACAAGGCTATTCTACCATGAGAGACAGCAAACCAGGGCCCAATATGTACATTACCCAATTCTAATCACTATTAAATCATCTTATAGATAAATACTATTATTCATTCTTTCATTGACTGACCAACACCATATCCAACTGACATCTCTCTCAGAAACAATAATTTGTGGCAGAAAAGAGCTAACAGTATTATGTAACATTATTTTGTATTTAAAATATAACCTTTTTTTGAAAATCATAGTGTAAGAACACTTTTGTCAAAAATACATACAGAAAGTAAAAGGAATTTGGACAACAGATCAAATAAAAATAGTCCCTGTCAGTACTTCAATAGGTCACTCAGGCATTTAGGGATATATTCAGTGTTAACTTCCATTCCTCCTTATTTTTCATGGAAAATAGGTCTTCACGGAACTCTTCTATTGCAAGAACTTATTTTTTTGCTATATTTCCACAAATTACTCTTTTCAAATCTGTCTGAATAACAAATAATCTATTGCTTACCATTTCATAAAAATCTGCCTTTACTATTAATTCTTTGTTGTACATATATCTAAATGTCACGGTCTCCAGGAGTCTAAATTTGTCTTTAAAAAGGACACTAAAAAGTTTGAATACTTAACAATATTGCTCAAGTTAGCAGAATGTCTTGGAGTGAGCACACTAATACATGAATATTTCTTTATAAGAGATTTATGTCATTTAAAATGTCCTTTGCTCCTGCACACAATCAGAAAACAGAAAGCATTTTCTCCCCTGTAGATATGGTGTGCCTCTGTCAGCCTTCTTTAATTGGTGAGCACAAGTCAAAGTCACAGAGGATTCAGTTCAAGTAGCACTATAGAACAGCATGAACGTGCAAACCACAACGTTTATGAAGAAAGAGAAAGCTGAAAATGTATTTTATACCCAACCCACTCATGGCAAGTTGGGATATTATTAATCTTGGGTTGAATTGAATATCATCTGGCTTAAATTGTGTTCTTGATTATCTTGTGTTTTGCTACTCATTTCCTTCTCTTCCTAAAATGAAATGAGAAGAAGTTTACAATGGAACTTCAAAGTAACAAAGTTCATTTTTCTTTTTTTTTCTTTTTTTTTTTTTTAAAGATTTTTATTGGGGAATTGGGGGGATGGGAACAGTGCTGGGGAGTTGGGGGAAGGGGAACAGACAAGTTGCTGTCGTTTTGTTCTTCAATCTAGTTGTGGAGGACGTTGCTTCACTGGCCCAAGTTGGCACCATCATTGCGCTCTTCCCTGGAGAGGCAGATCAGTCGCCGGCTTCTGGATGGCCGCTCACTGTGGCGGCTGGCCGCTCACGCTGGCTGCTGGCTACACACGGTAGCCCATGGCAACCCACTGCAGCAGGGGCTGCAGCCTATGCCGTCGCCAGCGACTCACGGCAGCCCAGTTCCAGGTTGAGCTGTTGTTTAGTATCTTAGCTGTGGAGGGCAGTGTCACTGGCCCTCATATGTGGGATCCTAACCGGGGCCCTCTGGCATCCCAAGCGAGTTCTTAACCATTGCGCCACTCGGCCGGCCCACAAAGTTCATTTTTCAAAAGTTAAAACACAAATGTTTTTGAAAGGAGCCTAGTGTTATGAATATTAAGTGTTTTGTCTGAATTTCAAAAATAGCCACTATCAACCAATAGGAAGGGAAGATTTAGTTTGTACACTTATACCATAGTTGGAGGAGTAACTTTACACAATAATTTCATGAATAACTTTTAATGCAAGGCAGTATGTGATAAGAGCTACAAAAGAGATAAATATCATCTGGCCTGGAAGTGTTTCATGAGGTTGAAAGCATGAGAAGTAAGTGTTGGAGGATGAATTAGAGGAGGAGGTGGAAAAGGCCTCTGGTGTTAATAGTCTGAAAATAACCTTGCTAAGAGCATTTAAGCTCTAACTATACTAAGAGAGTAGTGACTATGGCCTTTCCACAAGCCTAGAGAGCTGACTTCCTCCCCAGGGGTGGACAGTCTTCTGTCCTTCACCATACCCTGCTCTTTCCATCAATGAAGAAAGTTTTCCACAGCTAGAATCTTCTCTAGCTGGTTGACAGAGGACATAGAAGGGAAATGCATGCTTTCTCATGAAATGTTTCCTACCAAGGGCAGAAAGACAATGCATATGGGTATCTCCCCATTTCCTTGCCCTATTTTCTCCCATCAGTTGAGACACATGGGAAAGAATTGATATCCACCTAAAAGAACTACTCATTAATGTAAACACTGCGAATTCTCAGGCTGACTCGGATATTCTGGCAACATGAATTATACCAGAGGCATCAGATAGATTTCTCTCTGAATACTTATATTTGTACCTTAAATTCATAATTTAAAATCAATCAATGAAGCAGAATTCTTTGAGCAGCTTGGTAAGAGCTGAGTGGGGAATACAGATGGCTGAGCCCTAGTTACTGCTCTCAGATGAAGCACTCACAGTTGTCTTGGGAGGAAGACATGAAAAGCTAACTAACGAGAAAGTATAAAAATGTCAGATGTACTACTGACAAGTTTACACCATTAAAGTTTATTTGGGATCATTGTCTTTGTTTCAGTTTTCTCGTTTATTGCCACCAAGGAGCTCACCACCCTGGGGACAAGTTAGGTAAAATTAAACCATAAAGTGTTGTGGTGAGTCTCATTCTTTCTTTCTCTCTCTCTCTGCAGACTCCACTTCCAAATGTATCTGCCTGTTGCCCCCGCAGTGCATCAAGGGTGGAAACCAGCTGTACTGTGTCAGAATGGGCTCATCAAAGAGTAAGAAGACAGCGAACATCTGTGAAGTAGGAACTGTAAGATGTGCCAACAGGAAAGTGGAAATACTGCACCTGGGCGGGTGTTTGCCCTAACACAGCTACTGGTACACAGATTTACTATCCAGAAATAATCCCTTCCAAAGGGCATTCTTGTGCAAACAGTAGACTGGCCTGCCCAGAAGTCACTGACATGCTCTTTTGTGCTAGTTTCATATAATTATTCTCCCCTGCCTCTCCTGTCTTAGCCTCCCCTACCCAGTTCCAACCCATGACACCCTGTAGCTTATCCTTGGTAACACCTTTCATATCAATCTAGTAAATTCTTCTGTTCATGTTGCACTAAGTGATGGAACTTCTGAGGACCTTATGCAGCCCGTGGTGCTCCGCATCCTCACAGGTAGAAATAAGAACAAACACTGTAATGTTCTTCAATGGATCAATAAACATAGAAATCTACAACAACTTGTAAAACAGTCTTGAAACCTAACCTTCACACATTCATTTGACAAATAATTCTGAATATCTGCTATGTTCCAAGTACTGTTTAAGGTGCTGGCGAATCAGCAGTGAATAAAACAGATAAAATCTCTTGCCTTCAGGAAGCTCACATTCACGTGAAGGAAGACATACATAAAAAAGAAAGAAAAAGAAGCACATAACATATATAGTATGTTTGATGGTGTCAATTACTATGGAGAGAACAATGCAGGGAAGGTGAGCCCCACACTTAAGCCTCATCTGATACAAGGAAATATTCCAGAGTAATAAGCATCCCAGTAAGGATGATCAGACTCAAATGTAAATTGCCTGTTTAAAGTAGTTAATAAACTTCTGAAATTCCAGTCTCTTGGGAAAGAGAAAGGGGGTTCTCTTTGCCTCCGCTAAAGCACATTACAAAGTTTTTAAGCTTATGTGATAGATGGAAAATCGTCAGAGAATTTTTAAAATAAATCATATCTTTTGTATTAGGCCATACCAACTAGACACCCATTTCTTAGAGGGGCTCAAGGGTCACTTTGAATTGGGGAAGAGAAGATTTTTTGGAACAGTGGTTTGCAAATATCAGTGTACATCAGCCTCACCTGGAGTGCTTGTTAATACAGATGCCTGGGACCCACCCCCAGTTTCTAGTTCTATAGTCTGGGGTGTGGCCTGAGAACGTGTATTTCTAACAACTTTCCAGGTCATACTGCTGCTGATCATCATGGGATCACATTTTGAGAACATTTATTGGTTTAGACATGGAGTCATCAAATAGCTAATCCTGATTTAGCCTTTGATCTGAAATCCTTAGCAAGCCAGCCTGCAAGCAAGCCAGTGGAAGCAGACTCTTTACCTCTAAAACTCACTGGGATCCTCGCCTTGGGGCTATGAGCACAGCCACCTGGCAGCACCCTCACTAGACCTTATGTATTAAATGCAGCTCCTCCATCTCATTAATCATAGGATGCTGACAAAATCTAAAACATCTTGCAATGTCAAAAGAGAATGAGAAAGGAAAAAAAACCCTTGAAACAGAAAGCATATTTTCCTGGTGCAACAGCAACTGAGTGGGAGTTTTTCTTTTCCCAGGAGTCAGTAACCATCTTTTTCGCAGTCAGGCCACTCCTACTCCCTTCTTACTACAGGGGTGGTGCAGACCACCCTTGTAAGCATCACACCTTCAGTGCTTCCAAGACCCCAAACTGAGAGCAAAGAGACATTAAATCCTCCCATATTCTAAGGAGAGCCACTAACTATTGAGCCAAGAAACTTTCCTCAGGACTGAATTAGCTCACCTCTACGCAACCCTCACACCAGCGCCACACTTTCCAGGTTGTACGGCAGGCTTCAGGGAGGGGACAGCCACGAGAATCTGCAGCCACATGAAGGCAGTGCTCATAGTGAGAGTCCTAGTCCTCCTCTAAGTCCTTTTAGTCCCCTTGGTGAGGAGGAAGAAAATGCTTAAAGCCTTGAGAGAATTGTTCGTAGGGTGCAGGGACATCTACAGCAAAGATATACAGTGCCGCTCTCCCTGGCTGGATGCTGTGGAATCTTAGAGCTGCCGATGGTGAGCAGGGGTCTGGAGGAGGGCTTGGGAGGCATGGAACTCCCCATACTGGGGAGTTCTCCCTGCATAAGCATGAGGTCTCTTCTTGCTTAGAGTGCTGAGGGCAGGATGCTTTCAGGAGTGGTCAGCACCATTTTCATAGTGAGAAGAGAGTGGGATGACAGGACTAGGAATAAGAGAGGTGCAGTCCTTTCTCCATCTGAGTCTCAAGCTATAGGGAAGGAATGGAGAGCTTTGGTGGTCCCCCTGGCTCTGCAAGAAGGAGCACAGGGAAGAGGAAAGGCAGGCGCTCGGAGGCCAGCCTGAACCTTAGACACAAATTCATAGAAAACACTAAAAGGAGGCAGAACTGCCTCTGTCACAGGAAGTTCTGGAGGACAGAGCAATTAGGAGTAAAGCAGAACACCAACCCAAGAAAACACAAGGATATCAATAACATAGAACCAGATTTAATAAGAACAAATTCAGAAGTGACACCCTATCACTGACTGTTACATCAAACGACTCCTGCCATCTCTCCTAGTCCACTTCCTTGCTTATGACACCAGAGAACCAGAACCAAAAGAGGGGAGAGAAGTGTCCTACAATGAGACATGCCCCTCCTCATCACTTTCATGATGCTGGAGGTCTTGAAACACAAGAGCAACCCATGTCCATTCTCTACCCAAAGCCTGGCTGACACTGGAGGCGAGGAAGGAGATAAAATGCAAATTAGATATGAGAGTGATGACTTAAACTGGACAATGTTATAAACAGAAACTGACCAGAAATCTATATAATCTACCGCAGACTTATATGAGCAAGAACAAAATGGAATTGGGCAGAACACAGTGAAAGCCATGAGTATTATTTTCCTGGGGCTGCCATAACAAAGCACCACAATCCAGGTGGCTTAAAACAATGGAAATTTATTGTCTCACCGTGCTGGAGGCTAGAAATCTGAAATCAATGTGTCAGTGGACCATGTTCCTTTGACACTTGTAGGATAGAATTCTTCCTTGCTTTTCCTGGCCTTTGGTGTTTGTCAGAAATCCTTGGCATTCTTTGGCTTATAGAAGCAGAACTAGTCTCTGCCTCTGTCATCACATGACTGCCTTCATCATCTTCCTCCTGTGCTTGTCTGTCTGCCCAAATTTGCATTGTCTTATGAGAACAGCAGTCTTGTTGGATTAGGCCCACTCTAATGACCTCATCTTAATTAGACTATATCTGCAAAGATCCTATTTCTAAATAGGCTCACATTCATAGGTACCAGGGGTTTACACTTCAACACATCCTTTTTGCAGACATAATTCAATCCATAGCACTGATTTTAAAAAAAAGTTTTCTGTTTACAGCTATAATATAATCAAAGACTTACACTAGCTATTATGTCCATATTGTTTGACTTAAATCAGTCACATTGATTTAAAATATGTTATACTTTTACTTGTAGCAATCTTTCCTTTTAATAGTGATTAGTTGGTCTTTTTACCACTTCAGTTACCTTAGTAGCAAAAGATTTTTTTGAGTGCACTAATACATTAAAGTTTGCATTAGGTTAATTTGCATACCACTTACCAGTTGAATTTTTCACACTCTGATATTAATATTAATATAGCAATTTAGTACAATAAGTGTTAAGAGCTAGTGGAAAATTATCATCATGAAGTAGAGAGCAAAACTGAAGAATACTATAACCTGGAATTTGGACCTAGAATCTCTACCACTGTCCTAGATTAAATAAATTCTAGATCAAAAGTAAAAGCTTTATTCTCTTAGGCTATTAGAGATGAATACTAAGCATTCATGTTTGTAGCTTAAGTAACAGGAAACAGATTCAGGTACTTTTTTAAATATGGATTTTAAATTTTGTTGATTCTGCAAGATACTGACAAAATAAATGACATCCTGGAAGCAGAATTCTAAGACTATTATAATAGGTGACGTTCAAGCTCCACTGATGAGTTCCTCTTTTTGGCAGCCTTCAGTAAATTTTAGAATATTTTACTGTTTTGGTTTTTTTTCCTACAGAAGCCTGCAACTCACACCACCAACATTCCTTAGTTTTAAAGATTGAACTTTTCTGTTGTTTTCAGAAGAGCACCCACAAGCTAAACCTAATCCACATCCCTTCCTAAATTCCAGTTCTGAGTAATGAGACTGACAGATCATGATGTCTCTGGTTGTGTTGGGCAACAACCCTCCCCACCACCACCATTACCACCCAAAGCTCGATTTATTGGACTCTAAATGGCTGGCTCTCTCTAAGGTCACCTTCATTCTTTTGGAATACATTGTGTGGAATCAATGAGGCATCAAGCTTCTAACCAAACAAATGGCCTACAAAATTATGGTTGTATCCATTTTATTTTATGAGAGTGAGACAGGCCACTGCTACCCTATTTGTCATTTTGACAAGTTCTAACTACACAACTTCAGTTCCTTGTGTCAAATGTCAGTTAGTAGAGGTGTGTGTCACCAGTCAAGGGGCTCCAAGGGACAGATGGTGCATTGAAAGCCATGCTTACAAAGGTTTATATAGAAAGATGTTCATGACAACATTATTTATAATAGCAAAAAATGTCAGAGTCTAAATGTCCAATAATAAATTAGGGCCCGTCCATGTCATGAAATGGTACAAGACCATTGACAAGCATCTTTTCAAAAATATTTTAAAGGACATAATAAAAAGTAAAAAACCAGGTTACAATACTATGTATGATTATAGCTACATAAATTGTGTGTGTGTGAATGTCCTTAAAAACAATGATTGAGAGGGGCGGCCAAGTGGCGCATTGGTTGGGAGCTGGCTTGGGACGCCAGCTCTGAGCAGCAGGGCCCCGGTTCAGATCCCACATATGAGGGTCAGTGACACTGCCCTCTACAGCTAGGATGGTGAACATCAGCTCGACCTGGAGCTGGGCTGCTGTGAGTCGCCGGCGACAGCGTAGGCTGTAGCCCCTGCTGCAGTGGATTGCCATGGGCTACCGTGAGTGGCTGGCAACCAGCGTGAGCAGCCGGCAGTCGGCATGAGCTGCCAAGAGCTGCCCCGTGAGTGGCCGTCCAGAGGCCAGCGACCGATCTGCCTCATCCGGGAAGAGCGCAATGATAATACCAATATGGGCCAGTGAAGCAATGTCCTCCACAACTAG
>NW_017732188.1:56508-65400 GCF_001890085.2 Hipposideros armiger | reverse complement strand
ATATATATATATATATATATATATATATATATATATATGTTATATATGTAATAGTCTATAGTAACCCCAGTCCAAACTATTATGTCTCACTTGGATTAGAGCTATAGCTTCTTAAATGGCCTCTTGGATTCTGCTTTTTTCAAATGAAATATGGATTATTTTTACTTTATTACCTAAAACCATGACAGAAAAAAATTAAAACTTTGTACTATGGCCTAGAAGGCCCTGCGTGATCAGCCCTTGCCTATGTCTATCTGTATCATCTACTATCTATCTATCTATCTATCTATCTATCTATCTATCTATCTATCTATCATCACAACTACTAAGAGCCTAGAACAAATTGTGCATTCAACTACTTGGGGATTATTATTAACACCAACGGAGAGGAATGGCTGGCCTCAACCTTTATTTCCTATCACGGAAGATACTTTCTCTATTGCCAATCTTGCAGTGAAGCCTGATTTACTAAGGAGCTCATGGGCTTAGAGTGTTCCGAGCAGAGAAATGGCTGGAGTATTCAGACTCCTTATCTACCTAAGCTGATGAAAAGTGTTTGTTCACTGTGCTCATCATACAGGCATGACCACAATGGCCAACATCAGCAGTAAAAGTTTTAAATTCTCTTTGGAATGAATCACTCTTCGTTCCAAATACGTGGAGATGGCCCAATGTTTGCCAAAGAAAACCTGATAATCTGTGATAGCAAAGCAATGTGGACAGAAGACCCATGAATAGAAAGTGAAGAGGAAATTAGACTGGGTAGCTGGAAATACATTCTACCCATACACAAAGACAGAGTAGATTTGGAAAAGGCTGCATTTTGCCTAAAACATGACTCTTAACATGAGGGTAAAGTCTTATTACAGTTCAAGGCCATGAGACCAGAATTTGTTGTCCTTCATGAAGCCATATTTATAATACCACCAGGATATAGAGCACCACCCTAACTGAAGCATTTTCATTTTGTTTATAACAACAAAATCTTTTGGTTTGAGGTCATGTCTCCCCTTCCATTGAAAGGCAGTGATACACAATGCTATACCTTTGCAGTTGTCAAAAACACTGCTCGCCAGTGTTGCTGGCTCTCCGTCTCCCAGGGACCCCGTAGGATCATACTTCCTGTCCTCCATGAGCTGGGGTGCTATGTTCTCACCAATGGAATGTGAGCAGAAGTACCTGTGTAGGTTCTGGACAAAACATGTAATTGCTAGCAGGATGATTTCCCCAGAGCTCCCTTACCCTATGGCACATTTGAAATGGTAGCTGCTCCATCAGCCTGAGTCCCCAAGTTACACCATGAGTAGAGTCATCTATACTCCATTGAACTCCTATGGCTATGTGGAAAGAACAAAAAATAAACGTTTTTGAGATTTGGGGGTGGTTTATTTGTCCCGTTATTACCTAGCCTATCTGTCTGACATTAGCTGAAAGTGTGATAAATGACATTCAAAGCTGATCTCTTTCACTTGCCCAAATTGCATTCAAGAACACTTTCAGTTTTCTATGGGTATGACTGAGTAAATAGGGATTATTACTGTTTGGAACATGGCCTATATCACTAGTATGTTTGGGGGGAAATACAGAAACAAATTAAAATTAGAAAAGGGGATTGATTATATTTAGTTCTTAAATACATTCTTAATTGCATCCATCATTTGATAGAGAAATTCATTATTGGAAAATTAAAGTTACAAAGAAAATAAGTGCTTACAGAGAAAGTTTACCTGCTAGGACTAAAAAGAAACATAAATGCAAAAACGGCAAACACTCTTCTAAGAAGCTCATATTTTGGAAATTTTTTAGAACCTTAGGAACATTTATTATTTTAAAAAGCATTTCAATGTTAATTAAGCCTGATTTATATTTCTTGATTACCAGATCATTCCTATTATATTTCACTCCAAATGCTTATCAAAATTGCATTCTGAAGAACTCCAGGCATTTACTAATGATGCAAATATACAAAAATGGATTCTTCATTCCAATGTCTAATGCTTGGATGTAATTTAAAATCTAACTAGTATATTGTAATAGGTAATACTTACTGCCCTTTCCCGCCCCCCCCCAAAAAAAAATCTATTTAACCCCCTGCCAATGGTCAGTATTTTGGAAGAGTCTGGTCCCGATCACAACACCAGACCCAGGAAGTAAACCCCAATTGGCTTAAGTCAGTCAACGGGGTTCCATTTCCCTTCCACATGTGGTTTAGACATGTGCAGGTGATGCAACTCTGCTGAATGAGAGGTGAGGAACAGCTTCTGGAGGGCTTTTTAGAAGGAGTTTCTCACTCTTCAAGAGTTTACAGGAAGACATGGTCTCTTCTGAACATTGCCATGTCTGAATGTGATGTTTGGAACTGCTGCAGCCACCTTGCCACTATGAGGGGATTTCCATTTGTTGTCTAGGTCAATATACGGAAGAGGATCCAGTAGAGACATGGAAAGAACCCTTTGTGGGCCATTGAGCCACTGAATTACCTAACTCTGTAGTGTCTTTGCTTCTGGTCTTGTTATAGAATAATAAATTTTTTCTATTGTGTAAGCTATTTTGTGAGCTGGAGTTTCTGCTACTTGTAGTCAAAAGTATCCTGATTTAGAAATTAACCATGTCCTGGAGGTTTGTGCTTTTATGGTGTCTCAATACTGAGGACACAACATTACACCAGACTTTCAATGAAAAGCCCCAGAGAACCAAGCCCTAAGAACAGGGGTGACCTGGAGATAGACAACAATCCAGGCTTAACTTAACTCAGATGATGAATGGATTAAAGCAATCAGTTTCACCCTCTAACGGAGATACTCGTGTGACTTAGATATTGGAGTCAAGAGATAGAACATTAAAGTAAGTATGTATTATGTTCCAGAATATATTTTTATAAAGAAAGAAAGAAGACCAATGTGGCTGAATGATACAAGGCAGAGAAATATGAGATTGAAAATACAGGCAAGGGGCCGGCCGAGTGGCGCGATGGTTAAGAACTCGCTTGGGATGCCAGAGGGCCCCGGTTCGGATCCCACATATGAGGGCCAGTGACACTGCCCTCTACAGCTAAGATGCTGAACAACAGCTCAACCTGGAGCTGGGCTGCTGTGAGTGGCCGGCGACGGCGTGGGCTGCAGCCCCTGCGGCAGTGGGTTGCCATGGGCTACCGTGTGTAGCCAGCAGCCAGCGTGAGCGGCCAGCAGCCACAGTGAACGGCCGTCCAGAAGCTGGCGACTGATCTGCCTCGCCCGGGAAGAGCGCAATGATGGTGCCAACTTGGGCCAGTGAAGCAACATCCTCCACAACTAGACTGAAGAACAAAAGGACAGCAACTTGTCTGTCCCCCTTCCCCCAATTCCCCAGCACTGTTCCCATCTCCCCAATTCACCAATAAAAATCTTTAAAAAAAAAAAAAAGAAAAGAAAAGAAAAGAAAATACAGGCAAGGGTTGATCATGCAGGGCCTTCTAGGCTGTAATACAAAGTTTTAATTTTTTTCTAAGTCATGGTTTTAAGTAAGAAAGTAAAAAGAATCCAATTTTCATTTGAAAAAGCAGAATCAAAGAAACCATTTAAGAAGCTATAACTCTACTCCAAGTGAGAGATAATAGTAGTTTGGACTGGGGTTGTTATAGAAGATATGGAGAGAGAAGATATAAAGAAAGACGTTATAGCTAGATTCAAGTCATGTTTTAGAGGTAAAATCAACAGGACTTACTGATGGTTTGAATATAACTGATCAGAGAAAAGTACCAAAGATGACTATCAGGTTTCTATAGAGCAAAAATGGGTAGAACAATAATAGGATAAATTGGGGAGCCAAGGGAAGTCCCATAGAATTTGGGAAGCTTCCCTGAGATTACCAACTAGTTAGTAGCAAAACAAGGACCAGGATCCAAGTCTTCTGATTCTTATTCCAGTACTCTCTATCATGCTAAATTAACTTTTCTTTAGGAATCTTTTCAGTAGCATTATGTCTGTCTGTGTTACACAGACACTGCACAGAAAAATTTTGTGTTCAGGAGTCCAGTTTCCAGAAATAGTCAGATGTTAATTTTGAGTCTTTAAACAAATGCAAATGCCTTCGGAAACATAAGATGGGTGAAGATCAGGTTCTGTAGTCACAGAGAATGGCTAGGAGGGCTTTTTTTTTTGGATGAACCTGCAGCATATGTATCACCTAACAGCATTCAAATTCAATTTAAAGATATTTTTAATTACTCCCCTGCCAATTAAAACAGATTTATATGCAGTATACCAACTCCTGCTAATTAGATGCAAGTATGTTTGGTAACACCTTATTTTGCCTTTGAACATAAGCAGAAGATAGGCAAGCCCTGTTCAAGGACTCTACTCTTGTTCAGCCATTTATTGGCAGTAACAATGTGTTTCTAACTGCATGAATATTTGTATGTAAAATAGAAGTCTAAATTTTATTCCATAAACAAACAGACAACTGAAAGAAGACCATGCCTAAACCAGTGATGATAATGGATTGTGATTTTAGGATTATAGTTAATCCAAACTTTTATAACTAAAATTAAAATAAATTAATCGGATTATGTTACCTGATTCATTTATTGTTCCCTTGAAATATGACAGCAGGAACCCTCAACCTCATCACCTAGGAATAGTCAACAGAAATAGGAAGAAAAGAATGAATACAAAGTAGAAGTTGCCAGTGAGGTACTAACATGTGGGTGTTCAACAAGAAACCAATGGAAAAACACTAGAACAAGACAGAACTGGTTTCCATCTGTTTCATGAAATTGCTTAATGCCTAGAAAAAAATGTTTAATTTCTTTATGTTTCAGTTTATATTAAGCCATTCAGCTTAAATGTTTCCCGTAGAGTTTTGTAATTTCTAAATGCGTTAATATAGAACCAAATTTAGCAGAATATCAGTGTAGCGCACTTTTGACAAAATACCTGAATGTCTTTTATATGATTAATTTTTGAACATGTATTTAATGAAAGGATAAAAATTCAATACAGTAAAGAATGACCTTAAGCTGAACGCAGTGATTGATCCCAAAGTAGGTGGGGGGTCGACTAACGGCACTCCCTGTAGCAGCCTCCCTCTTGAAGACAGAGCTGAGGTACGTACCTCTTAGATGCCACACCCAACTGTTTGTTCTGTATAGACCCACAATTCCATGCAGGTTTTTTAAATGTTTTTATTCTAGAAATATCACTGCAATGAACATCTTTGTTTCATCACTTATTTGTGAAATGACGACTAGATGACACAGGATGAATGCTGCTAAAGCCCTTGGTTTATGCTGCCTGATCTTGGTGATACTTTTTAAATATGGCACTGGGTTAACTTAAAAGAAACCTGTAAAACAGAAGAACCTCAAAGACCAAAAGGTCCTAAAAATGAAAAGCCCTCCAGAACGAGGGTTTTCATGACAGCTAAAAGATGTAGGTACAGCTCTTCAACATTTTAAAAGAACTTTCTCATTATATATTGCTTCACTTGATACTCAAAACCAGGACAGCTGTTACTACTGATAACTTGTCTAAAACCAATCAATTAATAATTTATATAGCTAAGACAAAAACGGGCCTTGGGAATTCACATGCACTCTCCTTAGCCCGCAGCGCTCAGTTTGATATAATATTGATACATTTGATACATTCATTAATACTAACCCTTTTTAAATGAATGGTGCTGACGTTTTAGTCTCATCCTTGTGCTTAACTTTGATATTATTTAAAAAAAGAAAAGCCACTAGAAGCGATTTCTGACTTTAACCAGATAACAGCCATACTATCCTTAAAGTCAGGTAACTTCTCTCCTGTACTCATAGGTACACTCCAATTGCTGATGAATTTAGACAAAATGTCATGAATAATTTTCATCTGTAATATAATAAAAGTGGTTATATCATTCCTACTCAGCCTGTAGGCAATAAAAATGTCAGTGCTTGAGGAAAGGGAAATGTGATAAACGGGCTTCATGATCCTCATAGAAAGGATGTATGTTCCCAGAGTTATTTTTTTCACTTTGGGTGGAACTTTCATTTGGGCTCCTTCTTCCATTCTGCCTCAGCTACACAAACTGGCATTCTTTCATAGCCAAAGTCTATACAATCTATACATCCCTCCATATCCATAGGTTTTTCTTCATAGGTTCAATCAATTGCAGATAAAAATGTTTGGAGAAACAAAAAATACCAGAAAGTTTCAAAAAGCAAAACTTTAATTGGCTATGCACTGAGCACTACACTGAATCCACCCAAATAAAGTGATGTGTGGGGATATCCTGTTGTAGCCTGTAAATATAGGTTAGATGCACATACTACACCATTTTATACAAGGGACTTGAGTATCCACACATTTTGGTATCTGAAAGGGTCCTAGAACCAACCCCCTGTGTATATCAAAAGAAAACTATATTCTTTAACACTGAAAATATTCCTTCTAGAAGCTGATATTTTTGTTTCTTTGAGGGGAATTTGATACAACTCTTGACAATTCCGCCATGACAGCAAATGTGTTTCCAACCAGTTCTCTAATGTCAATCTGGTTTCAACATATCACCTCTTAAAACTCCCAGCATGCAGCATCGCTCTGTTATTTTAGACGTCAATCTGCTGCAGGCTCAGAGAACACTTTGTGTTCCGTAATTCATGTTTATTTTTAGAGTTACATGACTTTCATTAGAAATCACAAATCTATCTTACCCAGTTTATACTTGGTGTCTGACAAAAATGTTCATGCCAGTTTCAATGAGCAGGCTTTGAAAAATAAAAGAACTCTTCCTGGGCAGGTATGATGGTGGTGGAATGTGTTCATTTGTATCTCTCTTGTAGAATTAAGAGTCCTTCTAGGTATTTGATTCATGCTACCAAACAATTTCTAGTGAGGGTTTCTTTAAAGATAGAGATTATAAAATGAGTCTGATAAATAAACCACAGCCCCACAAAGCAAGATGAAAAGATATGTGAAACAAAGCATGTTTGAAGAGGGAGGGACTAGCACTGTTAGTGCCCACCAAATTCCTTTCTTTCTTCCAAAGTACTTTCTACAATATAAGAAGCAGGTATTGTTACTATATTATTCTAGAGTTGATAAAATTAAGCAAATAAAGAGCAGAGCCAAGATGTGAATCCAAGTCTGTTTAAATTCCAAAACCATTGTTCTTTTTTCTCCTAGCCTTATGTACTATAGTACACATATTAAATGAGAATGCAATCTAGATCTTAGTGGTAGACGGCATTAATGCCCCCAATTCTTCACTGCTTCCTTTATGTGTGCCCTTTGCCATGTAACTGTATAGGGCCTTCTCACTGTAAACAGAGTAACCCCCATATCTCAAATCTTCTCAACCATGTGACTTGCTTTGGCCAGTGGGCTCTTACTAGACATAATGCAACGGTTTAGTGGTTACCAGAGAGTAAGGGGTGGGGTTGGGGAGGGTGGGGGTAGAAAAGGGAAAAAGGGATCAAATATATGGTGATGTATTATAGAAATGTACAGTAGAAACCTGTATAATTTGACTAATCAATGTTGCCCCAATAAATTTACTTAAAAAAAATAGACATAATGCATGCAAGGAGTTGAAAGTATTCGCACGACTGGGCTTGCCCTCACGCACCTCTGCCAGCATGAGAAAGACTCGTTAGTCCAGGAGAAGGATGAGAAACACATGAAACAAAGCCACCCAGCCTGGGTCAGCTGGATGTAGCAAGTTGCAGACTCGTGAGTGAATGAAGCCAAAATCAACAGAACCATCCAGCCACACCCAGCCTAATTTAGCCACCCTCAGGCAATCTACCGCCAATCTGTGAAAACAAATCCTCTTGTTTTAAACCACTGAGTTTTGGGATGATTTGTTATACAACAGTTTTGTGGCAATAGTTGACTAAACTACCCTCCATACCCTATTTCAGTATGGTGTAGGAATTGGATTGTGTTTTTCTTTTTAATTCTACAGGTTGCAAAACCTACAAAAGATTGAATATTGCTTCTACGCACAATGAAGGAAACATTTTCAATCAAACAATTAATCCTAAATTTGTTCCCTAAGAATTCTTAAAATATTGAAGTGTCAGCCACACTACATACACAGTTAAGCAACTGTGAAATATTGTACAATAGTAAGTCTCAAGATCATCAGCTGTTTGGCTTCAAAGAATGTAATCACATTCAGGAGACAAAGGTGACATGCTTTTAGGAGACACTGGCAAGCTGTGACTCTGAAAGAAAGGGGTAGGTAAAAATTGCAACCTATAAAAATCACACTTTAGTATAACTGACAGGGAAAGTTTGACTAACTTGTAATCTATTTCTATAGCTTCACATAGAGTTTCTCTTCCCCCAGAAAACTTAATTCTCATTTACGTAAGAGGAAAAAAATGATGATGTGGAAATAAACAGATCAATTATAAGTACATCTTCAGGTTTTGCTTATTATTGCCCTTGTACTAACACTCAGGGCATGCTTCTATTTTGCATATTCTTTAGTGTCTGCAGACTGCTTCTTAGAGTAAAATGTTTTTGCTATACAGCAAACTTTTACCCATGTGTTAAGACTTAGTTCCAACTCTTTAATAAAAGAGTTCCATAAACTGTTCTCTCTTTCCAGCCTAATGACTTGCCACTAACCAATATACTCTCTGTCTCACATTTCTACCCAGGGAATTTATTTGCACTTCTTTTTAATAGCCTCTTAACATTTTCCATCTGGGTTTTGAGGTATTTTTGTGCATTTTCACCCATCTGCTATACTACAGGTCATAAACTGAATTGCCTCCAGAAGCCAAAAGGGTAATGATGAGTAAAGAGGGCTGACAAAGCAACTGGGGGTGGTGAAGAATCAGGCTAACTGAAAGGACGTATCCCATCTGAAGGGAGGGAACTATACTCAGGTCCACCGAATTGTTGCCGATAGGGCAATATA
>NW_017732188.1:49617-52798 GCF_001890085.2 Hipposideros armiger | reverse complement strand
CTGTCTGCC
Source organism: Hipposideros armiger (assembly GCF_001890085.2). Classification (NCBI taxonomy): domain Eukaryota; kingdom Metazoa; phylum Chordata; class Mammalia; order Chiroptera; family Hipposideridae; genus Hipposideros; species Hipposideros armiger. Next base: position 52,789 of record NW_017732188.1, on the reverse strand, counting down.
CTATCTCTAGAAACTGACTCTCCAAATTCTCCCCATATGCAGCCTTGAAACAGCCCCCTTTCCCACGTCAATCTCGACAGAGTATTATCTACACCACCTTCTTCTTATGGCCTCACATGGTGGAAAGAGGGCTGAAAAGCTCTCTGGAGTCTCTTTTCTAAGGGCACTAATTCCATTCATGAGGGCTGCACCTCACCTCATGGCCTAATCACCTCGCAAAGGTACCACCTCTTAATACTATCACATTCGGGCTAGAATTTCAACATACGAACTTTGGAAAGACACAAACATTCAATTCAAGTCCATAACGCTGACATGCCTATCCTTCAAGGTTTTGTTCAAAGTCAATTAGACCCAGATCTGAAAAACTAAGGAGCAAATCTTGAGCACCTGAGTAGCAGTCCTCAAAATGCATTGCTAGTCCCACTCCCTTCCCCTCGCAGATTATATCGGTCCATCTGAATATGTACATGATCCTAAGTGTTTGACTGTTAATTGTTATTCTGCCTTGTTCCTTCCGGTAGCTGAGTTTTCCCCACTGGGTTGGGGTTGTAAGACACCACCTCTACAACCTTCTGTGCCTTCTGCTGAGCTCTCGTCTGGTACCGTACCTGGTCCTCACACACTTACCTCTCCTACCCACAGACAAGGTTCTTTCTCCCCATGTCATCCATAACTACGACTTGTTTTATATTTGTCTGCCACCTGAAATTCCAGGATCCAGAACTCTGCTTTTCTTCCTGAGAAAGTGCATTTCTTAGTTCCTCTAAAAACATTTATCCTTCATCTCAACAAACATGTCTCTAGTCCCCTGATAATCTCTCCCTACTGGCTGGCCAGTGTTACCAATTCCTAAATATTCCTGTGACGGAGACCACCTAATTCACAGCCTCTAAGCTGTTTTAAAATGTTTATTTTTAAAATTTATTTATTCAACAAATATTTATTGAGCACCTAGTATATGCCTACCATATGCCTACCACTATTCTAGGAACTAGGAACAGATAAATTAATAAACAAGGAAAATTCCCTTCCCTCATTTGAGGTAGATATATTTAATTTGAGTTTTTTCTAAAAACTAGGAAGCAATAAGTTGGAAGACAAAACAATCAAAATAAACTATAATGATAAATGTAAACAAATTTAGCAGAAAACCATATATTTTTAATTGGCTTTAAAAACTCCTTCGCTCAGGACCGGCCAAGTGGTGCATTGGTTAAAAGCTGGCTTGGGACACCAGAGGGCCCCAGTTCAGATCCCCATATGAGGGCCAGTGACACTGCCCTCTACAGCTAAGATNGCGAGCAAGAAAAGTGGATGTTTGTTGTTGCATGCCGCTGAGATTTCCAGGCTTGTGTTTTACATCTGAAACCTGATGAGAACATTTGGCCACAAATTTAAAGAAAAAAGTTAAAGCAGAAAAAACTCTGGTAACCAAGTGTGGCTCACAGTCCTACAGGTTTCCCTCCATTACTGGGAGTTTTTTTAGGGGGAGTCATAATAAGTCTATTTCCATTTAAATTCCCTGTCCCCCAGCATTGCAAAATCTAATACCATCCATCACAGAGTAAAAAAAAACTAATATTTTACTTGATGATAACCTGCCATTTTACGTCAAATCTCTTTTTTAAAAAATAGAAACTGCTTGTCCTGAGTCAGACTATGAGGAGATCAATTTATAAAGAATTATGAGCCATCGTTAAAATAAACTAACCCCTGTTTCCATACACCATTTCCTACACATAAACCCGACAAAAGAAGGTAGCACCCTGAAGGGGAATTTGCAAACATTCCTCCCAGCACTGACTTAATTCTATTGATTATTCTGAGCCACAAAGGAGCAGTTGCATTTAGCAACAAGTTGGCAATTCCAAGTCAGCTGCAATCCTAAACCTGGATAATTAAAGATGTTACGCACAGAGAAGTTTATTTCCCTCCATATATGTTTAGTTTGGCTGTCCTAATTGGTACATAGTCTCAACAATGCCTGGAACAGGCTCTTCTACAATGTTTTTCTGCCATCCCTAGGTGACACCCTTATCCTCAAAACAAAAAATGACTCACCACAATAACCCATGTTCCAGCCCAGAGGGAGGAGAAAGAAAAGAGGTCAGCCTTCTTTCTTTCTAAAGGTATGACCCAGAAGTTGTACACAGCACCTCTGCTCACATCCTATTGGTCAGAGCATTATCTCATAATCCGTTGGTGATAAGGAAGGCTGGGAAATGTAGTCTTTACAGGCATATTGCTACTTAGCTAAGGCATCAATAACTACAGAAGAGAATATGTATTGAAGAGACAACTAGGAGTCTCTGTAATATACCGGTAAAGAAGGAACATTTTGACAACTTTTTAAACATTGATTCTGCTTTGGTCAGTGCATGTGAATTTATAAGTAAATCTGTCTCTATATAGGCTTCTTTAATAAAAACCACTTTTCCTCCTTCCTTCCACTAGGTAAACATCGAGAAAAGATAGTTAAAGAAATAAATTTAAAATAGGACCGTGATTTTAGACTGCCTGAAATGTCCAGAGGATTTGATCTAGCCTTTTCCTTGCTTACCACAGGACTGATACTGGGTAAACTTCATTTTGAAATGAAAGGGGTGACTTTCACAAAGGATGCTTAGGTAGATGAACTGTATTTGTTCATTAAGTGGTTAGTGGTCATTTACTGAAGGACAGCCATGGCAAGGCACTTTTCTAGGCATGAGGAATACAAATGGATGGAGGGAGGATAGACATCAATCACATAATCACACAAATAGAAGCATGATCACAAATGGATTTAAGTGTGATTAAAGTTGATACAAAATGCAGGACAGTTTGTAGGCAATAGGGATATGAAGACAAACAAGCCCTTAGAGAACACAAAAACCTCTTTTCAACACTCATGCACCAACTAGCTCTCTTTTGTTTTGAGAGGAACCCTAAGGGATTCCTGAAGGGTATGTCTCTTAGAAATGTAGCTTATTAACTTCCAGGCACCACAGTTAGGTCTTCTAGGAGCTATTGATATAGCAATTAATTTTTACTCTAGTCTAGTTTTCTATATAAAAAAAAAGCTGAGTTGTCTGTATAAATAATAGATCATAGCTCAAGGATGTGTTTGTCCCAAGCCATACTCTCTGCTTCTCTCATGGAAGTCTTGTTGAGCTGCCAAAATGATAAT